>NC_143436.1:42939062-43275625 GCF_987193195.1 Phasianus colchicus
CTTGTAAAAGGAAGATTTTAGAAGATATGTATATACATACATGTATATCTTGACACTGAAACAAATACACATCCCTATATAGTGTTTGGTCTGAGATACAATTGAGGTAATTTTGATATCACTCAAGCAATGAAATGTAAAATAGAAGTATGTATTATAGTAATATTATAGAAATAACTAGCTCTCAACATTTCTCCACTACAATAAAATATAGTGAAGAGCTGATGCTTTATCTTGCATTCATAATATGTGCCTAAAAGAAAACAGCTTTTTTTTCATTTCAAATTTTGAACAAAAGCAGTCAAAGGAAGAGATGGTATCATGCATATTTTTCATGTTTTTATGTGAATATTCTGTTTTGACTGGAGTAAAGCAGGTGTGTCAGTTTCTATATTATCTGTTCTGGGAAGTTATTTTAAGAGTCAGATTAAAATGTCATGTGTATGTCTTCAGTGTTTTAACAAAGCTGAACTTTTTCTGCACAGTAGAAATGTGACTTAATGTCTTTCAGGAAAGTAAAATTTTTCTCAATGTTTAATAAGAAAATACTCTAAATACTGTCCATTAAATGCACATTTATCAGAATGCAGTCAGTGACTTCAAGCATTCCATATATATAAAGTATTTCAGGATTTGTGTTCAGTTCATCAATAACTTTTCTTCTTGAGCTACCCATCCTTGAGTTCCTTTGGAAATACATAATATCCAATCTTTCCTATTCTCCAATTTGAACTTCTTTTGATGCAACTTTCTGCCATTCCCTTCTGTCAGAACAGAACAGAGTATCTATAGCTGAAAGGATCACTGACCAACTCCTGGTTTCACACTGAACTACTCAAAATTTGACCCAGTGTTTCAGAGCATTATCCAAATGCTAATTGAATCATTCATTACTGTTCATTAAAACACTACCCTTGCCTTTCATTCCTTTTTATTTTTATTTTTTCTTCTGTCAACGTAAAATTTAACAGTTTTATTTTCTGTTACCCAGAGTGTTATAACCCTATGAAGAAAGACTGAGGGGATTTAGTGTCACTGTAGTTAGTCACTGTATGTATTTATTTCTTTTTTTTTTTTTAATAGTAGAGTGGAAAATATAATTTGAATAATATTATACATGAAGAAAATTGTTTGATGTATAAGCTGTCTTGCTTTATTTCTGACACTTGAATCAGGAAAAATGTCCATCAATATAGAATTATGCTATAATTAGTGTTTATGCATTCAGGTGAAAGTAGATAAGAAGTGTTTGAAAAACTAGAAATTTTCTCTGTCAGACACCAATGAAATCTATTGTTCTATTTTCTCATATTTCAGTTACATTAATGAAAGAAGTTATAGTTGCAGACACCATGACATTTTACCATATAGTCACAATTTGTCCTTTCACAAAAGAAAATCAGAAAATTGCTGAGTATTATAGATATTAATGGTTGTTAGAAAAATGTAATAAAGGGCTCATCATCTAAAGAATTTGCCAGGCTTTTATGTCATTATTCTTGAATGACTAATACTCTCAAAGGAGAGTAGATCTGATATCCAAGGAAGCAATGATGATACCCAGGGAAGAAAGGTGCATGAAAAGTAGTTTGTCATAGGATCCAAATATCATGGCTCTGTGTACTATGAGATTTTCAGAGAAGTGAAAAAGAATTAGTTTTCCTTAATGTTATGAGTAACTTTTAATTCTGGAAAAGAGGTGGGTCAAAGGGTCAAACCTGTACAATGGTGAAATATTTGAGGGAAGGTTTGGAGTTGGTGTGGAAATTAAAAGTAAAAAATAAATAAATAAATGTATTTTATAACATAGGAATAAAAAGTAACACACATGTTGTTTTTATATACTACTTATATATTCACATAGTAAGTTAAAGATTATAGAAGATTTTATAGTACATAGTTATTTGTTGAGTTTTATTAGACTCGTTACAATCTTCAGAAATATAACAGAAATTAAGATTTAGGTTGTTACACACAGGTTTCACTTTTGTCTGTGGAAAACTTGGTCATGATTGACCTCTGTAAAATTGAAAATCTATTTAAGACATGATGATTATAGTGCTGGGAGATTGAGACCTGTGCTATTGTGAAATTGCAGCTATATGCTAAGTATAATACCCTACAGCAAACTCAGTATGATTTCCAGTTTCAAAGGGCCAGACCCATGGTTTTTGTCTAATCTCATCTACTTCTTATGCTATCAGATGGGACGTACTGTTTATTATCAATAATCATAGCCTAAATACTAATACTAATTTGGTGATTTCTTTGACATCATATATTTTTTCTACCTTTATTTTTGTTGATATATGAAGAAACATGTTAAAGGTCTGCCTCCTCATCCAAACTATGTCAACTCACAACCTCCTTTGATCATTTAGAATTCTATTAATTAAACAAATAAATACAAGATACATTTGTGGGCATTAGTGTCATGAATTATGTCATCTAAAACAAAATCAGAAAAAGACACGTGTGTGTATATGTGTTCATGTGTGTCTCAAACAAATTTAAGTCAAAATCTATTTCCTGTCATATGTTGGATAATTAAACTTAAGTATAACCTACAACATTTTGGGATGCTTATTTGGAAGGAAACACCAAACACTTTGATAACACCAAGTTGGGAGGGAGCATTGATCTGCTGAAAGGTAGAAAGGCAGTATAGATGGACCTGGGCAGGCTGGATCAATGGGCCAAAGTAAACCGTATGCATTTCATTTTGGTCACAACAACCCGAGGCAAGCCTACAGGCTTGGGGAGGTGTGGCTAGAAAGCTGCCTGATGGAAAGGGACCTTGGTGTACTGATGGATGGTTGGCTGAACATATGCCAGCAGTGTGCCCAGTTGGCCAAGAGGGCCAATGGCATCTTGGTTTTTATCAGGAATGGTGTGGTGAGCAGAACTAGGGAAGTAATCTTGCCTCTATACTCAGCACTGGCGAGGCCCCACCTTGAGTATCATGTTCAGTTTGGAGCACTTCAATGCACAAAGGACACTGAGATGCTCTTCAAATATCTGAAAAGTGATTGCAGTGAGAGTGGGGTTGGTCTCTTCTCAGTGGTGACAGGTGACAGGACAAGGGGAAATGGCCTCAAATTGTACCAGGGGCGGTTTAGGTTGGATATCAGGAACAATTTATTTTCAGAAAGTGTTGTTAAGCACCAGAATAGGCTCCCCAGGGAGGTGATTGAGTCACCATCCTTGAATGTGTTTAAAAACCATTTAGATGTGTTGCTAAGGGACATGATTTAGCAGTGGGTTGTTAGAGTTAGGGTAGTATGGTTAGGTTGCGATTGAACTTGATGATCTTTAAGGTCCTTTCCAACTTGAGCAATTCTATGATTTTGATTCTATGAAAAAGAAATAAAAAGCACCATACCTTTAAAATGAAAGAAAAATAAACAATTGATCTTAGTTATTAAAAATATCAAGAATTAAAAGCCATACTTGCTTACATTAAATATCAGTTTTTAGAAGTTTTTTTTTTAGCATGAATTCATTTGAAATTATCTGTATCCAGTTATCTAGCTTCTCCTTATTTCTGTCACTATGGTAGTTATCAGGCCACACAAAAACATGAAAAATGCTTAAAAACTCCACAGTCTATAATGGATCTTTCTCTATTATGACAAAAATGTTACATCTTATTAAAAATATTAAAAATACATTTTCTTTCAATGTAATAATAAAGGACAAGCAAAGTTAGAACAAATATACATAATACTTAAGCTTGCACATTTTGTCAGATTTGTTTTTATACATGGAAGGAATGTTTTAATAAATCTTTCCAAACTGACACATGCTGTCTATATATTACTGAAAGTTAAAAAATTGTATGAGAAACATGCAAAAACTTACATAAAAATTCTACAAAACATCAATTACTATCCATGTGAGCTATAAAGGTACTTTCTTCAGTCACCTTTCATTCTTATTTAAGTGTGCTTTCCTCAAGTATTGAAATTATCACATTTATTTATTTTATCAAAAAAGTAAAGTTTAAAGTTGAAGGTGCAAATCCATAAGCAACTAATTGGCAGAATATCACAATAGGTGAAACCAGCTCCTTAATATTTTTGGCCATCAGAAAACTGCAGTTCAATATGTGGCACAACACAAGCATTGTGCTAAATGTTCCTTAACAGAATCACCATTATATTTGGCTAGAAAATCATTACTCAACATGATGTTCAGTACTGGATTCATAGACAGAACAAAGTCTCTTTTGTCCAGTTCAGGAGGATATAAATGTAAGAAACAACATAATTAGTGTTAAATATCTGTGTTGGGAAAGTTTCAGTGTTGAAAAGTTTCCTTTTTTAAAAAAAATTTGAATCTCTGGCAGATAAATTAGGTCCTTAGAGAATGACAGAAATCTACAGAAATCTTCATATCTGGCCATTAGGATTGATGGATTAGGATTAGGATATCTTCATGTAAATCTTGAAATATATGTGTAAAAAATATATTCGTGAATATTTTTTGATACAGTTCATAGTGGTAGAAGCGGCATCAAGATGGAAAAGATATTTGAGGAAGACAACTACCTGGAGGGTATGTTGAATAGGTGTTTTGGAGATATATTGTACCTGTTTTAAAGCATGTTTTTTATTATCCTGCCTTTCCTACTGGATCCTGTTCCATCCAATGCTCATGTTAATATTTACTAGATTTTGTTTTTTCAATCTGCTAATTTATATGCTGACATCTATGAAATCTGATTAAAGTCACAGGGGAAAAAAAAAGAACTTATACAGTAAATTAGGATAAATTTATAATGGGCTAAGAAGGGAAGTAACACTATAATAAAAGTATTTTGGGAAATATTTACAGCTAAACAGTCAAAGGCTATTCTCTTTGGGGCATTTAGAGACATTTATATTTTCTTTGGTCTAATTAGACTTCAATGCTATATGTGGTTCAGTGGAAAAAAAAATGACATATATTTCCCTACTTTAATTTTTTCATCACTCCTTTGAGTATATGTTAGAGTTTCTTGAATTAATGACTTTATGTTTAAATAATGAAGGGTAATGTCTATGTTGTAAGTCAATTTCAACTACCATTAAAGATTGTTGTTTTTTTTTTTTTAGTGTTTCAAAGCTGTCTATTTTGTCCTCTCTGATCATTTTTTTTGCTTACAAAATAATTAATATGGTGTTACCACACAGTTCAGACAGTCAAATGATTGACCACCATTGTTTGTTTGTTTTTCACTGTCATAGTAGAGTAAATGGTGGTAATTATTATATTTAGATTCTAGGCTGAAAACCATTTCTTGTCAAAAAAGTCACTGCATGATAGAAGCTGCTGTGACACTGTTTACAGGAATTTCACTGCCAGTTAGAATCTGATTTATATCTATTTGCAGTATAAAACTAAACCCCACTGCTTAATCAATATTAGTAAATACCAAATACTGATGTCCAAGTGGAATAAGTCTGGTTATATATTACACATTCTTTCAAAGTTGTCACATGGATGATAGACTACATAACACTAATGGTTGCTACTCCAGTGATGTATACCAAGTGCTGCCACTCAAGCTAAACATTTCATTACAGGAAAGGAATTTGTACTTCATCAATATGATTATAAATACTATGCAAAGTCTATTCAGTAATGAGCTATGCATTTGCTTACTCTGTGTGTATATGTTGTTAGTGTGTGTATGCTTTTGTATTCGGATAGTTTTTGGTTTTCAGGTTATGGACATTTTTCTTTATTATAGACAGGTCAGTGACAAGTTTTCCTATGGCTAATACATTTATTTGAGTGAAAAACCTGCATCATAGCTTTGGCATGAATTTATTTAACCACATGTTTCTGTGTCTTTGGAAAAGAAGTTTTCCATTTCTGGGATCTTACTCTAAGATCATTGGCTAACCATTAATATTGTTCTCCTTGTTCACATGTTATTTTCCATTATTTCTCTTCTCTCTTCTATCTCTAATTGCTCTTTCTCTTAAGTTATCTTTTGTTCAAACCAAACACGTGTCAAAGTTGTTTCACTACTTAGACTTATTCCAATTATTTCACAATATTCAGTGACCTGTTAAGTAAATTGCATTTTCAACCCAAACAAATGTTAAAGATGAACAAACAAGCAAACAAACAAGCAAATAAGAAAATCGACTGATTGACAAAAATACAGAAGAAATGAGCTGAAATACTGTCATAATCCAAGCTTATGCTTCTCTAGGTTGAGGGTCATATTTTGACAGAAAATGTAAAGACCATTCATAGGAAAACAAAGTCAGGAGGAAACCTCAGGAAGTCTCTAGTTTAAACATCTCACATCTCTCTAAGACCAGAATACTTTCGTTTCTTCCTTTCTTTTCTTTTCTTTTCTTTTCTTTTCTTTTCTTTTCTTTTCTTTTCTTTTCTTTTCTTTTCTTTTCTTTTCTTTTCTTTTCTTTTCTTTTCTTTTCTTTTCTTTTCTTTTCTTTTCTTTTCTTTTCTTTTCTTTTCTTTTCTTTTCTTTTCTTTTCTTTTCTTCTCTTTTCTTCTCTTTTCTTCTCTTTTCTTCTCTTTTCTTCTCTTTTCTTTTCTTTTCTTTTCTTTTCTTCTCTTTTCTTCTCTTTTCTTCTCTTTTCTTCTCTTCTCTTCTCTTCTCTTCTCTTCTCTTCTCTTCTCTTCTCTTCTCTTTTCTCTTTTCTTTTCTTTTCTTTTCTTTTCTTTTCTTTTCTTTTCTTTTCTTTTCTTTTCTTTTCTTTTCTTTTCTTTTCTTTTCTTTTCTTTTCTTTTCTTTTCTTTTCTTTTCTTTTCTTTTCTTTTCTTTTCTTTTCTTTTCTTTTCTTTTCTTTTCTTCTCTTCTCTTCTCTTCTCTTCTCTTCTCTTCTCTTCTCTTCTCTTCTCTTCTCTTCTCTTCTCTTCTCTTCTCTTCTCTTCTCTTCTCTTCTCTTCTCTTCTCTTCTCTTCTCTTCTCTTCTCCTCTCCTCTCCTCTCCTCTCCTCTCCTCTCCTCTCCTCTCCTCTCCTCTCCTCTCCTCTCCTCTCCTCTCCTCTCCTCTCCTCTCCTCTCCTCTCCTCTCCTCTCCTCTCCTCTCCTCTCCTCTCCTCTCCTCTCCTCTCCTCTCCTCTCCTCTCCTCTCCTCTTTGCACCCAAACTACTCTTTCATTCTGAAAGAATTTTGATGTCAAATTCCTCAAAGTTCAGGAGGCTCACAGCTCCTGCCACAATTGCATCCTCCTTTCTGCTAATTCACATCATAATCTTTCCAGACCTGGAGTTGTTGTCAATTTATTTGCATGATCTGCCAAATCATTTTGTTGGCATTTCATTACATTGGTTTATCTATCTCATTACTCCCACAACCTTTCTTAGATCTTCATGTGTCATTTTTCTTCATTATTTCAAAAGCATGACTCAGCACTTTAAAAATTACTTTATATTTTCTGAAGCATAAAGTTGTCTTGCTATCTATGTAGTAAGTGATGAGTTCTCAATTCTTACAAAGAACTCTAGACATTGTTAACGTTATAATGGTGTAATTTAATGTAAACCTTATCTGTAGGCATATTTAAGTAACTTTTCCCTATTTTTCTTAAGGAATTTTAGGCAAGAACACTAATAAACTGTCCATTTTGTCAGCTACAACAGTTAAGAATTGTGGGCAGTAAATGGGTATTACAGATTGTTTTCGTACTCTTCTAATACCTATTTTTATATCTTTCTTTGTTCTCAATTTTTGCTTTCTTTTTTAATGTTCATGTTCCTCAAAATAAAACTGATTTTAAAGACCTGCAGTTTGCAGTTCATTATACAGAGAGGAAATTGTGGAATTACATCCTCAGATCATCCCGCTGTTCTTTATTTTTATGGTCTCTGGTGCCTCAGTATATGTCTATACATGGCATACAAGATATGAACATTATCTGAAATCTACACAGCAGTCTTCTGAAGGCTCACTTTCAGCTTTATATTCCTGTCATTTTTTTTAACTTTCACAAAGATTCTAAATTATACCTTCAGCTCATCTATTTCCCCCACTTCTTTTTCAATCATAGCAAGCATTTTTTTTTTTTCTTTTGATAGTGTTTTTCTAAGCCAGTGATCTGAGTATAAACATCCCTTGAGGTTTCTTTTATTCTTGATATCACTGTAAAGTCAGAAATCAGTAAATGCATGAATAAGCTGATTGGTAGAATAAGCTTATTGGTAGCTACTAATGTCCATACTCATTTAGGGTTGTCTTGAAGTGATAAATTTATGAAACATAGTTCTCTTTACAAGTCACAATATGTATATGTTTAATGACTTATTTTCTCTTTTTCCCTTCCATATTTTATTTATTTATTTATTTATTTTATCTATTTATTTATTTATTTTATCTAATTAACTAAGTGCAATTAATTTATATGAAATTATTTTTTTATATTTTCACACTGCAGTAACCCACTGTTTTTTGGACTGATTCATTTATATAGAGTACCTGATTTTTTAAAATGATTTTTATACAATATCTTATATTTCATTTTTGTTCTACAAGAAGCTGTATTTATGGCTAATATTGTACCATTTTGCCTTCATCCTTAAATAGCAGATTTCTTCATTGATAGTGTCAAAACCAATAGCTGCTGATAATAGAGTATCATTCATCATGAAACTAAGTTCTATTTCATGCCTCACAATTCTTTCTCTCCTATAAAAGTGTAAATTCACTTCCTTAAAAGATCTACATCTAAGTATCTTGTGAGGCAGTGATGTGTATGTCATACTTCAAAACACAAGGCTGCATCCCAGGTCTATTCATGCTCTAAATAATCAGTTTTCCATTTTCCTGTCTTTTTTTGTTTGTCTTCTAATCCCACCTGCCAATTTATTTTTAGTTCAAATTTTGGAGGACTTGAAGTTCTTAAGATGTTTAAAGAAAGGCATGAAGTTTTTGCTATGAAGTGAATGTGATTCTCTCCATTATGAGTATTTATGAGTATTATTCTGCTAGTTATATTTGATTTTCCATACAGGACTGATTATTGCTGAATTTTTGTATTTCTTGAAATGAAGTGCAAGAATGCATTCTTAGCAGACAGAACTTACTCACAAGGTGGACTACTCATGAAAACCAGAAAATCCGAGATATTTTGCTGGTAGTAATGCGTCTCACCTCATCCCAGGGTAATTTAACCATCTGAGAACCACAGACACATTATGCTGATTGATTGTAATTCAATAAACATAAGGAAATAATTATCCAAAGGCTAATGTACATTCAGAAATGTGAGAAAATGTACATTTCAATATATTTAGATTGAGTTTAAATAAGTCTTTTAATTTGGTATGGAACAAAAGTTTAGAAGAGGATTCTAAAAGAGCAAAGGAGAAGCCATCTCAGGAAGTGATTACATTTTTAGCGAAAATACTAATTACGAGCAGATACTTAGTGCCATTTGATGATTTAACCATAGTTAACCATAAGCTCGAAGGGAAGATTTTAAAATTGTTATATTAGACAAACATAACTTATGTCAGGGATTTTTAGCATTTCTAAAATTCATTACATTGTAATCCATCATGATGTGTCCAATCAGAAATTATTCACACTAATATGATCATTTTCATTTATATTTTTATTGTCTGACTTAATATGAGTTTAACTCACTCTGATGAAAAATTAGGATTACATTTTATTCTTTGAAAGTGGATTATTTTATGTTATTAACAAGTATGTTAGAGCAGTGCATACTGAATAAAAATATAACAGAGTAATATATTGGATTGTAATAAAATCATTTCAAACAGTATCTTATTAAGATGTGAATTTATTAGCAAAGTTGTCAATGTATTTGAAACCATTCACTTTATAACCTGCAAAGATAAGGATCGTCATAGGAAAATCATTAAAGTACACTAAAATTTTCTATTAATTATATCGTTCATCTTTAAGTGTGAATACTTTCCAGCAGTAGCCAATAAAATGAGGATCATCTCTTATTTAGTATACATTATACAGGTACTAGACTGACATTTTTTTTTCCTTTTGTGGTCATTAGAAATGATGTTCAGTGATGTTTATATGGTCTTTTATATTCTTAGACTATTATAAGCATAACTTCTCATAAACGAGACCTGATGCACAAGGAAGCAGAATACTCGTAAAAAAAAATTGTAAAAAAGCAGACAGTTGCAGGCATGTAAGCCAAGACCCACAAAATCACTCAAAGCGTGGAACTATTCTTGTTAACTCAGAACATGCAAGGGACATTCCCGCAGGGAATATATTGTTAGCTGAAAATATTTCACTGATAATAAAAAATTGACTAGCTAACCCTCTTGAGCTAAATAGATATCTCTTGTTCTATCCATAATCCGTCTGAATCTGTAATTCTGTTCACAGATCTACGATGTTTGTATCTGGCTCCAATAAATCTGTTTCTTTAGATGGATGATGACTGGGACCTCTGTTATTGTTCTGCTTCCCTGGCTATCATTTGTATCTTGATATATGTTTTTTCTGTAGAAATAAATCTAAAAATTCAGCTTGACTTAATTTTGAACTCTAAAAATCTTAACAGAAAGTCAGTGGCAGAATCCAAGGCATTAATTAATCATAATGTAACAGTTAAGTACGTTTCTTACAACTAATGAACTATCTCAAGCACCAATTAAGAATCTCAGAAAAATTAACAACTTCTCTTGGACAGTCCTAGCAGGCAGCACTTAACCACTTTAATACATGACATGTGAAACTAAGGAAATGCATTAGCATAAAAAAGAAATAACTGTGCCATGTAGTGGAAAATAGCATGCTTTGCAAGAGTAGTCAGCAAATCCAGACTCAATCCTGAACCTCATGTATTCAATAGTCAGAAATTTCCAACACGCACTTTCAAATTTACTTTATTTTTCAGTGATGATTTGATATATTACTGTATCCTTCCTTTCCCTTCTGTTCTCTAGTAGATTGAAAAATAATTCAGAGGGCCCTGAGTGACTGAGAACCTTTTAAATTAGGACTGTTTGTCTCTCCTACCCCAAAATTCTTTTTTCTTTCACTATTCATTCACTAGGACATTACAGTGTGAGAAAGTGTTAAAGTTTGTATTTCCCAGGAGAGTCCTCTATTTTCTTCATCAGACAGCAATGAAAAAAAAAATTTGAATCTTTGCTCCAGCACTGCTTGAGTGCCTCCAAACCCAGAACTTAAGAGTCATCTAAAGGCATGCACATTTGGTAATCAGACTAACAATTTGTGTAAGACTTAATGTCTTTGGCATGAAGTGACTTGAAAAAATCTGCCTACCACATACTGCAGTTATTTGTTTGACTGTAAATACTGTATACACATTCAAATTAAATACTTTAATTTAAAATATTTAAGTCAGTTAAATATTATTGAAAATCAGGTGTACCATCAATAGTTAATTAAATGTCTAATTTGAGAAAAAATCATGGAAGAGAAGAAAATATTCAGTGGACACTGAAAAAAAAACCACTGTGACTTGCTGCCACATAATCATTATCAAGCAGAGCAAACTAAGAAGAATGTGTCTAGAAAATGACAAGATAAATAGTTATTAACAATTCACTACATGCAGAAGCAATGTAGTGATCACATATGTTTAATGTACAATGAAGGAATGTATCTTATTAAACTTGATGGCATCTACAAAAGAGACAAAAGTCACAAGCATTACACAGTAAGAACATAAACTTGCAGTCAGATAATTCTGCATACAAATGCCCTAATCTGAATGAAATCAATGTCTGCATTTTTATATTGTTCTGAACTGAATGCCATTCTCATTGTTCCATCCTTTTTTTCTTGTATTTTCTTAGAAATAAGAAAAAAAAATCCTATCAGGAGGCTAAAAAGCAGCTTATACTCTTCAATTATGTCAGTTTTAAATGTTCATTGCTGAGTGATAGATTCTACTACCATTGAAAAACACGCCTGAAATGATTTATATCTTGTAATTCTAATAAAGTTTAGAAAGTTGAAATGTAAACCTAATTTTATATTCATTTGCATATTTTTATGCATATCTCAAGGATACTGAGATGAGAAGACTTAATGTTCAAATGAACACTACATTATTTTTTCCATATAAGGAAAATCTCTTCACATTACAGTTGCTTTGTACTTATTTATTTATTTTTCTTTCCATAATCGAACAAATATAGAATCAGGTGTTCGATTTATCATCTATGCTTTATTTCTAAAACCATAGTTGACAATTATATTTCAGAAGAGGTAAACGCTATTCAATTTACCCGTTATTTGTGATGTAAAGACATGTGAAAATATTTTTTATAAAATCAGATATAAGCTTAATGAAGATACTATTTCCATTATAATATATTCAATAATGTAAGGTGCTGAATAGTTTAACTTCAGCCCAGCAAAGAGTGGAAGAAAGAGCATCACTTAATGTAATGGAAGAAGTTGTACTCATCTTTAAGTTAAGAATAAGAGGAAAAATATATTTTGAGAGATGAAGACAAATAATGTAGAACTGAACAAAACTGTGTCCAATGCAAGCTCAAAAGAAATAATATTTAAGTAATAAATAACATATTTGTACTGTTATTAATGAAACTAATTCTTTAAATAGCTGTTATCATTCTGGTGGACCTACTAAAATTTGCACTTCTTACATTTTCCATTCTTGACACTCAAAAAAGGTTCAGTTCTAATTCTGAAAATGTAATACAAATATTATGCAATTCAATTATTTGATTGCTTTTCTCTTGAACATCGGAAAGTAAAAGAGAAAAAGTAATCATACAAACCAGCTGTTCACATTTTGTATGTTTGTTTGAATAATTATTGTTGTTCAGAGAAGCTATTGACATGATCATTTCACGCTTGTTTAAGGAATGTCCCCCATGCAATAGATTTCTCCAAACAGAACTAGTACTAGGGGAAAGTTGTGGAAAGATTTTCTCACAAACTTACAGTAATGGGTGCCAGAATTTGAATACTGGAGAGAAGGAATGTTTTTCCTTAAGACTCTTTTCCATGTGACCAAGAGCAGCAAGCTGTAGTAAGGATTTCTTTTAGAAGCAGTTAACAAAAATGTTTTGAAGGCTTAGTTAGGCTGAGAAGATATGCAGCTGCTTATATTAATCTAGCGCCCTTAGGTTTCAACCTCAGAGAATGAACACTTTCTGGTAAACAGTTTAAAAAATGTTTGAAAAATAGAACAGTATGAATTCAATACAAATTAAGAGGACTGAAAAATATTCTCAGAGACTAAGAGAAAAATAATCAGGAGAAAAGGAAATTACAAAGCCAGTAATTCAGAAGTTGTGAGACAGGTTTTGTTTAACATTTGAGGATAAGAAAAAGAAGTGTGAAATTGTGTATTAATAACATTAAAGTTATGCATCAAGAAAACACCTGGAAGAGAAGGCGTCATTGTTTTGACTGTTCTAAACACATTGAAAAATTCTCTAACCATTGAAAGAAAAAAACATAAGGACAAAAGTAGCATGAGCAAGACAGAGATACACTTTAAGATGATACTTAAGATAATTGAATATTTGATATTTGAATTAAAAAAAAAATAAGAAATGGTAATTTAAATCACCAACTTTACTTGTGACTAATCAAGCATGTGTATGCATTCCACGATTCAAGACAACAGAAAGCTGTACAGCTCTACTGTAAAAATCCAAAGTATTATAACAGATAACTAAAGATTAGATATATAACTTCAACTTTTTTCTTCAACACCAAAAAGATTCATAGAACTATTTCCTTGATTTCCTGCTTGCAAGGATCTGCTTCAATTATAAGGCTATGTTTTAGTATTATCTGTCTTATAAGATTAAATCATTTCTGCTGTTCATATCATTACATACACTTCAAAAGCTGATTTATCATTGGCTCACAAAATCTTATAAACACTGAAAATAAAGAATCAAAAAGTAATAACCAAATTAGTTTCACTGGCATCATTATACAATTGGGCCAAATACCTTATGTTGTGGTTTGTATGTAGAAGAGACCAAAAACTGCAAATCTTTAGTGTTGCTAAATGATGAATCTTTAGTGATGCTAAGATGAAATAGCTGTGAAACATTTTAGTAGCTTCTAATATTGATCTATTTGTGTAAGAAGTTTCATGATATATTTTAGTGACTATATTTGAGAAAAATATAATCCATGGTTTTCAGGGAAAGCTGTTGTAATACATTCAACAATATCTATACAATGAATCAATTTTGCTATTGGACATATTTCAGCAATAGTAAAACAGTATTAATCACCAGAATAGTCTCTGTATGTGTGTGTGTCTTCTTCACCAACTCATAATTTATTAATTTATAAAACTATTTTTAGAGTAACTCTGGATCTTTCGGTCTTCTCAGCACAGATTTCTCTTAACACATCCTCCTTTAGAAGTTCTAGAGAAGTCTTTGGTGTGACTAAGGTTAAAGGAAACTCTTAAGCCTGCTCACCTTTTCTATTCTCACCTTTTCTATTTAACAAGGGGACATAAGTTAAAAAAAAAAAAAAAAAAAAAAAAAAAAAAAAAAAGAATAAAGTGTTAATTTAACAAACATAAAAGAATATGTACGTCACAAAAAAAATATTTCTCCAGTAATTTCCATTTATAAAGTTTTGAGTGTTTTTGTATATTTCCTCTCAGCTGGAGCATCTACTGTACAGTAATGCAACTACTTTCTGTTGTAATGCTCTGAAGCTCAGATATTTGCAGAATTTTTAAACTATATCTATTCAAAAAAATTACATTTACTACATTCTGTACATTTTGTTGTTGTTTATTAATTTGTTGGGTTTTTTTGGAGGGAGGGGGAGAATATATATATATATATTTATTTATAAATATATATATATAATATTTATTTATTTATTTATTTATTTTCTATTATTTGACTTTAATAACTAGGAAGATAGAAATACCAAGGATGGTGGGAAATTACCATCATGAAAATTCTTAGGCACTAGGTATGATCCAAGGCACACTATGAATCTATGACCATTTACCATTTATGCTGGCAATAATAATGAATGTTAACTGTAACTGTTGGTCCCCAAATCTTTGATGCTCTAGAATAAACGATACTGGAAAAAAGTACTAAACATATTATTCTTTTCTTAAGAATAAGATTCTATAACCCTCCAGCAGTGTGGCCTGAAGTAAATCACGTCTTCTACAGATAGGAAAAAAAAAACAAATAACAATCAAACAACAAACAAACACACACCAAAATTTATCTTTTGCATACATAATACAACTCCATTTTTGCTCATTAAATGTAGTATACTTCAAACCATTATATTTTTAGCCTGATAAAATATAAAAGTTAATACTTAAACTTCTTTAACCTTGTAAAATATTACATTACCAGAAGATTACTGAATATATATATGTGTATTATTATAAGATCCAATGGTTACTTTCAAAAATATTTCTATTGTCAATATGAAAACCATTTTTTTTCTAGCAGAATGAAAAATATTCCTTTATTTTAAGAGAAAGACTGCATGACATTTTAAGAATGAACATTATATTTTGCAAACATGCAAACATGATAAGATTTGAATAAATTAAGGTAATTGAGGACATTCTTCAACCACATACTGACCCTAGGGAGAACAGATGCTGGTTACTCTCAGAGTTATGCAGAGCAGGAGGGAGGAATACATTATAAAGTCAGGTATGATCCTCATATTCATATTTTTTTAATATCAGTATGCAAGTGCATTTTTACAACAGTAAATATCTCTCAAGTATGCAAGTTAATTTTTATAACAGTAAATATCTCTCAAGGAGAATTAAAATCAATAAAGATTAGATTTTGATTATCTTGCTATTTTTAAAACTGCTTTCATTTGCAACCAGGACTAAAATATTGTCTTTTTTGTTTGTTTGGTTGGTTGTTTTTCCCCCCCAAAAAGTGAACCAAAACATTTTAGAAATGTCAAAACTTATTTCAGTGGTTTAGACCAAAATTAAACTTTCTGGTATCTTTGAATCAAAATATTTGTTGATTCAATCAAAAGATTTGTTGCTTTGTTGATTTAATCCTATGCATAAATATTTCTCATGAATTTATTATTCAGCATTCATCTACATTTTGAAGTTTTTTTATCTGAAGCCTTTATTCTCTCTTTTCATGTTATTTATTGATATTATTTAATTCAGGAAGATTTATTGTAATGTTCTGAGTATAAAGAAATTTAAACTGATGATTGAAGCAGTCTTCATAGTTATTGCATATTTACTTATATTTAGGATTATTTAGGAAGGTACATAATCTGCTTAAGTGGTTACTCTGACATTTTATGCTAAATGACTAGTACCAAAGAGAAAGTATAGAGAAAGTTTTAAAATCTGTATTTCTATTTCAGGCTTGATAGAAATGCTGTCAAATTTATTCATTTATTTAGCGAAAAGACAAGAAAATGCTTTGGGTAGGTTTTGCGGCCTAAGAATTTTCTCAACTGCAAGGTGTATAATTCCTATATTAGGTCTAATTCCTTATCAGTTTTCATAGTTAATGTTTTGTTTCACTCCAAACTACACAATCTCAAGATCTTTGGAACTACCTTTTTAATATTTGAGTAGAATATTGAGAAACATTGCTCAGTTATTTCTATAGTTCTGTGCTGTATAAAAATTTGAAAGCTTATTTTCAACAATAGCGGGAATAAGAAAAAACACAAAGCAGGACGAATAGGCCATTGAAAACACTATTGATATCATCATCAACTTTAATGATTGTGTCATTTACAGTATTCTAATAAAGCAGCAATTTTATTCCAATAATGTGTTTTCCTTTACAAAGGCAATGATAAGGACAGTTTTATGAAAAACAGTCATTTATTTGACAATTCCAGAATAAAAGTCAATGGTAATATCTAGCAAAATGAAAACATAGAATTGGTTGACCAGGCAAGTTAATGTTTTTCACTAGGCATGAAAAAACATTTATGAAAACGATAGTGATAGCAAGACTATTCACTTTATTATGTGGACATAGAACAAGCTGTGTCCATAGATCAAAACATGAAACAGATAAGACTGATTTTTAAAATCGCTATAGCTCCTAATTTATAAAAAATACATCTTTTTCTAAGCCTCAGATTAACATCAGTGACAGCTACTACATCATGTACCATTTTAATAAAAGATTTTGATTTTTGAAAAGAGCAATACTCTTTGACAGGTACAATAAACATAACAGATTAAGAGTGTATGAGAGCTGCGATGAGGTTGTTTTGTTACTGGCAGGTTTCAATTCTTTTCTTTTGTGGTTCACATTCATAATGCTTTTCACTTTTTCAGGCTATTTTCCATGTCAGTAAAAGCTGGTACTGTGTTTTGTTTTGTTTTGTTTTGTTTTGTTTTGTTTTTTATCGTCTTTCTCACTGATTGGCTAAGAGATTTCAGTATGGTTTCAAATCCTATGGACAAGGGGTTGAATTAGCTTAAATTGCATTTTGCTTTATTTGCCCATAACATAAAATTATCAGTTTCTTCATATGTCTTATTTTTCTAGGCTTTCACGTTAATAGAGTAGAGTAGAGTTGAGTAGTTGAGTACAGTGGAATGGAATGAATCAGATCAGATCTGTTGGAAGGCACTTATGTGTATGAATCCTTCTTTGTTTTCTCCTCAAAGATTGCTTTCTGAGGTATTTCTTGTGATAAGACTGACTTGTCTAGGAAAGAGAGATGGGTATTGCCATGTGGCAATCAACATCACTGTGTGGACAATTTGAAATTTGAAAGCATTTCTTTGGAGCTGTTTGCCTTCAGAAGAGAGTGCTCAGGACTGTTTACTGGCAGAAGGTTTAGCCTGTGATCAAATAACTCCAGCTTGCTACGGAAGACAGGAGACCATTGTATATTATAAAGTCAAGATACAAGTGGGCGCCTTCCTGCTCCCTCTCATCTGCTCACAAGACCCAGAAATGGGAACAAAGGAGTTTCTGCTGAGATCCTAGATCCAGAAGCTGCCACTCCAAGGAGAGCTGGCTCAACCACTTTGGATTTGAGCTGTCACTCCAAAGAGAACTGACTTGATCACACTGGAGTTATAAATAAGTTGGTACTACCATTGAGAAGTTGCCATCATCATCGTGGTCACTGTTGTCGCCTACAGAACAATGCCCAATGACCCACCACTACTGAAGACTGGGCTACAATCCATGATGGTGATTATCTCCCCTTTGCTTCCTATAAATACTCCTTGCTTCTTTCCTATCTTTTCTATTGTCCTTGTTCCCTTCCCCATCACCTTAATTTATAGTAGTGTCCATCCTTCCCTTCCCTATCTCCCTGATTAAGATTTGTAATAAACTGGTCAGACAAACATTTGAATTGTTTCTTAATCTCATGCCGGGTATACAGATATCAAAGAACCTCCTCTCCCTCCTATAAATTAGAGCAAGACACTATGAAAATCAGTAAGTCCAGCTGCCTCATCACTTCAAAGCTAACCAAAAGTTATGGCATACTAATTATGAATTTATCCAAATGCTTCTTGAACACCGACAGGCATTAGGCATCAACTACCTCTCTATGAAGCCTCTTCAAATGTTTGACCACTCCCACTGTAAATAATTTTTTTCCTTTCCAGTCCAATCTGAATCTCTTTTGGCATATCTCTCTGCCATTTCTTGGCATCCTACCATTGCTGACTGGGGAGAAGAGGCCAGTACTTTCTTCTCCATTTCCATTCCCCGCACACACCCAGCAAGATTTCAAGAACAGTGAGGTTGCTTGTTAGCCTTTTTTTTTCTCCAAACTAGACAAAGTTTGGAGTGTCTTCGACCTGCCTTCACAAGACTTTTTTTTTGCCATTAGCATTCAGGTTATATTAACATTTTTTTTTTTAATGTTGTGAAGGCCACAAATGAAAACAACATTCAAGGTGAAGCCAGAGCTAAATACAGATGGTTGCACTGCTTTTGTCATGGAATCATAGAATCATTTGAGCTGAAAGGGACTTTTAAAGGTCATCTAATTCACTCTGGACAACCTGTTCTAGTACTTGACTAATCTTATCATAAAAAAAAATTGTTTTCTTTTATCCAATCTAAATTTCCTGTTTTAGTTTGAAACTATTTCCCCTTGTCCTACCCCAACAGACTCTGCTGAAGATTCTGTCCCCTTCTTTCTTATAGCTTTCCTTTAGATACTGAAAAGCCGCTATCTGTCTCACCAGAGCTTTCTCTTCTCCAGGCTGAACAGCTCAAACTGTCTCAGCCTGTTTAAAGCATTCCAAAATGCAGGCTACTAGTGCACACTGATGGTTCTTGCTGGGCCTACTGTCAACCAGCACCGCTGGATCTCTTCCTGCTGAGATGCTCTCCAGCCACTTGTTTCCCATACTGTACCTTTGTGCAGCATTACTCTATTCCTGGTGCAGTATCCCATCATTCAATTTTGTTAAATTTCCTTGCTTGGTGCTCCAGACTATCCAGACCCCTCTACAAGGCCTCTCATCCCTCCAGAGACCTGCCAGTTTAGTGTCATCAGCAAACTTGCTAAGGATGTGTTTATCTCTTGCATCCACATAGTTGATAAAAATTCTAAACAGGACTGTCCCTAGAATTGATCCCTGGGAATCACTGCTATAGACTGGTTGCTAGCAAGATATAACCCCATTCACTCTGACCCATAGAGTTCTGGCATTTGGGCTGTTCATAATCCAGTGTGAGTGGATCTATTTATCTTACAGTTGATACATACTTGTAACAAAATAATGCTAGGAGCTACTTGCAGAACCTATGTTTCTTACTACAGACCTGGGGTGCTTGTTCAACTGCCTCCAAAAACAAACAAAATGTTGCAGCACAGACAGTTTCAGTCTTCACTTATCACAGAAAAGTGTATAATAGAGCATAATGTTGTTGTTCTAATAAACTTTTGTCATAAATAAATGTCCACAATTTATAAATCCTAAAAATATGAAAGATTAGAGTTCAGATGAATTATTAATTCATGGAGACATTAAATGTATCATGGGTATGGTTTCTGTAATGGTATTAATACAGAACATGTCCCAGTCCTGAATCTCAGTACTGAAAGTATGGTTTTCGATGGTATAGATTAACCAAATTTTCATGACAGTTTTCCTGCATTATGAAAAAGGAACTTGCTTATCCAAACAGCAATGCAAGTAGACACTAACAAGCATATAAAAAGACTAAATGCCGTGAAACTACTGTCTCAAACAATGGATATGTTACACAGGTATGTTATGTATGTCATACAGGTATGTTATACACGTGTCCAGTTATTTATGGTTCATGATTTAGCTAGTTCCATATTTCCATATTTTCCTGTCATCTAGTTGTTCAATATTCTAACTCACTTTTCTTAATATTACTATCCACTTTTAGAAATGTGTTTCCAGAAAATTCTAAGTAAATTGCTCAAACCATCTAGAGTAGTTCTCAAAGGACTGGTAAAAACAAAATTTCAGTTCTACCTATACTTAGAAATCACAAGGTTAGAAATCAGATCACTGTGAAAGAATGCATCATAATGAAATATCTCTCCCATGGGAAAGCTTAATACATTTATGTTTTTAATATTACAGTCATGATTCAAAAGCTTGTATTTTGAATTTGTGAGATACCATTGTCATCTTCTTCATAGGGAAATTAGCAGTAATTTAGGCATTTTATGTTCAACCTCTATGCTATTAAAATATGTTTAGTAATCTTCTGCCTAGTCAAATCCTACACCATCAACTCATAAAGCAGTACATCCTGAAACAGTGTTCTCTGCAATAATAGAAATAGAAACAACCACAGTAGAACATTTCTACTTCCTTCTTGACTCAATTGGAGGTAGAAACTAGAAAAAGTATTTAAAAAAGGGGTAGGGGGAACACCCTACATTTATCTTTGTCAGTATATCAACCCACAACCTAAGCAGATCTAAAGATATTCAGAAGATGGTTCATTACACATTTATTCCCATTTATACCTAATTACAGTCTCCTCAGGCAATTGATTCTAAGGGATTATGTGGCACTGCATCTCTCTTTTTGTGTTTGTAGTACACATAATTTGAAAGGCAAAGAAATTTATGACATTGTGTAGATATTATTTAGGTACTCAAGATACTGCAACTTTCTATACAGTTCAGAATATGAAGATAATCTTTAGGCTTCATTTTACAGTAAGGTGGAAGAATGATAAAAAAATTCAGATATAAGATGATCAAAATTGCTTTCTTTATGGCATCTTCCACAATAAAAATACTAACTCTGAGCAAAGGAATAAACTTGAAAATTAGTAAATTTAAGTATTTGGGGCAAAGCAGCTAGCTGCAGAAAAATATAATTAAAACAAAAACCAAATAGATTCAGCTGCAGAGGGAAAGAAATGTGAGGAGAAGCACAGTACTAGAAATTTAGTGAGGAATTGTCTCCCATATTTAGATTTATTTTTCTTAGGAAGATTCTTCTGTTTGACAAACAAAACAAAATAAAACAAAACAAACTCTCTAAGGAACACTGAACTCCAAATTAAATATATATATATATGTATATACATTAAATAATTAGTAATTCTATTTTTTTTATCATAGCAATAAGACATAAAATAATCTGTGTCACATAATCAGATGAGAAATTTGTTACACACATTTCTACAGAGGGTCTAAATTATTTTTTCCTTACACATTTCCTTTAAATCTTCTACTGTAAATGTAAACCTATTGAATAATGTGCAGTATTGCTGTGATACTTTCAAATGGCAAATTTAGTTCATTGCTACAATATGTTTGAAGACAACAAAGACATTGATGTTTCAAATAAGATAGAAATTCAGTAAAAGAAAAACACATCTGTGAAATTCCTAACTATTTAATTCATATTAGAAACTAGAATTTGAATCTAATATATAGTTGCAAATTACATCAATATTATGATTTAAATAACATTAAGGAAATAACTAGATGTTAATCCCTTTAATGGTTCTAATTCTGAGTACATCATAAGTTTTAGTTTTTAGTAGTTGACCAATAAGACTATTTTTTGGAATTCTTGGAATTCCTTCAACATAAATGAGTGTGACTACATTTTTAACCCAAAGTAATTGGTGCTAATTAAAATTGAAGCAGTTCACAAATATCATATAACAGAATCATAGAATGTTTTGGATTGTCAGAGACTTTATGGATCATCAAGATCCAACCCCTATGTCTGGGACAGGATCATCACCCCACTAGACAACTTCACCCATGTCCCCATCCAAGCAGACTTTGAAAACCTCCAAGGATGGGGCATCCACAGTTTTAGTGAGCAGTCTGTGTCAGTGCTACACCACCCTCTGTGTAAAAAATTTCCTTCTAACATCTAAATTAAATCTTCCCTCTTTAAAACAATTCCCGATGTCTTTTCACTATCAGATTGATCTCTTTTTCCTGGTTCTAATCTCCTTTTACAAAGTGGAATGCCACAGTGAGGTCTCTCCAGGGCCTTTTCTTTTCCAGACTAAACAATTTTCTCTCTCAGCCTGTCTTTGTAGGATAGGTGCTCCAACCTTTTGATCATCCTTGCAGCCCTTTTCTGGACCCTCTCCAACAGATCTATGTCTTTTTTTATGTCGGGAGATGCAGAGCTGAATGCAGTACTTGAGATCTTTTGAGAGAGAAACAGGGAGACAATTGCTTCCCTCACCCTGCAGACATAGAATTCCCTTACCATGCAGACATAGAATTGGCTTTCTGGTCTACAGGTGCACATTGCCAAGTCATGCTGAGTTTCTAACCAAACAATAGCCTCCAGTCATCAGGACTGTTCTTATTCCATTCTCCACTCAGCTTGTATTTCAGACAGTCCTGGTCCAGGTCCTAATCTTGCACTCGTTCTTGCTGAATTTCACGAGGTTCTCACTGGCCCACCTCTCAAGCCTGTCAAGGGTTCTCTGTATGGCATCCCTTTCCTCCAGCATGGTGAACATATCACACAGATTTGTTTCTCCAGAAAACTTGCTGAGGATGCACTTAATCCCACTGTCCATATTACCAACAGACATCGCCGGTCCCAGTACTGAACCCAAGGAACCTCACTCATCACTGATCTCCATGTGGTCATCAACTATGTGAGTGTGGTCATTCAGCTAACTCCTTATTTGCTAAGTGGTCTACCTGTCAAATTCAGGTCTCTAAATGATATCTCCTGAACTCTCCATAAGACTGTCTTGTAGGAAAAAGGAAACATGCAGGAAGAAGAAAATATCTTTTGCAGGAGACCAGTACTTGCATAGAAGTCAGTCAAAATGTCCTAAGTTCTTTTTCACATTGAGAAGTTCTGTTTTGGAAAATGCTAGTGGGGACAAGGGATTCACAAGTAGCAACAGATAGACTTGGTTTTCCAGAAATTAATGTGCATCATTCTTCTTTATTAGAATATAGTGGTGCAAGCGAAAGACAATTTGTTTGCTTTTCCCTAATACTTGCTCTACAACTCTTCCTTTATCCAAGGAGGCAGAGCACACTCTAATAGGAGTGGGTGGTTGTAAGAGATTATTCTTTTATGCCATTGCCTCAAAGCTTGCTGATGAACAAGTCCAAGCAAGTCCTTAACCAAGACTGAGAAATCCTTTGTCTGGAGAGCACAGATGGACAGGTCCTGGGCAAGGGTTGCGAAATCCTTGTTCTGAGGGACACAGATGGACAAGGCCAGGGAGAATGAGAGAGAGATAAGCCACAGATTAATGGCCAGGAAGCAGTCTTTTGTGTGGGCTTATCTTGAGGGAGATAGCCCTCTCAAGGGGTGCTGCACATGACTCCTACCCAAGTGCTCAGGAATGCCACGCTGGCAGAAGAAGAAGGATAAAAAGCGGACCTACAACAATGAGGTAAGATTTCTGGCAACAGATTCCTCATGAGATGGAAGGTTTTTTGGACATGATAAGCTTCACCTCCTGCCCCTCTCACTTCTGGACCTACTCTGTCACTGCACCTTCTTGCCTCCTAAGTCCAGTCATGCTGCTGCTGCTCTCCCCTGAAAGGTTTCTGACAACAGATTCCTCATGACATGATGCCTGCATGCTGAAGAAGAAGAAGAAAGGTGTCTGCCATCAGATCCCTCACTACGGAATGCCTGCATGCTGATGGACTCTCCTGGACCTGATACCTGAGTCCTGCTGCTTCCTCCCAGACTTACCCTGTGGCTTTTTCCTGCTACCTGCTACAGGCCGGCCATGATGCTGCTGCTCTTCCCCTGTGCTTTTCCCTCAGACAACTGGAACAGCTTGCAACGGGACTGCTGCTGCATCCTGGTGTTGACTATTCCCGCTTTACACAATTCTTGCTTCTTTCCTATCTTTTCTATCACCCTCCTTCCCTTCCCCACCACCCTAATTCGTAACAGTGTCCATCCGCCCCTTCCCCATCTCCCTGATTAAGATTTATAATAAACTGGTTGGACAAACATTTGAACTGTTGTTTCTTAATCTCACGCCGGGTATACAGATGTCAAAGAACTTCCTCTCCCTCCTGTAAATTGGAGTGAGACAGTGGTCATGAACTGGGAGTCACAACAGGGACTGAGAGATTTCTGAGAATCTTATGAAGCAGATATAGATAAATAGATAAGAGTAAGCACCAAGCAGTATTCCATCTTTCATGTAAAAGCTGTGTCACTGAATGCATTAGAAATTGATGAGTTCTTGAATTAGCGTGTCTGTAGATCTAGATCCTATTGGTCTAAGGAATCAGTGTCCCTATTATATATATAATCAGGGTGGGCATATGGCAGGGAAGTGATGAGTGTCATTTCTTAGTTATTTTCTTTTGGTAATGAAAGCCTGCTAGTCATAGGAACACATATTTATGATTAATTCAACATGAAAATACTGTTAAGTGTGTAAGCTGAGATTCTTTTGAGACAAATTCCTGTACACAGAGAAAATTGTGCAATTCACTTTAAAATCTCACTCTAAATCTCAATTAAAATGCTAGTGTAGACATGTCCATTACACAGCAAAGAATGAGGTAAGCCTTGGGGTTGGAGTTTAAACTTGGAGAGAAGTTCCAGATCTTGAGTAACTATTTCTACTTTGTATTCATCGATTACACAATAAAAAATATGCAAACATTTTCATATGCTCCCACAATTCTCTAAGTTTTGGAGGTTACTGAGAAAAAAAAAAACATACATGTTTATTGCTTGATATATTTTCATTTTACTCTATTGTTTAATAATATATATGTTAGTTTGCATTTGTGTCTGAGTTACTGCTTTTCCAAAAGTCCCTTAACATCAAATATTTTTACAAAGTAATACTACATTTGTCTCAGGAGTCATACTTATTTACATGCAGGTAAATCTTGATGATGGAAGTCTCAATGAGAATCATATCATGAGGTCTTTTAACACCTTAAATAAAATGACTCATACTTGCAGAAATAGCCATAAAAATTCATTTCATGAGCATCTGGGGGGTTTGGGTACATCAATGTAAGTGTTGCTGGGCCACTCTTCTCCGCTTTCTAAAGCTGATCTATAGAAAAGATTCCTTTTCTCTCAGCCGCAAATTGTTCACAATAATTTCTGTCAGTGTCATTTGTATTAACAAGGAAGTAATTAATACTCTCAAGACATAAGTGATAACTTATATTAAACTAGCCGAGAAAGAAATGAAATAGCAGAAGCACAGACAAAGGAAAATGTTTATTCAAAAAAAAAAAAAAAAAAAAGAGACAAAAAAAAGTCTTTCATCTACGTGAACAAACTTTCAGGCAACCAAGCTCTAAGGGAATTTTAATAGCTGTAGTCAGGAACAATTTTGCAAAATATTTTTATTTATTAAAAATTCACCCAAAAATGTGGTTTATACACTGTTTATATTCAGAAGCATAATAAAATACTCCATCTCTTTTCTGATAGTTTTCACACCCTATTATTAAAGATAATAACAGACCATACATATAATAAACAGAATTATTTTGATGATCAGGAAAATGTGCTTCAAAGTGCAATTAATATTCTGTAAAAAGGATTCTTCTAAAACCCTATGATTAGAGCCTCTTTAGAAACATGTTCCCTAACCCCCTCCTCCTGACTTTTTTTCTGCATTCTGTTAATCATATCTATCTGTATATCACTCTGCAATTTTCTGGCTTATCAGAAAAGATGCTTAATGCATAGTGATTAGTCTATTGGATGGAGATTTATAATTTACATTTTATGAAAGAGTTTAATGCTATTCTAAATAGCTATCTCTTTTGTTATGTTTTCAGAATATGTAAAAAACATGAGAGTGTGTTTTTTCTTAATGCTGAATAAAAGCAACACTTTGATTCATGAAATGTGATAGAGAGGGTAGCTTTAAGCAGAAGTCTATAAAACAGTCAAAATGAATGCTTTCTTCCACTTTCACACATTACAATGTAGTTCCCTTTTGTGTATGTCCTACAGCCAGTTTTCTTTACACTGAATTTGAAATGAACAAACTAATTTTTCCTCAAAAAGGAGTTAGAATCTTTATATGTAACTTTTCAATATGGATATTTACATTGCAGCTAGTCATTTAGACTCGTGTTACTGGAGATGGCCTACATGATCTGCTTTGGATAATTATTTGAGAATTCAATAAATAATTCTCAAGCAGCATCTATTTCTCCTGCTTAGCTGATTATTTGCTTGACACACTGACCCCCCGTACAAATGACAAATGCTGTGGATGTACTCTGACGTATCTTGATACTCACGCTCTTGATACCTCATGCTCTTGATACTCTAGAGCATCAGAGTGTCCATTTTGTCAGGCCTGATAGCCTGGGAAATCTCATGTGTTTTTGTGTTGTCATATTTAGGCAAAGAACTTGTGATCCAGCTAACTAATTCAAAGGTAAAAATCTAGGCAGCTGGAGTGGAAGGTATTTCAAGATCTGTAAGTGTAGCTCACTATGCATATGTAACTTCTTTTTTAAGCACCCATTATAGTCGGAGGTCGGAAGTGCTTGATGCACTTCCTACATGTAAGCAGCCAGTATCGTTTGAGATATTCTGAGGTATTTGAAACTTCCACTAAGGTCTGTAAGATAGGATAAACTACTTGTGTGACCTTCCAAAATGGCATGTAAGGGCCAGCTGGACAGAGTCCAGGGCATCTCGGGTGACCTCAAAGACTCAACTTACTTGTAGGATTAATTGATACAAGTAATGCATCCTTGCAGAGAATTTGCAGTCGAACCTCTTAAAACTACAGAAGACAACAGGTTCAGCTGAATAATCACATAAGATTGATTAAAGCCTCTTTTGGGCAGAAGGGAGAGGGAAAGGGTGAAGGTGAGATAAACATAAAATAGTTGTATAAAGCCTCAGACATTGCTTGTCCAAGAGTAACCATTATATTCCCATTCACAAGCACCTCTCAACAGACCCCAAAGTGAAGACAAAAATAATTGTAAAAGTTCATTAAAAGTTATTTGCTGTTTACTTATTGTTTTATTATTATTTTTCTGTAATATTTCTTTTGCTATTGCACATTTACAGAATCACAGAATCACAGAATCGTAGGGGTTGGAAGGGACCTCCAGAAATCATCGAGTCCAACCCCCCTGCCAAAGCAAGCTCCCTACACCAGGTCGCACAGGTAGGCATCCAGGCGGGTCTTGAATATCTCCAGAGAAGGAGACTCCACAACCTCCCTGGGCAGCCTGTTCCAGTGCTCCATCACCCTCACCGTAAAGAAGTTCTTGCACACACTGGTGCGGAACTTCCTATGCTCCAGCTTCTGGCCGTTTCCCCTTGTCCTGTCTCCTCATACTGCTGAAAACAGTCTGGCCTCGCCACTTTGTCCCCCACACCTTAGATATTTATAGACCTGGATCAGGTCCCCTCTCAGTCTTCTCAAGGCTAAACAGACCCAGATCACTCAGCCTTTCTTCATAGGGGAGATGCTTCAGGCCCTTCACCATCTTTGTGGCCCTCTGCTGGACTCTTTCCAAGAGATCCCTGTCTTTTTTGTACTGAGGAGCCCAGAACTGGACACAGTACTCCAGATGAGGCCTTACCAGGGCAGAGTAGAGGGGGAGGATCACCTCCCTCGACCTGCTGGCCACGCTCTTTTTAATGCACCCCAGAATGCCATTGGCCTTTTTGGCCACAAGGGCATTAGATTTATTTATAAAATGTACTTTTTCCTGCAAAAACGAACTGACTACATATTCTTGTTAGTGGCTGCCTTTCAGTTCCTCTTCCCTTTTCCTTCATCAGTCTCTCAGCAGTCCTTTTTGATGTCATATTTTGCCAGCATTCTCTACCACTATGAGATAGTACAGAACTAGGAGTTTTTTAATGAGCTGCTTGCTACATTAAATAGCTGTGGCTGCTTAGTACTTCAGTGTATTGGAGGGACTTTACTTACATTTAAATAAGCAAAAGTAAAACGTTGACCTCAAATAGATATTTCTTTTTTTTATTATTTATTAGCTTTCAATTTTACATCTCTTTGGTATATTTTTAGCTGGATCCTCTTTCAGACTCCTTATACGATGAGTTTACTTTGCTTCCTACTTTTACACTCAATTAACATGATTAAATATTTATACTGCTATTACAGTCTATGTCCTTATCAAGATTGAGGTTCATTGTGTTAAATGCTAGGTACAATACAAATAAAGAACTCTATCATGTTCATTACTCATTAAAAAAAATAATAATAATAAAAAAAAAGCTGTTAGCTCTCAAGGAAAAATTGCTTACTACATGAAATATTCTTCAATTTTCTGAATAGAAAATAACCTTGCCATAATAACCATAGTATGTCTGGCTTTAATTTGAAGGAAAAAATATCTAGGTTTTCACAATGAAGGATTAGAATGTCTGTCTCATTATGGCAGTACTCATATATTACCTAAATTTTAATTATGAATATTATTAAAATATTCAATCAACATGACCATCATTTTTAAGCAGTACAAGAACTACAAATAGCTTTATAACAAATAGCCATTTCTATGCATTGTTAATGGCAAAATAAACCATAAAGCAGAAGTTTGCATTCAAAGGAGGAAAGAATGAATGTTTCTAAAGAAGCTCATACATTATTTATCTTAGAAGCAAGACTGTGGAATAAAATAAGTTATAGAAAAACATATGTGAAAGGGAAAATTCTATTCCATATTCATATTCCAATACATATACTAGTATCATAGTATTTTCAAGTAAGTTATTTAGATAGAAGATGAAAAAGTTAAAAATGTGACTGGTAAGGAAGGAAAACTTTTTAAGCAGAGTAAAATTCTAGGTTTTAGTAAATTAACAGGGACGGTAGTAGTGTTGATGTAAACTAAATTTAAGGTTATACAGTTTTGCCTCAGAATTGCAAGAAACAGAGAGAGACAGGATCTGACAGTTCCTTATTTCAGGAAATAAAAATACAGTTGCATTCAGATGACATAAATCCCATTTTAGGTGAGGCACTAAAGAGTTAACGGTTACTCTGATCATTTCATCCCAAGAAGCACTATACACATAATGTCTCAAGTTTTAGTCAGAAACCTCTTCACATACCTCAGAATCATCTCAGATTAAGGCCCCTGTTATGATTTGCACTTTATTTTCCTTTTAATTCTATCTGTGCATCTGGATGCTCTAAATCCATGAGGCATACTCAGCTTATGTTAAAACAAAACCTGTGCACAAATATGTGAAACAAAATGGGCTATAGAACTATAATTAATATTTTTAAGGATTAAACATGACTAATATAACGAGCAAAATTACAGTATTTATGTGAGTGTGGTCAGATTCACGAGCAAAACCTTCAAGCTTATTTAGTATAAAGAGGCATTTATAGCAGAGATTACAGCCATTTTCATGTGAAATGACAAAATGGAAATGAAAAACACTTTCTAACTCACTTGCTGGATTATTTATGCAAAGGAATAAACTTTAGAACTAAGTGATGAGGATGCTGGAGACAAAAAGCCTCTGGTCAAGAATACCTGAGCCTTAATATGCAAAGGGCAGATAGGAAAATCTAGCTTCCCAGCTGAGTGATGTCAGTGTAACCTCTGAAACAGGAGGCAGCAGAAACAGAGAACAGTTTGCCTGAGACTTCTTGTAGTATCTAGTTTGGGAAAACAAAGATTACATTTCTTGCTTCAAAATGACTGGATTTAGAAACCTTAAAGCTTTCCAGCATAAATCAGCTAAAAAATTATATTGTAAAATAGAACAGTCTGTATTAGTCACATAATTGAGACAGTAGACATTTTTTAGCCCACAGAAGTCTTCAGAACCACCTAGGAATTTCAAATTCAGAAGAAGCAGATAGACAATCCTTTTTGTCAGAAAAAGAAGTTTCTATATGAGTTCAAAATGTCTGAGCAATTCAATGAATGTTGCTTTTATTTATAGGAAAAAAAAATGCATTCTGTTGTCATTAGAGGAAACATAACTAAATAATAAATTAAAAAAAAAAAAAAAAAGACATTCTTTGTCATTACTTTTTTTCCCATTCAGATGCTATTTTTCCATGAAAGAGTCATCAAAAGAAGCATAGCCAACAGGTCAAGTTAAATGATCCTGCCCCTCTACCCTCTGCTGGTGAGGCCTCATCTGGAGTACTGTGTCTAGACGTTGAGAACTTAGTACAGGAGAGATATAGACCTGTCAGAGCACATCCAGAGAAGGGCCACAAAAGTGATCCAAGGAATGAAACGTTTTTCCTATCAGGACAGGTCAAGAGAGCTGGAGCTGTTCATTCTGGAGAAGAGAAGGCTGCAGGGGACCCAATAACAGCCGTTCAGTATCTAAAGACAAGCTACAAGCTATGGGAAGGAAGAGGACAGGCTCTTTAACAGGGACTGGGGTGATAGAACAAGGGGAAATTGCTTCAAGCTCAAAGATGGTAGATTTAAATTAGATATAAGGAGAAAGTCATTTACAGTGTGGGTGATGAGGCTCTGGAACAGGTTGTCTAGTGATGTGGTTGATGCTGCTACCCTGGAGACTTTCAAGGTGAGGCTGGATAAAGCCCTGGGCAATTTTATCTACCTGTGGTGTCCCTGTCTGTTGCAGGGGAGATGGACTAGATGGCTTTTATATGTCCCTTCCAACTCTAAGGATTCTATGATTCTATGATTCTAAGGACTTTTTCCTTTATGGTTAGGAAATCTGTGAATTCCCTGTGAAACGGTTCAATTACTGTTATTTGTTCACATAAGTTTATCTGTGTCACGCTGTGAACACTTAAGCATAACGCTAAAAGATGTCTCATAGCGGCCAACCAACACAACTAGAGAAGGAAAAATAATTAAATACAGAATACACTCACATAAAATTATAAATCTTGATTTTTTTTTGCCAATCTCTGCATTTCTTTTTAGATGTCATATAACATTTCCTACATTAAGAGTCTTTCAAAGGAGAAAAGAAGTACATACTTATTGTTTCTCTGGAATGTTGTGAAAGAGCTATTTGCCTTGATGAACATATTACTACGAATACAATTCAAACAAAAAATAGAAGTAGAAAATTTTAGCTCTTATGAGATCAGTAGGACTTACACAACTTATTTGAATATCTCATTCATTTTCTCATAATTTTAACTCAGAATTAACCTCAAAATATACATTCTATATATTTATGAATAATGAATTTATGTCTATCTGCAAATATCTCTTCTTGCAGTCACATTTCTACACTGAAAATACTAAGTTTCTCTAATATTAATCTTCATTAAAGCTTTCTGTGAAACACGAGTGAAGATTTGCTGAGGTTAGACTGCCAATTTATTATAATCTGTAAATCTCTCTTTTTCCATCTATATGCAGTATTTTCCAACTTCGTCTTGCCCTCTTGATTATCTAACCTACATTTTCATGTAAAGTGTTCTCTTACTTGTCTGCTCTTCTCCTAATCACAATATAAGGAGTTTTCCACTATATTTAATCCTGACCTGAAGATCTTTCCATGGTTCACCACCACAGTTGAGACTTCTGCTGCATTCCAAGTGGGAAAAAAATGTGAACTTTTGCAATTAATCTTCTTCTCCTTTAAAAAGAAAGTAAAGAACGAGACAGCTCGACAACAGAAAGAACAAGATTCAGAAAGCAAAAGCAGCCACAAATGGAGTTAAAACAACTAACCATCTCCCTGTGACATCTTCTGAAGTCAAAGAGCAATTGCACGATGAAGCTGAAGTTCACATTAACTAAGTACGTTGCTAAACTGAGTCTGCTGCTGATAATATTCTACAGACCTTCCTACAGCCTTTCCCTGGAAAGAGCTTCACGGTAATAAAAGATCATGACACTGTTAAGGTATCTGACTTTTCACTATGGTTTTTCAATGAGAGGATATTTATGGCTACAGGAAATGTTAAAAACATAATGCTATGCATTGCATGATTTTCTTGGCATGGTTTGAATTTTATATTAACATAATTGTTCAAATTTAGCATTTTTTAGTTAATTGTTCTTAACATGGACATTGAGATCCTAATTGAAATTGTGTTTTAATGAAAAAGCAATTTGAACGTTAACTATATTTTTAAAGAGGAAAAACCTGACCCAGTAGTGATCTCTTCCTAAAAGATTTCTGAAGAAGGGTAATTAAAATAATTGAACTTTATGACTTTCTATCAGCAATATCTTTTAAGTCACCCTGTTATTAATATTTATGAGATACTAAAAATTTTGGAAGTGGAGTTGGAGTAAAATGTAAGTGAAATTATAACGGACTCAATTTGTGTCTCATACTTTGTCATCCTGAGAACTGATTCACACAGAAAATAATCCATTTAAGTATACACTGCAGAAGTTTATAAATCTGCAATGAATAAAAATTTAAGAAGTGGTTGATCCTCAGATACATATGTAAATGATATTTGAATTCCAGGATGTTTCATTTTCATCACATAAATTTGATTCATGACAAAATTAGGTAAACTATTTAACGTCTCTATTTGTCCCTGTTCTTCTGCAAAATTTACATTTAATGTATTTACATTAATAATAATTAATAATATATAATACATTAATAATGTATTTTTATAAAAAGAGGTAACAAGGTGAAAGAAGTCTATGAGGCCAAATAATTTACACTGGAATTTTAGAAGGAATAACTAGCAGTGTTGCATATTATGAGCATTGTGACACTCTATGTAAAATTTGAAATACAAAAATGTTTTCATTGCAGCGTCTCCATTTTAACATAAACCCCAAGCTGATGAAGAAGAAACAGGATGAGTTGAAGCATGGGATGACTTCAGAGATGCTAAGAGAGTTAGCTTCCTTAAAAAAATATTGTACCAGGTTAAGAGTTGCTGGCAAACAATACCTGCATTAAAATCACTAGGAATTTTCCTCTTGACATTTTTGAAGCAAGATATTTATGTTAGCTTGTTAAAATCAGGCCTCTTTCCACTAACTCTTGCTTGCCTCCTCACATTTTTCAAAATGTGAAGAATCAATTTTACAAAAAGAGATAAAAGGTATAAAATAATGTGGAAAAAGGTAGTGAAAACTACTTCTTTTAAGATAAGATAAGCAAATGAAGGCAAAAATAGAAGCTACATAAAAGGCTTCAGTATAGAAAACTAAATGGCTTTAAGCAGTATATAGAAAAAAAAAAAAAAAAAAAAAAAAGACCTCCACATATGTATTATTTTATTACAAATATTACAGTATGTGAACTAGTTTGGATTTTTATCTGAATTAATCGAAGGAGAGACTGAGATTAGGTAACCTGCCATTATTATGAAAATGGACAGAAATTATTTTGACAAAATTCCCAAATGTAAAGAAGGAAAAAAAAAAAAAGCTACAAGGCAATGAAAGTAGAAGGACAAGCTATGTTTATGAAGATCTTGAGTATGTGAAGTATGTGAATATAGTATCAATTTATGTTAACTAGTTACTAAAGCAACAGAACACTGTATCTTGTCATCTGTCCAGAATGAGTATTCATATATTTGAATATATTCGACTATATTTAGTATTCATATAAATGTCAAAGTTTTCAAAGAAGTATATGCACATTAACAAATTTGACTCTAATGCACCTTTCTGTGTAAGTAAACAGCTACTGTAACTTTTGGAAAGTAGTGTGTGAGCTGAAAATTTAGAACTTCCACGCTGTGATATATCTGTAAATAGTATGTATTCCCAATGTAGTAACAAGGTTAAATAAACATATGTTCTCTTAGCTATTCTGAGATCTCGATGAAATTACACATCTCATTCAAGCTGCTTAATAAATACAAATACTTGAAATGGTATACCTCTAATGAATTCCCTGTTTAATCAAGATAAACCAAAATACAGTTAGCTATTATTATTCAATCTTCAAGTGTGGAGTATTAAAAAGAATGCTACTTTTAGGAACCTTGTTATTTTAAAAATATTGCTTTTTAAATATTACTCACTGGTTTGTTATTTGTTTCAAAGTGAAATTTTCACCATGAAAAACTGAAATAAAACTTTAACAATATGTGGCTGATAAAATATTTAGAAGAGCATAACAAAATAGGAGCCAAATCTTCTTTGACTATCAATATTGCAGTTTCTTAAGTGTCTAAATCACAGCTGAAAAAATAATGCACAATCTTCTGAAGTTAGGAAAAAAAAATGTTTAGATAATATTGTTGAAGCATATTAGTTAGAACAGAGAGTATTCCCAATACAGCCTCCTTTCTGAGAAGGTAAATAATTTTGCAGACCATAAAACTCTAAACTCTCTGAGTTTCTGCAGACAGCATTGTCTATCAGGATTATGTGCTTGCTATCTGTTTTCTCTCTCAAATGCTAGACCAACAGACCATCAGCTGTTCCTACTAGGTAGAAAGATAAATTTGCAGCTAGAGGATGTAATTTTGTAATTTGCTTGAGGTTCCATGATAGTCTTGCCCTTCTGTTATCTAGCATTCCTGATCTAAATTGACAGATCAATTGGGTTACAGAACACACTCACACTGTTTTTGCTAGCTGTGAGCTGAGGCCATGCATTGCCTCCATGAAGCCTGTCTACTCCTCGCTTACCTAAGGTGAGAATCTCAGCTGCAGTCTGCACATGAAACTTGGCACTTCTTGTCTTCAGGGCATAACAGTTAAAAGAGATAATTGCTTTAAACAAGATGTGCAGACTGATATGAGGATGCAAGATATTTCTACATGTTCTTTCACATCAACTCAAGAGATGTCACTTTTAACTGACGTGGTAAATAGAAGTATTTTATGGATTAAATTTTGCTTTGTTCTCCAAACTACAGATAAGGTCCTCTTAGAATCTAAATATTTTTCTCAATTATTTTGTACTAATTTCTAGACTAAATTATATGAATAATTTATTTCAGTTTTATTCTTTTTACAATATTAACACATTATTTAGTGCAGGCTATTCCTAGTTTTTCTTGACTTCCTAATTTACTCTGGCTGCTGTTGCACAGATTTTAAAACCTTATTAACACTAATACTTTGGCTTTATATTAAGGATGTTTTGAGATTCCTTGCAACATCTAATTACTAAATTCCTAATTTAAATTTCAATTCACAGAGACTTTAGATTGAGAAGTGGGAGTTGAGCAAATTATATCAAAATAGAAGGTCAGATTTCTCTGTCCAAAGTAGAGAACAATTTATCAGTACATATGACATATACAAACATAAAAATGTTTTAAAATATTCTAAATGTTAACAAATTGAAAATGCCTTTATTTCTCGATTATTTAAACTATTACCTCCTCTGTCTGTGTATTCTGCTAGACTTCAAAGAGTAGCACTGAGTGTTTGCAGTTGATTTGCTAATTTCAGTAAAATTAACAGTTGTGAGATAGTATTATGATCGTTTCTAAGATATATGTATATGATATTTTACAGAATTACACAGAATCACAGAATTGTAGGAGCTGGTAGAGATCTCAGGAGATTGTTTAGTCCAAACCCCAAAGAGAGTCTGGCTCCTCTGGCTCCCATAACTAGTGATAGGACTAGAAGGAATGGCCTGAAGTTGCACCAGGGGAGGTTCAGGTTGTATATTAGGAAAAATATATTCTCTGAGTGATCTGGCAGAATGGGCTGCCTAGGGATGTGATTGGGTCATTCATTCATTTCTGTGCCAACTTGTTCTTTACCTTATTTCTGGAGTTTATATCCTATTGATTTTAAAGACTTATTATTTATTTTGGGGGAGTGCAAGGTATTGTTCTGTAGACACACAAATGATTATTTTGTGTTTGTAGAGATTATCATCAAGGAAGATGGAGGGCATATTATATCTGGGGCAGACTACACATGTACCTCATTTGCTCTGCAGTGCAAGAGCCTTATTTTAATGTACTCATTTGGCAAATATGAAATAATATCAAGAGAAAGCATTTGCTTAAACAAAATACATTAAAGCACACTGAAAAATAATATATAGAGACAGAAAAATTCAGAGGTCTATGAATTCATCCCACAGTTAATGCTCCATAAAATGTCACCCATTCTAAGAGATATGATGGAACAACAATACCTCTGCAGTCTACTCTATGATGTAACATCTGAATTGTTTTCAGATCATCTCAGAAGGACCACCAAATGTTCATTGTAATCACACAAAGCCACGATCCTTGCTCAAATACTTCTCATACTGTCCTCTCGTCCTCTTTATCCTACATTTATGTATGCATTAAGGAAAATCAAAGTATGGCACTTTTCACTCAGAACACAGCAACATGTTTTTCATAGAGTATTGAAAAGCACAACTAAATTCTTAGAGATTGCAATGTTAAGCAATTGCCCTTGCCAAGTTAAATATCAACAACAACAAATGGGTATAAAAAAATAGTTGACAGCTTTGTGCGGTAGCTTTTGTGAGATTATGGTGGAAAAAAAGTTTTGTCTTTTTCTCAGTAGTTGCATTTTATCAAAGATTATTGAAAATATTCTGACAGGTCATTGATTCTTCCTTTTGTTCAGGAAATGCTGTTATAATAAAATGATTTTTTCTTCTTTAGCACTGATTTCTTCTCAATCAAATAGGACACAACTGAACTAAATATTTCAATCATTTGCAAATTTTCTACATTTATATAACAAAATCTAGTCTTAATATATGATTGAGATTGGATTCAATATCCTACAAAGTCAAAACTTATTGATTGTATTGTATCGAGTTATGTTTATTGATTCATATTGTGAAAAGTATGAAATAATTTATTTCAATCTTATCAATATGAATTTAGATTCCAATATTTCTTAGTGTTGCATAATCTTAGTGTTGTTATAATATTTCTACCATTTAACATAATTGAGGTTCAGAAGTTAATCTATATTGTGTGATCTCCCATAGTTTTTCCCACCAAGAAGAACTATGTATTTGTGAATATTTATAGGATATTCTGGACATGACAACTTTGTTTTAAGATTTGTGAGATAAAAAGCCTGTGATGTGGAGATGGCAGGCCAGAAAGATAAAAACAATGTAATTTTAAGTTATAGATATGTCCCGTGCTCGTGGAATGCTTTGGAAAACAGAACTTAAAAATATTTAAAGCAAAAGTGACAAATTCCTGATATTGTCAGGGAAATATGTTTTGTTAAAATAATCTTATTTTCTTAATTAGAAATATATATCATTTTTACTCATAATAGAAGCATTAATCATAAGTCATCACTGCACTTTATCTATTCCCCTTTGACATTATACAGTATCAGAGCTTCAAGCCTCTAACAAAGGTTTGAATTAAACACACAGATTCTCAGCTGTCAAAGAGAAGGGAACTAAAAAGGAGTGTGGTAATTGCTCCTGCTACATTTGTAGTAAAAGGCATAACTGGAAATTAGATTTCTATCAAATGGTTGCCTCCTCACCACTTTACTTTGATATTTTTCTTAATTTATGTGTGAATTGAGGAGAAGATATTAGGCTATGGAAGAGGCTATTTCCCCTCTTGGATATTTTAACACAGCAAATGCAATCATTGTGTTGAAGGATGTCAACAAAGGTATGGTACTGAGCACATCTAAGAAAACAAGAATGTCTAATAACATAACTTAAAGTTTTTAGTGCTATAGATAGCCTTATTAATTAGGAATAATATATTACCTATCTGAATAGTTTATAAAGCAGATCTTTTCCCCCAGAAGCATTTTAATTTATTTTCTTTGTGAATAATTTGTTCTGGAACCAGGACAGAATTATGCTTCTCACATAATGAATTAATAAGACAATTTTCAACCAACATAGGAAATTGAAGATAAAGGTTAATAACTAAGGATGAAAAAATTAAAGGAAAAAAAAAAAAAGTATAAAAAAGAAAGAAACCTTCATCTGGATTGCTAAATGACTTATGAGAATGCATAATTTTTAGAGAAAAAAAATATTTATTTGACTTTTGATGAATGTATTGGAAATTAAATTTTTCCTAAAGGTTAATATATGTATTTTTAGACTGGAAATGTTGTATGAGTAATCATTTTTAAGTATATCTTTAGTATAAGTTATTTGTTCACCTGGACAAAAAGTAGAAACAAACATGCTATTTAAATTAGATTCTTATACTTTGGAGAAGATAGAAACATAAATCAACTGAACTTTAAGTTAAAAAACCTAACCCAATGTGGGAAGAGTTTCACAAATTATTTTAGAATATGAGAAAAATTCTACTTGATGAAACATGGATCCAGATTTTGTGGAACAATAACCATAAAGGAAGAATATTCTCAGTCCTATCTCTTTGTAAATATGTACAAAACCACTCATACATGTGTCTATGCACTTGCAATTATTTCTCCATGTATTTATCTAGAAAGCTGCTAGATTATACCTTTGCAGAAAAAGATGTGGTTACAAGTGAAAGGTGAGCCATCATGACACCCAAGCAGTAAAGTAGGTGGCAACTTGCATTCTGAACTGTTCCTATTTCTCTGTTCAGCCCTTTTGAAACCTCATCAGGAGAACAGTGTCCAGGTTTGGGCTCCCAAGTACCAGTTTGTGGTGAGTCCAAAAGAATGTCAGAGGTAGGACCATCTGGCATACAAACCTGAGAGATGCATCTGCTCAGCACAAAGAAAATGGGGGATGCTGTATTGCTACCTGATGGAATCAAATATTTCTCACAGGGGCACAGTAGAGGGCTGGGAGGCAGCAGTGGGGAAAAACTTGATTATTCTGAATTCTAAGTAGATAACAGGAAAAAAAAAAAGTCAGAAGTGCCATAAACTTAAAAATTATGATCAAATGTTGGAAGAGGTTGCCTAGAGACTTTTGTGGTTTCTCCATCCTTAAAGATATTCAAAACTCAGCTGGCTATGTCTACAAGCAACTTACTGCAGTTGATTTTTTCTTTCAGTGAGCAATCTAAATTGTTCAGTGTTTTCAAAATAGCATTTTTCATTGTTTAATGCACAGTCAGAATCTAACCTAATTTTGCTGATGCACGTGTATAGATATTTATCTATTTAAACTTCTCAGTCCACATATTTGTATATACAATATGCATACGCTCCATAAGAACCATAGCTTCATGGATAAGTGATAACTAAGGATAAATCTGACAAGATTGCAAGATACCATTACCAGCAATGACAAGATTTTCTGACATCAAACAAAAGACTGTATGTGCTGTATATCAGAATATATGGCTATCTTTATTCTTTATTTTAATGGGCAGCAATTATTCTGTTGGTTTCTGTTTTATTATATGAAGTATACTACTGTGTATTATTTTATAGAAAGTTAATTTGCAGGAAAATGTGAGGTAATATTTAGATAAGACTCACTTGAAAAGGTTAGATATTTCAGCACCAAGGATTCTGTTCAGTTTTGAATGAACCAGTGTCTTACAGGAGCAAAGAATGGAATTTTGACAGATAGACAATAATATTAGTATTTGCTTCTAGTTCCTGTAAGTTAACTCCAAGCATCAGAAAACAACAGCTGTAGAACTGTGAACTATCTGAGGCAAAATGAGTACAATTTTCTTGATACAGGAAATCTTTTCTCATATGTGGCACCACAAAGGCAAAACAAACAAACAAACAAACAAAACAAACAAACAAACAAAACACGCCAATTTAATAGGAGATTGTTGCGAGGAACACAGAAAATTAACCAGTGACAGGAGGAATTCTGAATAATTTCAGGCATTTAGTTTTCCTTGTAGCAGGGAAGGAGCACACCTTTACTTTCTAAGGAAAGAAAAGTATGCTTATTGAAATTGTTGGAATCTGTTTGCTACATTCTTTGAATCTTTACCTGGTTTTCTTGTTTGTTTTTTCAAGTCCTGAAGTAAAGAATGAACAGTCATGCAAGAAAGAGAACTGACAAATGATGTTTTTTTGTTTGTTTGTTTGTTTTTCAATTCAGTTTTAAATGAACTATTGACATAAATAGATAGATAGATAGATAGATAGACAGATAGAAAGATAGATAGATAAATATCAGTGTTGAATGTGAGATTCAAGAAGAATATTCATGTCTAATTAGCACTGAAAAATGACTGCTAGTTTCCAGTTCCCATAGGTTTTGCAATAGAGTGACAGTTAACTGTCATTAATTTTAACAAAATGTTTCATGCTTAACATACCAACACATTGTAATAATCAGAAATAATTAAAATCATTTAAAATCATTTAAAATCATTTTTACTCTAAAATTTTTATAAATATGTAGAATCTTGTTAATCAATTCATAATGAAGCAAATGAGTAGTCTCTTTTTGTCCTGTGCAACAGAGAATGACGCTCATTTGGTGTCTTTCTCTGGACTCCTGGGCACTATCGCAGCATGAGATGTAAATTATAACAGCAGAGCAATGCAAATTTGGGCATTGCAAGCCTTTGCTGTAATACACAGTGATGCATGTGAGTCTACCACACCCTTCATAATAAATATCCATATGCAGTCCTATACACATGTACTTATCCTGTTTAAATTGTTTATTTTTCTCTTGTGATTTTTTAAAAATCATCATTGGTCTGTTGCAATTCCACTCCATTTTCTGAACACTGAAAAATCAGTTTTAAAGCATTTGATACAGATGAATGAATCAAGAGCACTTTGTATTTGGGAAATGGAGGGCTTGTTTGCTTGAACAGCTTTCATATTTAGTAATTTAGGAGTTTCTCAGCCATTAATCTGAATGAGTGAGGTTTGCTGGTAGCAATAATGTAGGAACATGATCTGCTAATAAATATACCTAACAGCCGGAAGTTCTGCTGTCTTAATTTTACAAAAATACAAGAAAGCAATCATATTTCTTCACTTTGTAGTCTCTAGAGGAATCTATTAAGGACCCTGAGGTCACAAACGACCAAAATCACCAAAGACAAAGACATGTTGATGAAATCAAAGACTGAAATACTGGGTTTCCATTTGCTCCTGAATTGGTGATGCTTCCAGTGTCTATACCTGATTCATTTAGAATAAAGAAATCCTAGAGTATCACGTTCATGCTAACTGCAGTAAACTTTCACTCATTTACCGCTGACCACAAGTAACCAGAAGTAATCTACTTATATTACCAGAGAAAGACTTTCATTTCAGCATGTTAGTATTTTATGTAATGTCAATACTTTCTCTTCTTACACATTTCCGAATACTGTTCATATATTTATTCATCCATTAAAACATTTGCAGACAATAATATTTCATTAGTTCTAACACAAAGAAATTCAGTCCTGTCTAGGACGCACAGAATTTCACTCAAGTACCAAAACATTTAAATCATTATTGAACAAGTTATAAGTAGAGTGGAAACTATAGATCTCTTTAGTAAAGTCACTGCTACTGGATGTTAATGTTGGGACCCAAAAAAGATACAGATGCTTTAATTCAAAGAAAACAGTACAGTTTTACAACGTATTCTTGCAAATGATGGTTCTCTAAATATGACACAAGAAAACCAGGTTGCAGAATTCTCAAGTGAAGTTAACAGAAAAGTTCTGTCCTCATCCTTTCTAAACAATCTTTATTAGGCAGGCATGGGGTAATGTGGAAGGCTGTAGAATCTGAGAATTCTTCTGATCAACCCAGATCAATTGTTCCTCTCTTCCACAGCTGGAGGTCAAGACCATGATAAGACATTTATTCTGTGGTAAGATTTACCAGATTTACATCACTAGAAAATTTTAAGGAAAAAGAGAATCACATTCTGACCTAAGCTTTCACTTCTTTCATAGGTTTACAGTAATATCAGTTATGCTTTTAGGCAATTAATACCTTGAATGAGTATTTCTTTATTTATTTATTGGGATGAGCAAAGTAAGATATCTGAATGTGTACTGAAGATTTAATGTAGAATTTATTAAATGCATTACTTCTGATTTTCAAGCTAGTTATTACATATTATATACAGTTTTTTATATGTAGCTCTTTACAGTATTAACTACTGTATTATTTTCATTCTCAAACTACATGTTCATGTCTAAAAAAGATGAGTTTATGGAAGTTATTAGTATTGAAAATGTCAGTTCTGCACAGCATCACACCTCCATGCTAGAAATTCATTTTCTGTTGATCAGATACTAAATGAATACGTATTTCCAAAATAGCTAATGTCTATTTTTGTTACCTAAAAACTGAACAACAATTCTAACAACTAAAGATTAATTGTACTGTAGATTGAGAAAGAAAAGAATGTTTTTTCTATATGTATGCGATTTTTTCTTTGTATGCTATACTTGATAGACACACAGAAATCGAAGCAGATAAGAAAAAGTTGCATACTCAGCAGCAGGGAAGAAGCTGATAAAGAATACCTGCCCTCAATCTCAATTCTATATTAAATATCTTTTATAGATAATAATAATGATAAAAAGAACAGCCTAACTCCTGAAAGTTATTTTAAGTCAATGAAAATGTGTTAATTAATGAGGTATGAATTATGTGGAAAATATTGTCTATTCAGTATTTCTTATTCAAGGAAAAGCTCTAATTGATACACCAGCATTTTATATTCTTGCAGAATGACACTCTAAATTGACACTTAGAAGAATGTCCTTACTAATCCCATAATCTGTAATATTTGTACTAAAATGTCCTCCATCCCATAAATTTTAATCTACTCTTTATCTCAATAATGTTTGCAACATTGACAGTCAGGAATATAACAAAAATGCACAAGTTACAATCTCACTAAGTAAGTAGCCTGTCCTACTAAATGGAAAGTTCAATGATGCAAGAATTTCAACTTGCAGTCAATATCCTGTGTAACACAATTTATTTTGCTGCATTTAATATGTGCTAAAGGTCAAAGAATGATGTTCTTGAACTTCTCTGATATACAGAAAACTGGCTTCTACAGAAACAAGAAAAACAACAACAATAAAATCCTATAATGTGTGCTAAAGTTTATTCCCAAGGAAGAAGAATCTGTCTTCAACTGTTAAATTCTGTTTTATTTTCATGTTGTAATGATAAGCAAAGTAAATTTTCCTATTAAAATAAATATATGTATATTGTGTGTTATACTACCACATTGATTAAATGCATATGCCATCTTCATTAGTTTGTTATAAAGAATGTAATATTCAGGAGTCAGAACAGAAGAATCTAGTTTTACATTAAATTTAAAAAAAACATAGCTAAAAACATAGCTCTATTTTATTTCTACATTTGCACGTATTTTATTCTTATTTCAGTTCCTAAATCTTTGAAAGAAAAAAAGATTTTCTGTTCATTTCCATTGAGATACTTGGACAAATTATGTTCTTGCTCACAAAATTTTCAACTTCATTAATTTTAAGTGTCGAGTACAGAAGATCAGATTTCCTTTCACTATTTACAATGTGATACAATCTTAAAGTTCAGTCCACTTGGGAAATGTCAGCGCAATGAATTTTGAGACTTATGTGGTTTTCTAAAATGAGTTTTTCAGTCCCTGCTGAATTAAAGATGAGTTTAAAACTCCTTTATCAAATCAAGTTAGCTACCTACTACTAACCATGATACAAAGGTTAAAGTTTAGAAAAGAAAAAACAACAAATCAATGAAATCAACAACAGCAACAACAAAAAACACTCTTCTTTGCTTATAGAATGGCTGTGCTTAGAATAACAACCATGCTTGGTTTTATCACTATCCTAGGAATGCAATGGAACTATCACATTAACATCCAGTATAATATTCTTTCACTATCTGGAGAAATTTAAATAAATTATTCTATCTGATCCCTGGATCTAAACAATTTGTCACTGACTTGAAAAATAGTTTGTTTTGCAATTGTTTAGGATAGAAAATATTTTAGGTCTAGGATATCAAATTGATCAGAACCTATCTTTAACTAACAGGAATAAAAATAAGGGACGACATAAAAAAAATAAATATTATATGCACATATACTATAAATATCAGATTTCCTATTTCACATGTAGGAAATTCACTGTAACTTGAAGAGTGACTGATTAAATATTTTGTTAATATACAGAACAGAGGTTTATTGCTAGTAGAAAGTGAATGCAAATCAAATATGTACTGGAGGTGGAAGACAATTAAAGTGGAAAATATCTTGTTCCATACAGCCCAAAAATTTCTAAATATAAATTATTGGCAGCATTCAAATATGTAAATAAGTACAAGAATCTTTATACCATGAAGTACATATGACCACTTGCAGAAAATGTTTGAAATGGCAGAAGGAAAAAAGAACGTGCACTTTCATAATATAGTTTTCCCACACAATTTGTGTGGGTGACATTTAGATGAGGAACAAAAGTCATTTCAAATTTTCTGCATTAGATGTCAGAACTTTGTCCAGACAATGAAGAACAGGAGAACTGAATAATTATGCACTTGTATAAGTAAAAATGTATATTAATATAAAGTAGTTAAAAGGCTACAATAAAAGAATCATACAATTTTTTACATTGTAGGTGACTTCTGGTAGTCATTTGATCCAATACCTTAAAGGAAAAGTCAACTAGAGCAAGTTCCTCACAGACATGGACAGTTAAGTTTTGAATATCTGCAAGGAGGGATACTCTACAATTTCTCTGGACAGCTTCTTCCAGTATTTATTCATAGAGTAGCCCAACCCTTAGGTGAAAATGTGCACTACATTTAAATTCACTTCTTGCTTAGCATCTTAGGGAAATCCTGCTGGAAATCCTGTTTTTTTACACTGATATGGTGCTACTTCATCTCTGCTATCAGCCATTCCTCAGCAACTTTTTAATCTAAGAACTTGAAATTTATTAACTATCATTTCATTTTGTAAGCATGACTTCTCGGCATTTACTTGGAAAAAAACAGTTTTCAGCTGTCTGAGAGAATTTATTGTAGTATAGTTGAATGACCTTCATTGAGTTTTATGGAGAATTTTTTTCTTAAGTTAAACATAGCACTCAAGCTGAAGGCATCAAAAGTGAAAACAAACAAACCAACCAACCTCAACAGATATCGCTGAGAAGGTAATATTTATCAGTTCAGTGATTCAGGAGGAAAAGTACTCATGAACAGATACATCCTCAGACAAAACAATCAAACAAACAAACATAAAAAAACAATCAAACAACCAAAAAAAAAAAAAAAAAACAATACAGAAAATGGGAATCAGAAGGTGGCAACTCTAACATTAAGGATCAGCCAATACACTTTTACTCTGTAGTTTTAAGTTGTAGAAATACTGCTTGCATAATCTTTTCACACAGTAAAATTTCAAGAACAAAAGTGACTCAAAATGAGTCACACACTTTTCATGTTTATCCCAGATATAGACGGAGTCTGTTAGATTTTGTAGGAACACATGCTAAATAGATTTTGTTTGCTAGCAGGTCTGGAATTTGATTCTTGCAGTAGAAGCCATTTCAGCATACACATATTATCTACATATAAAATCTTTTAGATGAATTAAAAAAAATCAAATATTCATGTAGTTAATCATAAATGGCTGCATACATTTCATGGAGAAATAATTTATTTAATCAAATCTATAAGACAATCAAAAGCTTGACAGAACATACCAAGGTAAATAGTTTTCTCATATTAAAAGATCTCTTAGAACTGCCTACTATGAAATTCATTACAATTTACATAGTGTTTAATCTAATCACTGGAAATTCCCAGATGATATTACAGTTTAGCAACTGCAAATTATATCAGAAAATTTACTCATAACATTGCACATCCAGATTCTGCGGGAACAATGGGAAAAAAGAGGAAGTAGACAGAAGTCTCCAGAATAAGTGTGTCCAGACTGTGGCCCAAGGGCTGCAAGTGACCTGGAGCAGCAAGTGATACTGCTATGCCATCACAGGGGCTGCTTTTCCCTAAGTGTGACTTGGCTCAGCCCAAGACATGCACCCATCACTCAGCAACAATCAAAACATTGATGTTCTATTAATACTGACTCAATGGAAACCAGAACAAGGGGAGGGCACAGTGCAGTGCTGTCTCCACCTGCCACAGGTGGCAGATCTCAGGAGCCTCTTCAATCACCCCGCATCTTTCCTGTATTGAGGGCCCCAGACTTGCATGCAGTCCTCCATGTGAGGCCTCACAAAGGCAGAGCAGTGAGAGACAATTACCTCCCAGTCCCTGCTGGCCAATCCTCTTCTGATGGAGCCCAGGATATCATTGACCTTTAGAGCTGCAAGAGCATACTGCTCTTGAAAAACATGCAGCTTTGCTTTCTGCTTGGATAAAGGAATGTGAGAATAGATTTCAAGTTTACTGAAAAAATCATCATTTTTTGTTATCTTTGTGATTCCATTTTCAGTCAATTTAAATACTGTAAATTTTCAAATGAAGTATATTGAGTTGCAATCAAATATTCAATTGAAAAATTTGATCATGTCTCTTTACTAGGCTTTGATAAGACCTATCCTACCAGACAAAAATATCTCTCACATCACAATCACGCCTTATTCATGTTATTTCTTTTTTAGAATCATATAATCAAAAGATTGGAAATGACCTGCAAGATCATCTAGTCCAACTGTCCTCCCATTATCATTGCTAACACAAGCTACGAAACGTGTCTCGTAGCTCCTCATCCAGATGCCTCTTGAACACTGCCAGGGATAGTGACTCTACCACCTCCCTTGGCAGGCCACTCCAGTGCCTGACCACTCTCTGAGAGAAAAAGTTTTTCCTTTTGTCTAACCTAAACCTCCTCTGGTACAACTTGTGGCCATTTCCTCGGGTCCTGTTTGTTGCCTGGGAGAAGAGGTCAAACCCCTCCTCATCCCAACTTCCCTTCAAGAAGTTATGGAGCATGATGAGGTCTCCCCTGAGCCTCCTCTTCTTCAGACTAAACAATCCCAGCTCCCTCATAAGACCCCTCACCAGTTTCGTTGCCTTTCTCTGGACATGTTCCAGAGCCTCAATGCCTTTCTTTTAGTGAGGGGCCCCAAACTGAACACAGTTCTCGAGGTGCGGCCTCACCAGTGCTGAGTACAGGGGGGTGATTACCTCCCTGCTCCTGCTGGCCACACTATTTCTAATGTAGGCCAGGATGCTGTTGGCCCTCTTGGCCACCTGGGCACACTGTCGGTTCATGTTCCGCCAAGCATGAACCAACACCCCCAGGTTCCTTTCCTCTTCACAGTCATCCAGCCACTCAGCCCCAAACCCATGGCACTGCATGGGGTTATTGTGGCCAAAGTGCAGGACCTTGCACTTTGCCTTCACTTGGCCTTGTTGAACCTCATCCCATTCACCTCAGCACAGAGATCCAGCTTATCTAGATCCCTCTGAAGGGCCTCCCTACCCTCAGGCAGATTGACACCACCTCCCAACTTGGTGTCATCTGCAAACTTGCTGAGGGTACACTCAATTCCTTCATCTAGGTCATCAATAAAGATATTAAACAAGATGGGCCCCAGTACAGAACCCTGGTAACCACTTGTAATGGGTCGCCAGCTGGACTTCACTACCTGTTGGGCATGTCCCTCTAGCCAGTTTCCTACCCAAAGAAGGATATATCTGTACAGGCCACGGGCAGCCAATTTCCCCAGGAGAATACTGTGAGAGACCATGTCAAAGGCTTTGCTGTAGTCTAGGTAGACTATACTGACAGCCTTTCCCTCATCTACCAGTATGATCACCCAGTCATAGAATGAGATGAGGTTGATCAAGCACAATCTGCCTTTCATGAACCCATGCTGGCTGGGCCTGATCCCCTAGATGCCATGCACTTGCTGTGTGATCTCACCCAAGATGATTTGCTCCATAACTTTCCCTGGTACTGAGGTCATGCAGATAGGCCTATAGTTCCCCAGATCCTTCTCATGGTCCTTCCTGTAGATGGGAGTCACATCATCAAGCCTCCAATCCTCTGGGACCTCTCCAAATAACCAGGAATGCTGGTAGATGGCTGATAGCAACTCGGCAATCACCCCTGCCAGCTCTCTCAGCATCCTAGGATGGAGCCTGCCTGGTCCCATGGACTTGTGATAGTCTAAATGGAAGGAGCTCTTTAATTGTCTCCACCTGAATTACCAGGGGTGTATTCTGTGTAGCATCCCAGACTTCCAGATCAGGGCATAGAGTGCTCTGAGGATAACTGACCTATTAAAGGCTGATGTAAAGAAGGCGTTGAGGATCTCAGCCTTCTCCTTATCCTCACATTCCCCACTGCATCAAGTAAAGGATGGAAATTCTTCTTGGTTCTTCTCTTACCATTGATACATATGTAAAAGGATTACTTATTTTCTTTTACTGCAGTGGCCAATCTGAGTTCAAGTTAGGCTTTTGCCTTCATAACTTCCTCCCTGCATACCTTAGCAACTTCCTTGTAATCTCCCCAAGTAGCCTGTCCCTTCTTCCTTCTTTTTCTTCTGGAGTCTCAGCAATAGTTCCCGGTTTATCCAAACCAGTCTTATTCCCCTATGGCTTGCCTTACAGCATTCAGGGACAGCCTGTTTTTGTGCCTTTAAGATTTCCATCTTGAGGAGCATCCAGGCTTCCTGGACCCCTTTACCCTTAAGGAATGATTCCGAAGGGATTCCGAAGGGACCCATGCTACTAGAGTCCTGAACAGGTCAAAGTCCGCCCTCTTAAGTTCAAGATAGCAGTTTTGCTAGTCACCTTTCTGAGATCTCCAAGAATAGAGAATTCTACAATTTCATGGTTGCATGATATATCAGTACATATATTAGCAATACATATATTTGTGAACTATTATTTACAAGAATTAATTGGAGGAATATAAAAATTTAATCAAAATCTGTAATGGACACCTAGAAACCTCATAAGAATTGCAAATACTTCCATCAAACAAGGCTGATGCTTTAGTTTCACAAAAGCAGTGTCAAATATCTCATTTTTATGTGTTTATTGCTCTTTTTAATGTTTAAATTAAAAATATATAAAAAATAAGTATCGTTTCCTATATACATTAACTACATATTTTATATGCAGCCCAAGACAATTCCTCTTAGCTCAGTGTGGTCCAGGTAAGAAAAAATTTTGAACACCTATGCTCTAGAATAAAAATAGATATATAGAGCCTCTGATGTCACCGTCTACCAAGCACATATCAGGTTGAGATGAGACAACTTCTCACGAAGTCTCTAAGAGAGCTTTGTAGGAAGTCTCTTCTGAAAACATGGAAAATTGGTGATGAATCCACAGAATTCAGAAATTTGATTGAATTTTATTAAGGCAAGCGATGAATGCTCATCTGCATGTTCATAAAGAACTCAGGTAGAGGCAGGAGGGAGATTTCAAATGGTATCCTGCTGGGCTACTCCAAGCCCCATCCCAAGATTCATTAGTCTATCAAAAGCCAATCTTCACAAGCCAAGTGCGCTGGAGGGCCACAATGGCAAGAGGCAAAACCAAAATGAAGAATCCTAAGGACTGAACCAGTGCTTTCCACGGTTCCAAGAAACTCTCAACCCCATTGTCCAGGCCTGGAGATCATCAAGATGAGTAATCAATCAGAGCAGCTTTTCTGCAGAGTAAAATTGTTGCTGTCCAGGAGGATACTTTATTGTATGCAGGAGAAAAGCAGTGTGTAACTGCACAGGAATCACAGTGTCTTTAGGATAGGAAACAAAGACAGAAAAAGTAAGAAATATAAATGATATGGAGAAGAATAAGAAAAGTGAGAGTTAAGATGATAAAAAAGAACTGGTTGTTTATAAGCAGTTTGTTGTTCAGTATGCTTGCCTGACAGTGCCCTGCATCTCATTGGTGCAGTCTGTCCTACTTATTCTTTGCACCTATGTATGGGACTGGGAGAGAAGCAGTGGGGGTCAGACCCCAGTAGCTGTGGTGAGTCACCGGCATGAGTTCAGGTATGACTGGGAGTGGAGACCCAGTTGCTAAGCAGTTGATGCATTCTGGGAGCAGTGTGCGTGTGGAGGGGTCTCTGAGTCCTGTCTTCAGTTTGAGAGTACCTGTGTGGTAGTATGGGTGAGAGAATATGGTGGCTGCAATCGGGAGGACTAGGATCTAGGGTGTAGGTGTAGCCAGCTGTGTATATATGCGTATGTGCATATGTGGTGTATATGTGTGCTCTATGTGCACATACCAGCAGGAAATGAATCTTCACTACAGCCTGGACTGAGGGACAGAGTGGCACCAATCTTGCCTCTCTGTTGGATCTGGACATTGGATATGGCCTGATATATTTTCCCAACAAATTCAAGATTTTTATTGTTTTATGAAGAGTTTCTCTCTCATATGCCAACACAATACATACTTACTACTTGTAAATGAAAAATCTACTCAGAAAGTGAAAAGAATTTTCAATATTGGACTTGATGATCCTTGAGGTCCCTTCCAACCTGAGTAATTCTATGATTCTATGTCTGTTTGCTGTGTTCTTCTTCTTCCTTTTTACAAACTTAGACTGCATTTTGCCCACAACAACAATGTAGAAAGTATCATTATCTGAATGCTGATCAATAACCATATCTCATGACAATATATATTAGCATCCACAAAATTAATATATAATAATAAGTTTAGAAGTAGGAACTCCCTACTTTTCCAGTACCAGATCACATAAAAGCACAATTAAAAACTTTCAATGCCTTTATGCACTTAGAGGATTGTTATGTAATTTGAAAAAAAAAGAAAACTAGACATCTTAGTTTAACAAAACAATAAAACTGATTGAAAACTCTTTTAGGCCAATGACATAACATTGGTTTAAACTTAATCGTTTTCTTGTCAAAGATTTCTATCAAAGAGGCAGAGCTTCACATCAGTATCTCTGACTTGAACCATTGTCTTAGTCTTTGTAGACCAAACATTTGTTCTGAAATGATGAAGGTTTTTAGCACTCTTTTTTTTTTTTTTTTTTAATGTATTGTACACATATATAAGATTGAAGTATATTTATTTTCAAATAAAATTATGATTACTTTAAAGAGAACAAGTTTATCAGGATTATTTACCAATTGCATATGTTCTCTAGATGCAATCATTTCTAGTTTTAGGAGCATTGTCATCAAACATGCATGCATGTAGGTTTTATTAAATAAAAATTTAACAGGTAATATCCCAGAATACATATCGCAGAAACAATTTGTTTATCTGTGAAAAATGATCAAACTTTATCCAAAACTGAGGTTTTGGTTGGTTGGTTGGTTGATTTTTTGTTTTTTGGCTTTTTTTTTTTTTTTTTTTTTTTTTCAGCTGGACAAGATTCAATTTTGCAAATTCAACAGGAAAATTTTTACAGAATCATAGAATATCCATAGCATCGTAAAGTCTAAATCCTGAACAGGACTACACAAAAATAAAACAATATTTCTGATAGCAGTGTCCAAACGCAGGCTTAGTGCAGTGGCCAATGCTGTGGGGAGCTCATTCCAGTGCCTAACCACCCCGTGGTGAAGAACCTTTTCCTAATAATACACATATTGAACCTCAAGCCATTCTGTTGGGTCCTATCACTGTCACCACGGAGAAGAGATTGGTGTCTGCCCTTCTGCTCCTCTCATGAGGAGCCCTAGGGTATAGTTGACCATTTTGGCTACCAGGGAGCACTGCTGCAAGAATCACAAAATCAGAATCGCAGAATGGTTCAAGTTGGAAGGGATTTCTGGAGGTGATCTTGTCCAACTCTTTCTCAAGCAGGGACATCTTGAGTAGGTTGCCCAGACCCATGTCTAGATAGCTATTGAACATTTTGAAAAAGGAGGCTCCATAAGCTCCCTGTGCATTCTCCCTTCAATAAGGGAGCAACCTCTTTCTCCAGCCTGAACAGTTCCAGCTATTCCAGGCTCTCCTTATAGGAGAGGTGCTCTCCAAGTATCTTAATTGTCTTTGCAGCCATTCACTGGACAAAGAGAACACGTGAACTCATTTTCTTGCACCTTTGAAAGCAAGCAAGATGAGAGCTGAATCTAAAAGCTGAATGACTGTGTTAGGACTACAGCAGAAATAATTGGTCAGTACTAAGACAGTGATATTGCTTTTGCTTACCTTGTAGCAAAGCAGGAACAATACTCAGTAGCCATACCTGGTTTGTTTTAGCTTAAGAAGTCCACAGTCAACAGACATAAACAGACAAAATAGTAGGAATCACATTCCAGTAAAGAATGTCAGTTCATAGATTAAAAATTGAGTGCTAGTAGTTTAAAACATAGGACCAGGATTAATGAGTGAAGCTCTGTTACATACTTATTTTTATTGTTATTATTTTTTAATATGGAGTATAGAGATAACATCCTTAATGCAAACTACTCTTATTTAGTGCGCTGAAAAGCTCTGCTAGCATACGACAAATGAAAAATGTGCATGTAACTTCAAGTTAAATGGAATCTTTAATGGGAATTCTATGTAGATAAAACACAACGCATAATGCAGACTGGGAACTAGATCTAAAATCTTTTCTGGCTTGTTTCTTTACTTGAGTGTCTGATTAAAACAATCAATCAATCAATCAATCAATCAAACAAACAAAAAACACCCACAAAACTTAGCATCACATATACTACTTTCTGATATCTTTGAACCACCTGCTGCAAGCTGAGAAATACTGACATAACTTAGAGGCATGATCATTAGAAAGGAGGGCAGGAATGGGGACAGATAAGATGAAGAAGAGATAAAGTAGTAAAAGGAATAGTTAGAAAAAAAAGAAAGGGAAAATAAAATCCACAAAGCCAGCAGTATTAAAAGGCTGGTTAAAATATGCACTTAAGTGAAATGAAATGTTTAGACTGACCACCAGCTACTGGGAAGGTGTCAGCACAGGAAGGAAGCTTTATTTGTATTGCAAAATTTGGTGGGAAAAAAATGTTATCTGCCCAAAAGTGATAAAGAAACTTCACTATAGATTTGCATCTTTTGTTTCTTATGTCATTTCCACATGAAGTGGACACTCGTAACATCCTTGATAGCCATGGGACAGATTAAACCTTTATATACACCACACTGCCAGCCAGACTACATGTGCTATTTAGCCACTGCCAAAATAAGCACAGTGATGGCAATCCTGATCCTGTCTTATGCAGGGTTTTTATCTCTTCCAATAGTTTTCATAAAATTTAGTATTTTCTTATCTAAACTTTGGATTGCTGCGTTAAACTAGCTTATATATTCAAAAAATATCAGGAGATAGGGGATTGGGTTTTTCTCATAAAAAGCAGAAAAGTAATACTTTCTTCAGAAAATAGAAGTGTTTTTTGAAAGAAGATATGAACTACAGATTGCTTATCTGGAGCATCATAGATGCCAATTAAATATTTTCCACTGATCATAACTGCATACTGATCTTGATAGGTGTAAATGTTGAAGTGTGAAGTATACAGAGATGACTGAGGAAAATTAGGTTCATGAATGAATAACTGATTATTTTCAGAAAGGAATATATGAGTCCGTGCCTCTGGGCATGTTAAATTGAATTTACCTACACTTCTGCTTTACACAGTTGGAAATCCACGTTAGCACTAAAATTGACATTATATAGACTCTATTTTCAGATGAACAAATTACTTTTGTAAACCTGAAGCTATATTCTAATGATACTTGTGATGAAATTGGAAGTCAATCATAAGATTTCATCTGATATCTCATAAATCCTATCAAATTTTGCTACTGCAAGTGTAGTCAGTAGCACTGAAAAGATACACATCCCACATCACTAAAGGTTCATTACTGGTATAACCAGTGAAGAGCTGTCACCAATTCACTATATCTATAGAGTCTAGCACTTAATGTGAAAGCAACATCAACAAATCTTTTCCAAGGCTGCTTGAATTACCTCAGTAATCTCTACCAAATAAAATCAGAAATGAAAAAGCAGCATTTAGAATATCATACTTATTTTTCTTTTGACAAGTTTTAAAAAGCATATATTCTATAAAGTTCTTATTTTTACATCTCTATTTTTTTAAATATACTAAACTTTTTACTGTTTTAATCTCTCAATAATGATGAAACTGATTTTCATTTAAGAATATAAACAGCACTTTACTGTCCTTCCCTTTTATATTTTTTTTTTTGAGTTTTTGATGATCTAATTTCATTATAATGTAAGAGATGATTTTGAAAATGTGCCGAAAATGATTCAAAGGTAGAAGAATTGTAAAGTTAAGCCATGCTAGTAAAATTGATTGGCAGTTGATCATCAGACCACAAGTACTGAATGAAGAAGACGGTCAAATTTCTTGGTTCTAATGACTGTTGAACGTCACAGGAAAAGATGTCAATTTTGTATCATTTAATCTAAAATTATACCCACTAAAATAGTCAATATAAGTAAAAAAATGATACATTTGGGTTGCATACAGATGTATTACCTGGTGAAATCTAAACACAGGGGAACCTAGGTCATAAAGGAATCACTAGATGTGTGGATCATGGCCCTGGTCTGAATGTTCAGGGAAAGAAAATCTTCTCTTATGTTCCTGCAGATCTGTCCAGTGGTTCTTATTACATTTGACTCTTTAAATGCAAATATCAGTGGGTTTTGTACAGATGCAGGAGACAGATCATAGAGCTACAAGCTGTATAGGTTTTATCCATCACCCATAAATCCTAACAGTATCAAGCATTCCTCACTCTCAGTAATTTTTAATATACACATTCTTTGTGCTGATTTGGCCAAAATAAAAACTAAAAGTAGTTCTGAGGGATCTTAAGAAATTAAAGATATCCTCACTGTTCTTTTTGCTATCCTGATATTTTATGTAAACACGTAAAGATTTAAAAGCCACACTGCAGATTCTAAGTTGTAATCAGTTTAATATCTTGCAGAAATATTTGCAATGATTGTTAATACTACAGAATGAGTGGTTAATCCATTAATTATTTTAAAATTTGCATATGTACTTATAATAGATCTTTACTGGCTCATTAAAATATATCATTTTAAAACTATTAATCTCAGAGTATATCTCCTTAAAATAATGGGTTTGCAATGGTGGATGTAGACTCAATATACTTTTAGTCTATATAAAATCTGTACATAAAATCAAAGAGGTACTAAAAAAGACAATTTGAGCTCTCTAATGCTCAAAGATCTGATAATCTAAACTGATAAAATTTGGTCACAAGCATGCAGGGCCACAGAGGTTCAGGAAATGAGTGCACTGACATTAACCAGATCAGTGTGAGTTAGAAGGCAAAAGTACTTCCATACTGCAGACACAGACAATTGCAGATTCATATTACCTTTCATGAATATTTAACTTTAAAAAAGTGAAGTCAGGTGAAGTATAAAGGAATGTATTTTTTTCCTTATACAAGAAGCACCAAAAGGAGACTGCTCCTGCAGACTATGGACAAATACGCTTATTTTAGAATAAACTCTTGTTAGTACATCCTCAGCCATTCTCTCTTTCCGAATAGACAAATGTCTATTAGGATACCTTTGCTGTAAGTTAGCACATACAGACTTTTCTCTGACAACAGTCAGTTTAAGAAATGTGTGAGAATAGCCTTTCTTTTCTGCCAAAAGTCCCATCCTCAATTGCAGATAAGTGAAATAATCACAAGCCCTCACCCATCAAAGATACCACAACAAATATCTTCAAATTACCTTCACTTTCTCTGTTCTTCACAGAAAGAAAACAAATAAACAAACCAACAAAAAACTATATTAATTGACTTTAAGATCTAAGGAGTAATAATGTAGGCTTACAGGTGAGTAATGCAGAATAGTGTAGAAGACCTTTAATATGTCATCTGCCCAAATATCTCAAAAGAGATATTTTTTGTGTGTGTGATTTAAAAGTGGCATTAAAGTTGTAAGAGAAAAAGGATCATTAATATGTTCTTTAAGTAGCATTTCTGATGGAGCATAAGATCAAGATCAGACTGCTTATTTTACACAATAAATTTAAGTGTTACACCACTTAAAATCCAGGTCATCAGTAAGCAGTGCAGATCACTTATCTTAGACACCCTGTCCATATCAGTTAAACATCTTTGAGTGATAAACAATTAAGTTTATATTCTGAATACAAGTCCACATCAAGATTTCTACAGACAGCACCATATCTTGCATACAATCTGTGGTTTGCACTCTTGTCCCTGTTTCCAGTCATCCATACAAAACTGCCCAGTCACTAGCCTCTTCTAGAGGCCAACATAGATGCAAAGGTCTGTGATTTTCATTCCAAAGAAGACATGGCAATTATGCACAAAAAAAAAAAAAAAAAGAAAAGAAAAAAAGGTCTGTTGTATGCACCACAGATGTATTTCATATTAAACATTCACTGGAGAAAATTCAAGAAATAATCACTTGTCATTCATCAGAGTACTACAAAGCTCAGTGCCAATTGATTTTCTTAATAGCCAGAATTTTCCCACTTTCCTATTGTTGCACACTGCCCTAGATTCAACTGGCTGGCTAAAAAGAGCACTATTTCCCCACTGTGCCTGTTTGTCAGTGTGTGATATGATCCCAGAAAGACAACATAGGTTTCAGACAGAGGATCTCAGATATTTAATCTACAATTAAATTTCCAGATTCTTCTCATCTTGTTAAGTACAAAAATGGAATTGCTTAAAAGCTTTTACCTTAAACACAAAACAGTACCTGGAATTTAATATAGAGCATATTATATGGGGTAATTTCAAATATATATATATATACGTATATATATAAAAAGAAACATTCTCTTTGGAAATAGAAAGCTCAGTAGGAAGCTGGGTTAAAAGTGATCTGTCTAATACATCCAAATAACTGAAAATGATTAAAACTGCTCAGAAATGAAATATCACTACAGTGCAAACATTTAGAGTTTTAGTCTCTGGATTCATCTGGAGGTACATAGAAAGTAGAATATGCAGTTGTACAAAATGTATTAAATATATTTGTTCCAATCAGTCATACTATGAATGCCTGTCATAGTTCTCAGTTCATGTAAATCTGAAACTTTTAACAAAGTCAGTCTAATCATTTCTCTTGGTATAGCTTTCCTGGAGCTCAGTGAGCCTACTACAGCATCAGTGTGAAAACACTGTGAAGTCCAGGAGGGAATTCACTGCAAGAGTGCAAGAAACTGATACCTCTTCTGTCTGTCACAGGAAAGAAGTTAACAAGTCCACTGAGGATTCGGGTCTGCTTATTCTGTTGTCTACTTCTAATTTAGAAGTAACCTAAAGGTCTCTGTCAGCTATAGGGAAGAAAAAATTACCCAACTGGGAATAGAACATTACCCTTTAAATTTTTTTGATTACACACACACACACACAAAATATTTTTAGAGAACTGTAGCCTTCAGAACTTTTACCTGTTCTAGAAAGATTTCAATGAATTACTGGTAACTCAGAGCAACCATAGAAAATAATATGATATACAGGACACTATGTTATCTTACTAAATTGTATTTATGCAAGCTAAGTTAGAACAGAGGAAAAACTAATTGTAAAGATTTCGAAGATATTGAAAAGTCTGAAAGATAAAGAGCTATAATTACATGTGAAATGATTAGAATGTATCAGGAAATATTTAATGGACTGTGACCTCATAGCATAGTGTACATGAAAAATATTACCTTCATGGTTCATTCTATAGTGTGGTTTTAAAAACTGCACATTTCCATGTACTTCCTGGCATCCCCCTGGAAGAAGACAGACACATTCTCCAGTGTTCGTCCCAGCTGATGAGCATCATCTGAGTTCTAGTGATACAGTTCTAATGTCTGTACATTCATGCAATAAACACAGTTCCACGGTTTATTTTCCTGAGAAACAAAGTTCACTCTGCAACTCAACTAATAACTTTTGGAGGCATTAAGATTAGATATCTTGGGAACAACTGTGAAATGCCTGTTAAAGTGAAATACAGTAATCCAATTCTTTCTATCTGAACTGCATGCTGCTGGAAGCTGTAAGCAGAAGCAGTGAGAAAACACATCTCTCCTGGATTCTTATCATTTAGCACAAGTCAGTACTTGTTACTCATATGGAAGGAAGAATGACTTAGTTTCAAAAATTTTTGTAAAGATAACAAAAAATCTTAGTATAAATCACTTAAAAATTAATCAGTTACAGGACATAAACTCATCCCAAATCAAGTATCACTATTTCTAGCGATCATTAATACCTGTTCCTTCCTTCCGCTCCCATATTTCTATATAAATTACAAGAAGAAATGATGAAGCAATATGTTATAATTGCTACTATTTTTAGCTTGTAGGGTGCAGCAACAATCATAAGGACAGTGGCATTAAATAGGCATTTTGATAATTTGCAGGTAATTGTGTTTGGTAGGATTCAGACATGCTTTCAGGGGAGGGGAGAGTTAACATATGGTAACATGAATTCCACTGCTTAAAATCCATGTGCAGACGTTTCTTCTTTAGTTCAGATGTGTTAAGATATCATTAAGCCTCCTTTTGTTCTGCCATGTGACTGCATCTGGCCTTCCAGAAAACAAAATAATTTGCCTCATTTTCTCCAAAAGAACAATACTGTTAAAATAAAAACTTGACAACATATGCACAAACGTACAAAAATCTAACTTGTTAAAATCTGTCACAAATGAAAGTCAGAACTTCTTTCTTCTTTTTTTTTTTTTTTTTCCTGTCTAGTTACTGATATGTAGGATCCAGATGTCTGCTCTCCCTTTACAACTGAAAACAAGGGTAACTGAGAGAATGACTTCAACACACCCCTTGTCAGTGCTACAGACCATTAGCAATGCCATAAATAGCACTATCAAATCCCAGATTGCAGATTCAGTCATAAAAGTGTCTACATTTCATGCTGATTCAGAGGGGCAGCAGCATTAACTGCAATCATCAAGGAATGTGACATCTCCACAGTATTTTCTACAGCTCACTGATCTGGTGACAGGACGATTGTTAAAAATTAATGGAGACCATCAGATGTGGATAAGTACAACTTGGCAACTGTGAAAGCCATACTTCCCATTTGTGAGCAATAATGTGATATTATTATATGATAAATTGCATCAGATTATTTAGATTATGCTTCATTCAGGAGGTAGTAATTCTTCCTATTGATTGGAAATTTGATCACAGTATTCTATTTAATTCTTAAATTTATAAACCAGGAAACAGAGGAAGATGAGTATTTTCACATTGTTTTCTCTTTTGCTCTGTTGAATGTACCCTTTCATCTTCTCTTTATCTGCTTTTCCTTATCTATAATTATTAACTTCTCAGCTAAATGACACTCTGATCCTAAAACCTCAAGTTTATAAAGTGATTGATTCTAATAGTTAATAGACAGTATATCAGTGCATTTTGTCCAGCCATGGGTAGAAGGGGACTGTGATGGGGCAGGAGGAGCTGCCACCTGTAGGGACCCATATAGGGCAATGCCTGAAGGGTGGGCCCTGTGGTACAGCGTGTTGGAGCAGTGACTGAAGAGCAACAGCCTGTGGGAAGCACACATAGGATCAGTTCAAAAAGGACAGCATCAAGTGGGAGGGACCCCACCTGGAGGAGGGGTGGGGAGTAACCTTGAAGGAATAGCAGAAAATAAGTGTTATGAATTGATAACAGCCCATACTGGATGACCGAAAGATGTTTTTAGTTTGCTTTCAGTTTCTCACTGTTCTTAGTCTGTTCATAAAAGACAATAGATTATATTAAGCTTCCTGCCTTGAGACTGTTTTGTCTGCGATGGTAATTGCTGAGTGATTTCCCCATCCTTAACTCAACTCTTGAACCCTATTGCATTCTATTTTCTCCTCCTCTTACTTTGTAGAGGGGGAGACAATGGCATGATATTTACCTGTCCAATAGTGTTGGAACCACCACAAAGTACCAGAACAACTTACAATATATTCTCAGTATCTTATGTGTATGCATTTTTAGACAAGAATAAAGTATTCAACCAAAACATGGGCCTGATTTCCTGGATTAAACTTTATTGGCTGTCTTATGCAGAGATGGAGACTAAACTATCATGCACTTCACGAGATATTCACATGTTTATCTAGATGAGTGGACTGCCAACTGGAAGGACAAGTTGAATACATAGTATACAAGTTTAAAAATGCCCATATACTGTTAGTTAGAAGACACATAGATGATGAACTTATCTTTGAAATTATGGATGTCAGACACCTGATTTTTAATCAAAGAAGGAAACTAGGCAAGGGCCATTTTTTTCCTATATTCAATAATTTGAATACCTGAGTATTCCCTAATGTTACTGTTGCGACTGGAAGGAGAAAAAAAAAATGTATAAGCTATCTATGCCTTTTAAAGATAAAAACTCAAATTTAGCTGAGCTGTAATACTCTGAAAATATGAGGTACATATGAACAATAGTTAGAATATCCAATGACTCTGGAAGCAGACAAACAAATGTCCAGGGACAGGAAAAAGAAAAGTTCTGAGCACAGGAAGTAATGCTTGACTGAATGAAAAAGAGACAGCATGCTTCTCCCTGTTACCAATCATGGAACTACATTTCCCAAGCAGACACATTTTCTGACCAGTGATAAATATCTGTGGAATCTCAAAATGACAAGCCAGAAGCTTTGGTCAACTCCTCTGCAACTACAGAGAGGAAGTCTGAGTCCGTCTAGAAACTTTGACTCCAATGTGCAGAAAATATTGGGCAGGATTCTTTGCTTATTTGTACTGCCGGTGAGATTTAGTTCTACTCAAAAATGCTGAAGATCTCAACTAGACTGTTTTTAAAACTTCGGATGTTAAACACATATCCTAAAGTATTTAGATAAGTTGTCTATATGTAGAGGATTCGACCCCTCCAGAGAAAAATTTAGCTCACCTATCTGAAATAACTGTCATAAGGAGAAGATGAATCGTTTTTTGAGGATGTCTCTTTCTCTCCACGGATTATAAGAGGAACTTTCTGAACTGAAATTAGCTAAAATGACCCTCACTGAATTACATAGGATGGACTCTATGCAAAGACCATGGCACATTGTTATGCTAAAAACATACAATTACGGAAACAAAAAGTACTCATGCTATATGTAGGCAAAGGTTAAAATTGAGGCTGCAACACCTTGAAGCGTGAACTGTAAACCCTTGCCCATGAACTTTTTTTAGTGCAGCCTTGTTGTGCAACAGAGTTTCCACTGGACTTCATATGAGAATCAGAACAAAATGAAACAGGAAAACAAACACATCAGAACAATTGTTGACCTGTCCTGTGTGACAAGTGCACAATCTACATTACTGGTCCTCCAATCACAGACAGGTATCCTGCCGGATTACATTCTAGGCATGCTCTCACCTCAATACAAGTGGACACCTTTCCAATAGAAAACAGTGAGTTGAAGGGATAGATGCAGATCTCTCAAGGTAGAAAAACTCTATAGTCTTTATCTCCTTTCAGAGAAATTACAAGAAAATAAGAAAAAAAAAAAAACCTTCATAATTCTGAAATTAAAAGGCTATTTATTTACTTAATAATCTCTCAACCATCCTTCTCTAGCACCCTGATAGATAGCAAACCTCAGTACTCTCAAGTTAGGCAAGGAGAATGATTGCAGCACAAAATTTTATGACTGTTTTTATAATATGAGATTTTTTAGAAGAGCTTTAATTTGTGTTTTCTAAGGATAACTTTTTTTTAGCCTATTACAGAAGATTAATTCATTTTATTTCTTGTTTTTACTACTGGTGATATGGATACCTTTTCATCAATCACTGAAATGTCACACTTCTGTTTCACTGAAATATTTATTTTCTTTAGGAAATGTTTAATGTTTTGGATTTTTATAAAAAAAATCCCCTTTCATCATATTGCTCAAAATTTTCTGACAAAAGATGTATTTTGTGTGGGAGGAATGACTCAAATCTTCATTCTAAGTTTTGTTACCTGATGACATTGCGAAAATGTACAAGTTGATTCATTCATAGAAAACCAGACAAACAAAATGACCTGTTTCCAAGATCAAGCAACATAAAGTGAATTCTTCCTTTAGTAGAACTGGCCATTGACAGAGTATAGAACTTCACAGAGCATGCTTTGTGAACATTACCTGTCATTCAAGCACAGAACAGTGAGGACACTTCCCCAGACTAACAATCAATCTACTGTGCAATTCGAGTGCCAACATTATCATAGTTGTCTTTATTATTCTGAAGAGAAAATAAAGTTGTCAACACTGTTTTCTTTAGCCAAAAGACTGCGGCATTCTACTATTTCTAAGGCTAAGCTTACTTTATGATTGAAATTAAGCAAAAACATACCAGTATTTTTCCATGTCTTACAGAGGACTTCTTTTTCTATTTGAAAGATTAAGCTAAATTAGATGCTTCATTTAATACATGAGTTAGATTGCTATGTGTTTGTATTGTTATACCAATGAGTTTCCCTGGTTTCCGTAAGACTATGATTATTATCTGTTAAGGCAATGTGCATCAGTACTTAAAAGGACTAAAATATTGAAAGCAGTTTTTGAATTATTTGGATCAGAACATTGTGGGTGTATAATAATTCACCATTAAATCCATGTAATATCCATTGCCCAACAATCATGAAAAATTGCAGAATATTTGTTCATATGTGGTTCTTTGGCTAAACTAGGCAGGACAAAAAATATTCCAGGCTATGACACAAAGCCTTGTAATGAAGCATGGATAGCATGGATAAATGATATGGTCCTAAGCAGATATGTTAAACTGAGAGAGTTTCAAACACATTCACTTTTTAACTTTAAAACAATTAATAAAGAAACATATCTGCAAAGCTGGTATACAATAATTATTAGTTAAGTTTGATGATGATCTAAACAAGAAGGATAAAGTAGTAAAACGTCAAATATTTCTCTGCTTGAAGTCCATGATGAGACCACCTTTGAAACGGAATTCCTGGATTTTTATAGTGGAAAGAAAACACACCATAATGAAGGACTAGATTCTAACTCCATCCATAAAGTCCTATCTATATAGAACATTTAATAAAAGCTTAGGATTGTTTGGGAACATTAATTTTCAGAGAATTAACAACAGTAAATATTAGGAGCTGCAAAGACGCACCTGAATTAGTAAAAAGTGTGAAAGTATAACAAGACTTAGAAACTCTACTCTCTTAAATGGTATTTGAGCTGAAAATAACTTGTTCTTCTGATACTGTTTAGAGAAAATCTAATTGATTAAATGACAATATATATCTATCTTACAAACACAATACTCATTGCATGTGTCATTTTTTAAAACTTTGTATTGTGCAGTCATGGATTACTGAAATAAATGCAGAGAGTTATTAAGTACCCTAGATATTTAGTGAATTCTAAGCAGTAAAAAATAAATGCCATCAGGCTTTAAAATTAACTGAAGTCTACAATTTATTATCTCTTAATGAGTACACCACTTGACTAGTTAAACTGGTTATTGGAATTTTCATACAGTAGCCCCTGAACTCCTTCAGTCAATTAATTCCTTTATTGCATTTGATTTATCAGTGTCGGTGTCACTTCTAATCTCTTAAATCCACATCAGTGCAAAAGCTTTTCAATGTACTTATTCTGCTGCAAAATTAGGAAGTTATAAAGACAGACTCCTTCCTCTCCCTCTTAACAAACCACAGAGCTCTAACAATGTGAAAGATATAAACACTTCTTCCATCTCTATGTATACACTTATACAAATACAAAAAATGAGACATTTATTTTAATGTGAACTACAGAATGCAAAGGGGAAATCATAAGATACCAAAGAAAACTAAACTGGGTGGTTGGTATCAACATAGCACACAATGATCACTTTTAATCTTTGACTCAGTTTATTATCACTTTAAGTAATGGAAAGTAACTAGAGCTTATTCCAGAACCCAAAATTTAAACATCTTGGTATTAATCTTCATGGCTTAGGATTTACATCTGCAAAGTATCACAGAACAATTTTTGAAGTTGATATGACATTAAATTCCCTCTCTTCAAATCCCTCCATTTCTTTGTTCATCAACAAAAGCTGGATTTTAAAGTGAAAACACAGCTGTTAAAGGAAGGGAAAAATACAGACATTAAATTACCGGTTCGAGCAATGGTCTTGTCAGTCTAATCCTCTTTAGTTAACCTGGAGTGCAGCACAAACAGCCAGGCTATTCATTTCCATAATGTAAAGTAGAGTTTGCCAAATACTGTCTTGCTTTTCCTTTAAAGCATTCCCTTCCTGAAGCATCTCCCTTCTGACAGTAAAAGCTACTCTTTACACATTATAGCTTCATAAGCCTCCCAACTATGAAAGCAATTCCCCTGGCAGGCTGGGCGTATCACCTTTATTCCAGCATAGAAGGTAAAACATCAGACTCTTACCAGACACAGGGAAAACAATTGGTTCAGCTCGATCTGGCCACGCTGGGTGTGAGCCGGCAGCTCGAGCGGTCCTTGGGCCTCACACAGCAGCAAGATAAGTGGCTCCCAGCGCGGGGCTGCCGGCATCCATCACGGCGGGGCTGGAGCAGCGGCTGGGAGCTGCCCCGGCCGGGCTGGGTGCTCGGAGCAGGATGATGTCAGACACATCAACCGGGCGTCCTCTCATTGGCTTCTCTCACCTGGAATCATACCTTAACCCTAAACTGCCAGCCACAAATTGCAATGTGTCTCTCTAACCACTATACATACGCACTCAGGGTGTTTTACTGTTTCTGTCATTTTTATTCTCACTTGGAGAGCAGGAGAGGGTAAAAAAAGCTGCCTCTTTGGGGAGCAGGGGTGGCAGGTGTTTGCAGCTTAGCCACTGGACATAGCACAAAAAAAAAAAAAAAAAAAAAAAAAAAAAAAAAAAAAAGTAAAAACGAATTTGTCTTAATTATTAAACAAGACCCTCAGGCAAGTGCATTTTCATAATATGTTTACTAAATGACACTAATCATTAGAATATTGTACAGAAGCGGTACTAAAGAAAAGGTTAATGCATGCAGCACCTGGAGAACTCTTTTTCAAAATGATTTTACATTGCCTTTTCTTAAGCTATGAGTTTTAATAAAGATACACAATGAACAGTTAAAAAAAAAAAAAAGTGTAAACTGAAAAACATTGTATCATTACCATGTTCATTACTGAGTCTTACTATTTAAAACTAACAGCAAAAGTAGATGTGCAAACCTAGATGTGCACTTACTCTTTGAATGTTAAGTAGCAACCTAGACATTCTGTAGTAAATGAGGCATGAAACACACTGCCAAATATATGATATCCTAAATATAGTGACTCTAAGTATTTTGCTGTTACTAGAAATATGATAAATCATGTGAACTTTAAAATTACTCCAAATCATTGCTTAAAGTACTTCTTTTCTTCCCCCCACATAAACATATTTTGATCTAAGTGTCAGAAAACCCTGTTGTGAAATCTAACAATCTTGTCTAAGACTTGCTGCCTGTATGCCATTTTTTCTGTATCAATGTATTTTTTTTCATCCAACAAAGCTAGCTGCTTATTGAATGAATGAGAACCTGATTCAGTGTTTATTTATAGTAAATTATATATCATATTAGTCTATTTATGGTATACTGCAGTCATGTAAAATAATGTTTTTTTTTTCTTCATTTTAAAATTCTACTCAGTTTGTTCTCTGAAGGAAAAAAAAAAAAAAAAAGCAAAAACAAAACAAACAAAAAAATGGAAAAGAAAAACCACAAGACCAATCAAACAAAAATTCCCAACCGACAAAAACAAGACAATCAGGAAAGCAAATTATAATTGTGTAATTGGACGTGGTTTTAGCTTAATACAAAAGATGTGAAGCATAACATTTCTATAATAAAAGTGGTAAACAGATCTACCATTACTTTGTGGTCTTTCACCAGGTTATAGAGACTCAGAAGATTAAATTCTGGGTACTTAATAAGCAGCATTTGTTTATGGGGAACTGGAGGCTAACCTATTAGTCATTAACATATTTTAGGCCAAACTGAAAGCCACTGTTCATTTATTTCTGTTCAGAAAACATGGGAGTTCAGATGGAAATATAAAGAAAAAAATATTCACTGCCATGCAAAATGGCATAAAACTGAATCACAGATCAGAAAAGATAAATTTGGTCAATGAGAATGCCAGCTTTGCTTTTGTATGATTAATGATAAAGGTAAGACACAGTAATTGCTATGAAGATATGAGTTATGAGTAAAAGAATTATTGATGAGGTAAAATGTGCTTAGATGTATCCTATGTACAAGTTACATTCCCCTGAAAATTTGGTGTTATAAATAGTCCAACCAAACAGACACATTGTCAACAATATACGATTACATGGCTTGATTAGGTCTGAAAAAATAAATTGATTTCTCTATCTAGTTAATCCTATCATGATGGAGTTCTATACATTTTTTATTCTTTCACAAACTACACTTTATTCCTTAATAGTGTATTACTCACAGATGACCTGATAAATTGTCTGGAATGGTAGAGTGCCACATTCTCAGAAAGTCTTCAGTGTCCATAAAATATGTTACATATGGTGATAAAATAGAGCTTAAATTTTCTGAACTAAGCAGCCACTTTAAAAACATACTCATACAAGTATATATAAGTATACTTATGTAATAGAAAAGCATCATAGAATTGATTGTACAAATGCTAGTTTAGAATTTGAGTTCCCAGTAGACAGGCAGTATGTTTTGAAATATATTCTTTAGAAAAAAGTCTTTCTTCTGCAGTAAGAATATTAGAATTTTGTTGAAAAAGGATGGCATGAATATTAGTGATAAATTATCACTTTATACCAACTCTGTGTTTTAAGAACAAAAATTGTGTATCTGATGTTTTAAAAGCATCAATGACTACTGACATCAAGTCTGAATAAGAAAACAGCTGTAGAGAACAGAGCAGTTACATGATCTTTAACAAGTCACACTACTTACTACATTTCAACTTGCTGTAACACACTGGTTATTACCAGTTTAAAATTATTATAATTGACATTGAAAAGAGTAAAAATATGATATGATTTAATTAATATACTTTATATATGCAGTAGTAATACACAACTTCAACAAACAAACAGAAAACCAAAGCAAACAAAATTAAAAAGAAAAAAAATATAAAGTAATTGCAATAAATGAAAAATTTAAATAAAATACACATATGAAACAGGTTACAAGAGCTCAATAAAAGGATAACGTTTAAATGTGTTAAATATGGAGATACACAATTCATATATTCTTATAACTGCACCTGCTTATCTGAGTAGACTAACTTGTTATCTCTTATACCTGGCCCAGATAATGGATGTAATGTCACTGACAATATTTTGGCACTTTAATTTCAAATACAAATTACATGAGAATAAAGGAAAAACAGGAGAAAGAAGGAGAAGTAACCAATGATTTTCAGTAAAAAACTGTATCATTTCTTTCTATAACATAACATTAAATGAGATATAAATAAAACTGAAGAATCTAAGTTATCTAAGGAGAGGATAGTGTAGTTCCCAAGGAAAACAAATCTGAGGTTTATTAGTATATATTTCCCATGAGTTAAAATCATTGCAGCATTTAATTGCATGACAATTATTCCTGTCAGATCAATTTAATGGTTAAACCAATTATTTATATCGCAAAATGTAGCTCTGTACCAGACACTAATTTAAAAACACAAGAAGTTCTTCAGTCTTGTTTACTACATTCATTATTAATATTGGAAGGGCTAGGACTATAGATTTTGGAGGAAGATAGAACTCAATCAGGTGATAAAAGGTTTCAGAGATTGAATGTGCAAGCTCAAAACTGTTCCTCTCAGAATTCAGTTTTAGAACCAAGGGACAAACCAAGTAGAGCTGATAAATACTATAAACATTTTTTCTTTTGCATTCTGGCAACATGCATCACCTGCACTCTGTATGTTTTTATCCACAAGATGGCAGCTCTGTTTGGATTGTCACAGCTTCTTGCAGTACTCACTTGAAAGTCATAAAAGTTACATTTTTTAATGTTATAATAAATATGCTTTTCTATCTGATGAAGAATTATAAACCAATAAATCCCAACTGTACTCAAAGTATTGTAATTAACTACAATATTGAGACCAAATTTTGCTGACATGTTGACAGATCAAATGAAGAGTTTTAAACTGCATAAGAATTCTTTTTAAGGTTTTAAATGAAACCTTCATTCACATGTATATGTTTTCAATTACTGCAATTTCTAGGCCTTTCAACCCAGCATAACCTTTAATAAGTTTAGTTTCAACAATATAAAATATTCTACTGATGGTAAAGGAAACACTTATATGCCTAAAAATCAACATAGGTTACCTCTAGAGGAGTTGTCTTTGACACTTAAATCCAGTAAATTAAAATGAAATTGTGATACAATAATTTGTAATTTAACATGGAAATAATTTGTCTATGGGATGGCCATTTAAAGGAAATCATTTAGCACTAGATCGCTCTCTGTGTGCAGTCTCTGATCCCTTTTTGACCCTTTAGAGAGGGGTAAGCAACTCTGAGTTACCTAAAATTTACCATGTTCAAGACCCTTCACACATACCTTTATAAATCAGTAGACAGGAGCTTGCAGACAGTAGTAAATACAAGATAGATTGATGTGATTTAACTCTTTCTGCAAAAAAGATAAACTGTTTCTTAAATGGTGAAGGGCAGGTGTGCATATGTGAGTGGCTGTCATGGGCCAGCTAATGGGAAGTAACTTGTTAATGTATTAGCAAGGCAGTGATTTATGGCAGAGCAGTGCATGCCTGCTCTTACAGCATTTTACATTAGTCCTGGGATATGAAGTTCCAGAGGATCAGATTGACTGGGATACTAGGTCACATCAGCCATGGCTAATCTGAGATGCTCAGTGGAAAAGTAGCAGATGCAATGCGTCTAAAGGAAAAGGAGATGTGATAGAAGGATAAGGGTAATTTAAGGTAATTCAGACAGCAGTGAAGATAGGGCTGCCCAATTCATGACATGAGCCTGAACTTAAGTCGATTATCTCAGAGCAGATGATTCACTGCAGATTACAATCCCACAGTGATTTGTTCATGTAATTGCACTGTAGCAACACTCCACTGGTCTTGAGAATTTTCATAACAGAAGTGACAGTCATTCATTGGAAAATTATAAAATATATAAATTTCATGGAAGCTTATTTCCATTTCATAACCTAAGCTTTGAAAAATATATTTGTAGAAAATAGTTTCAAGCTTTCTTGCAGGAGGAAGAGATGGACACAGTTTGTATGAATGGACTATTATATGCTGGTCTACTGTGTGGTCTATTTTAAAACATTTTTTTTTTTTTAAATAGGCAATTTTTAATGGATTAAAATGACACAACAAAGGAACATGGACTGAGAATTTGTAACATTTTCAGTAAAACAAAACAAAACAAAATGAAACAAAAACAGAAAATCAAACATAAATCTTAAATTTTTACAATATTAACAATTTTCAGGTAAAGTTTAATTAAGTTCAGTATGAACTTTCAAAAAAAAAAATAAAAAATCTATGCAGCTAAAGATGTTAACTCCTTTTGGCACAGTTGACTTCTGTTCTAAATTACTCACACGTGAGACTTATTTTTCACTATCTTAATTCAGAGATTTCTGAGTTATGCACTAGAGACTTTTCACAGGAATGGGCGAAACCATGCAGATGTACTTCATTTGGCCCCAGACATATGTAAAATAGTGAGCGGAATGCCTTCCCTATATGCGTGGTTAAAAGAAATATTGAATGTCTGTTCAAAATAGAGCAGTTGCAAACCAGGATGAAAATTGTCAGCTGACAATATTTCATTTGAACAAGAGAAAGTTGTTTGGAAGGATTCAAAAAAAAATTAGAACAACAGAAATACGGAAATATTTTCTATTTTTCCAAAGGCTACATTACTGCAGAGCTTCAGCTAAAACAGTCTACTTACAAGCATTCACTTTGAAGCCATATATAAATTTTCCATAACTGACAACTTCAGAGAAGCATTGTATGATTTCTGATTCTGTTGCTGGGTGATATTCATGCCATCATGTGGTGCACAAAAGCTCTGGAGAACTTTCATTACTCTTCATTCAGGGAAAAAATTCTAAGGCAAAAGTTATAAGAATGTAATGACAAAATGTTTCTGAATAAAATATGGAAAAAATGCATACATATTTTTAGTATGTTTGTACATCATCCTTTCAGCATCTAGCTTCCATAATTACTTCAGAAATTCTTTGTTAGTTTTGAGTAACAAATAACTTCCCTAGTGATTCCTGTGTAGGACTTTTAAAATGTAAAAGATACAACGTAATTTGGTGACTAGAAGCATAAAAGAGATCTCATAATCACTGCAGGCACAGGAGTCAGGATTTATTCTAAAGAACAGTAACAAATAGGAACTTCTGAGCTTCTCATTTAATTTTCTATTTTGATAGTAGTATCTTTGTATCTAAGTGTATCTGTATATAAGTTTTAGTCCAAGCAGAAAGGTTGGAAGTACTGATGGAAGCCGTGCCTGCCATGCTATTTTTTTATTTATTTTTTTTTTGCCAAAATTAGGATTAGATGTGAAAGAATAAATGAGACTGCTTGAAAATGAGTTTTGAAAACTGAATGTTCATTTGTGCACCTTGATCTGTAGGTGGTTGACTGTGCTGGAAACGCACTTTTGGATACGATAGGAGTTCTGTTAATTTTACAGCACAGTAGGCAAAAAGGAGTTTTTTGCAGGCCTGTGTTTGAAATACTGGTCTTTGAGAACACTTTGCATGATTACTACAAGATATGATACACACACCTTCTCTTTAGCTCGAGATTTTCTCCATTGTTTGTGCAAGATTAAAGTTTACAGTGGAAGTTAAAGGTATCCAATAACAGTGTGAATTTGTGAGGGACATACAATAAACATAGTACCTTACGTACAAGTGGCCACACATCTGTACAATCCTTTTTCATTCATACAGATATCAAAGTTGTCCCTAGATGTCATCCTAATGAGAGGTCTTTTTTAACAGTTCAGTCAAAGATTTATCAAAGAGGAAATTATTCTGAATAAATATGCTAGTTTGATGTTTTAGCAAAGATTTTTTGAGCCAGCATGAAATAAAGAGCCTGTTCCTTCAGCTAGCATGACAGTGTATGAAAACACATCACGTTGAAAAGGTAAAGGCGGTTGATGAAGATACAGGTCTGTGCTGACTGACCAAATCTTTCTGATGTGTTAATGATAAGGTAAATTTGAATTGACAAATACGAATATTTTATTTATACACATCAGACATCTTTATTATGTTTTACTAATTTATCTAGAAATGTTACTTCAAAAATTAAGGATAGCAATATTTAATACAATCATGGCATTTTTAAAACAGAGCACACTAATGTTACAAAAATACACAAAAACAAAACAAAATAATGAAAAAAAAAATGACCTTAGCAAAATAGAAATTTTCAGTGGTTTTTTTTAATATTTTCAGAGTTAAAAACAAGCATAAGACCTTGAGAAGGATAAGCAGTGAATTAGTCTTAAAAATACTATCTCCATTCTGAAATTGTTTAAAGAACCAGAGGTGGAAGGACTGCTTGCTGTCAAATGTCCCTGCCAGTAGTTGTACTACTGGATTTTAAAATGACAATGAATTACTGTTATATTCATATTACTAAAGCTATATGATCTGATATGCATATTATATCGTCATCAAATACTTAGGAAAGGAGTTAAAAGAAAACAATAATAATAAAAAAATAATGTATGCATTCCACACTGTTGAATCAATTTATTTCCAGAGGATAAGGGATTTAAGTCCCTAAACCTCTGGGTGGGGGCCATAGATCCCCCCCCCCACTGTAAGGGCAGAACAAGTCTGAGACCTCCTCATGAGACTGAATGTCTACAAGTCTATGGAGCCGGATGGCATGCATCCCAGGGTTCTGAAGGAGCTGGCTGAGGTGGTTGCTGAGCCGCTCTCCATCATATTTGAAAAGTCGTGGCTTCAGGTGAGGTCCTGGATGACTGGAGGAAGTGTCACGTCACTCCCATTTACAAGAAAGGGAGCAAGGAGGACCTGGGGAACTACAGGCAGGTGAATCTCACCTCTGTGCCTGGGAAGATCATGGAACAGATCATCCTGGATGACGTGCTTGATCACATGAGGGATAAGTGTGCGATCCAAGACAGCCAGCATGGCTTCAGCAGGGGAAGGTCATGCTTAAACAATCTGATGGCTTTCTATGATGGAGTGACGGCATTGGTGGACAAGGGCCAGAGGAATCCCAGGCATCTATACAGACTGGAAGGAGTGGTCCCTGAGAGCAGCCCTGCAGAGCCAGCAGTGGTGTGCTCTTGCAGTTCGAAAAGCAACTGGTATCCTGGACTCCATCAGAAGAGGGATGGCCAGAAGGGACAGGGAGGTAATTGTCCCCCTCTACTCTGCTCTTGTGAGGCCCCATCTGGAATACTGTGTCCAGGTCTGGTTTCCCCAGTACAAGAAAGATAGAGAGCTGTTGGAGAGGGTCCAGAGGAGAGCCACGAAGATGATCAGAGGACTGGAGCACCTCCCCTAAGAAGGCAGGCTGAGGGAGCTGGGCTTGTTCAGCCTGGAGAAAAGAAGGCTGTGGGGTGACCTCATTGCAGCATTTCAATACCTAAAGGGAGCCTACAGAGGGGAGGGGAATCAACCCTTTGAAAGGGTTGATAACTGCAGGACAAGGGGAAACGGTTTTAAGTTGAGGGAGGGAAGATTTAGGTTGGATGTCAGGGGAAGTTCTTTACAGAGAGAGTGGTGAGGTGCTGCCCAGAGAGATTGTGGATGCCCCGTCCCTGGAAGTGTTCAAGGCCAGACTGGATGGGGCCCTGGGCAGCTTGGTCTAGTATTAAGCAGGGAGGTTGGTGGCCCTGCATGTGGCAGTGGGTTGGAGATTCATGATCCTTGAGGTCCCTTCCAACCCTGGCCATCCTGTGATTCTGTGGTTCTGTGATAAAATTTTCTGACAGTACAGATAGCATTTGAATGGTATAACACTAAGATAAAGTTTGTTTATACTCTTGAAGGGTTTACTTCTTTAGAATTAATATTCAGTAAGGCACATATACACTGCTCTAGATTGAAAACTATGAGTGCTGCTCTGAAAATAATTCCTCCTGTTTTATTGTTCTATCCCACAGCATCAGAGGTAGAAGTTAGTCATATGGCAGTAGAATCTGGACCTCGGACCTTTCTGCCAATATTCTGATAAAGTTTGTTGCCATGTGACAGGTGGCAGCAGAGTGATAGTCTGGCAAAATGGAAGTCTTACATGGAAGTGCATATGAAACAAAGATGTGTAATTGAATTCCTCCATGTGGAAAAAATGGCACCCACTGACATTCATTGATGCTTGCTGAACATTTATGGAGACCAAACAGTGGGTGTGAGCTTCGAGATGCAGTGGGTGGTGCGTTTCAGCAGTTGCAACAGCAACGCAAAAAACAAGCTACATTCCATATAGCCATGCAGACATCTATGAGCATGGCTTGTTAAGTATAGTTCACCGCTGACGAAAAATGCATATCTAATGGTGACTATGTTGAAATTTGGTAGAATGAGAATTTGGTCTATCAAATAATGTTATTATGCTCTTTGTATCTGTTGTCATTTCCATAGAAATAAATAGGAGGCATTATTTTTGGAGCAACCTACATGTATCCAGGATATAATACTATTACTTTAGTAAGTATAGTCTATTAAAATGATAATGACTTAGGTTTCTGAACAGTTGCTGTAATTAAAACTAGACAAACCATTCTTCAAAAGATAAAGAATCTTTTGATTTGTGGTGAATTTTCAATTAGCCTACTAGATTAAATCTTTCTTGATTTAAATCTGTCTGGATGATTTTAAATGGCATTGCCTTGCTGTATATGGGACTCAGTTTTATGTTAACATGTACAAGCTTAAGTTTCTAGGTGTCTTAAATGTCTAGTGAACTAGACAATCAAAACAAAGATAATCAGTGTAATCACTGAAGCCTAGAAATAAGCTCAGTTTAGGTATTTATGGAGAATTATTGTTGTATAAATAGAGTTGTTTAATATTATTTGAGATCACCAAGGGTATCTGAATATCTACCAATATATGTAGTTTATTCTTTCCTAGGAGCATGAAATAGGCACATTACTTACATGAGATAGATGCTTTCCTTTTCCAAGGTCTTCAGGCCAGAAATTTTACCCTAAGCAGAGGTCTCCAGTAATAGAACTTATCTGCACTCCTCTGCAAATGTCTCTGATACCCAATGCCATCATATGAAGTGTCACTGGATGTTTTTAGAATTATTTTTTTTACTGTGGTGAAAAAACACCTTTATATTACTCAGTATTAATTTTGTTGTTGTTGTTGTTAAAATAAGCACTTACCTCCTTTAGTCCATCCTTACTCGGTGACAGAAACCTTGCTTCCTCCATAATATATACCTCAATATATGTATTTCACTCATCATCTACTCCAAGCGTGGCATGAAGCAATGTAATTATGTGATGAATCTTGAATAAGTATTTGAGCCTAAAATCTATTTCTAGGGACAATAGATTTTTTCTCATGTTCTAAAAATACGAAGCTCAAATACAGACCATTTATTGTACACTCTTGTAATGCCAGGGAGACCAGCTCTTAGCAAACAATGGGACTGTCAATTCTGGACTGTGTAGGAACTTGCATTAGGAAAGCATACTTTGGCACTGTTTTTTAAACCCCTTGTAAATACAATATTATTTTTTAACTCAATAGAGTGAATAATTTCCTTTCAAAGACTAGCAGAGGGAATGAAAGTGATAGCATATTTTTTTAATATTGTCACTTTGTATGCTACTATCCTAACTGAGAAGTCATTTTTAAAAATGCTTTGTAAAGAGTTTGTTTTACTTCTTTCTATTTGTGATATATCCTTGAAGACTACTACAAACTAAATAATCACAGTTGTTATATCTCAGTGAATATGAAGTGCATGAAGGACAGTAATCAATAAAAAGTCTCTATACTACCTTAAATGCACTTCAGGAAAGGAAATTGCATATAGTCATTTTCATCAGCAGGATTGAGAGAGTATGTGGGCTTTCCAAGCTAGAACTCAGCTAGAACTCCTACTTAATGTGTTTACTTTACAACCATGAGTGTTTGAGGCTGAGATTATGATAAATCTATTTTAATTTTTTCTGTGAAAAAAAAATGCCAACATTCGTATTTTGTTGTTTCATTTGCTGAAACAGGTATAGGGACAGATGGAGAAGAATGTTCACTTTGCATGAAACTAAAAATCCATGCTTTCAGAACAGAAGTCTGTGAGAAATTCCAAAGCAGTGACATAGGAGTTATATCTTATGCTACACCTTTGCCGTAGGTATTTCTCTCACATTGCTTATTTCTGAAGGCTACATCAAGTGTTTATTTTTGTACCTTAATATCTATTGGTATAATAGCAGACTACACATATAAGTTTTTAACTTTTAATCTGGCTCTATGATACTACGCAGTATCCTTATGCACATGAAATAATGCACTATTTTAATCTTATTTCTTTTACAGTCCTCTTCTAATTAGGTTTATAAAACAACTTTTTTCTGCTTCTTAGTTTAAAGCATATCTTAGACTTAAATTATGTACAGTCCCATACATTTTGCTGTGCCAATGCTTTTTCTACTCTTCAGAAAAATGATATTTTACTTTGGTTATTTACATCATGGGGCCACTGAATTTTGTACCTATGTTATCAACATAATTGTGGAGAAGCTTAAAATAATCTGAGCACTAACCACTGTATTTTCCTAGACTGGTGCAGATACGTATTTTATAGACTGTTTCCCCATAAGGAAAACATAAGACTTAAACTGTCGCATTTGCCTTGCTATCTTGCTTTAATCTGAATAAAAGCTCAAATTTATTCTAAAGTATACCTTGTGATTAAAATTTCATTTTTGATTAATAATAAATAGTCACATTGCCATAAGTTGTAAAATTAAATAAATATCTATTTTCTGTTTCCTGGAAATTAATGAACTGCATACTCCATTTCATCTGCTTCGGATGAAATTAATAATGTTTGAAACCCATCTCATCTCATCTCTTCTCTTCTGTAATTAATAATTTGTATGACCTTTGTTAACTTTCTTTAATTTAAGACAATAATCTTCAATCTCTGTGCTTTCTGTGTCCTGAACTAGTAAACCCTGAAGACTCAACTCCTTTAATAAAATTAACAGGTTCCATTTTTTTATTAAAATATGATTATTCTTTATTATAATTTCCTAGACTTGTTCCTTCATTTCAGTTAAGTTTTAAAACAGTAACAGCATAAGAAAAACTGTCTTAAAATATTTACTTCGTAGTGCATCAGATTATTTTTTTCTCCTCATTGTCCTTTTCTCATTTTATAATTTCATAATATTTAAAATAATTTTATTTGCATTTTTGCCTTTTTTCATTCCAATAAGCTGTACTCTGAGTATTTATTTTCCTCTGACATGCTCTCTGAGCACAAATTTGAAGCCTATAACTCATTCCTGTTGCAATGGGAAAAAAGTCTATGAATCATCTAATATTAACTGAAGTCTTTAAATCATCAATGTGCTATGGACGAGATTTTTCACTATAGATTTCCCTCAGTTTATTCATAGGCAACTGTCAGATATATACAGTCAAATAGAATATACTGGAGAAAAATAAATAAATAAATAAATAAATAGACAAACAAATAAATAAATGATCTGGCTAGCACGCACTTTCAAAGTTTATTTAAGTGATTTCTTTAAAAGTAAAATAAAATCTTGATATTTTCTGCATTATTCTTGCTTCCAAGATTGATGCATTGTTATTATTATTATTCATTCATTTAGCATACAATTATTAGCACAAATCAACTATATTTTGCACTTGGAATAAAAGGGGCTTTGAGTAAGCACTGAAAACTGCTGATAAATTCTATGTCTCTATTAAATGACATGGTGGAAATGTTTGATTAATTCTTATTTCAGGCTCTTGAGAAGACATTTGGATCTTTTGGTCAAATTCTAGTGCCTTGTCCTCTCTGCCAGTCATTTTGTCGGGTGTCATGTGAATCCTGTTCATAAGATATCCTCCACAAGTAAGTAGGAAATGTAATCTCTGGCATGACAGAAATATAAACTGTGACAAAGACTTGCATTTTTGAAATGATATTTTTTCATAAGATCACTATTAGACTACATTTTCTAGATGATTCCTGACTAGAATTGAACCGAAAATTCTACATAATGAACAAGGATATTGGCAAAAATAAATGAGAAAGGAGCCCAATCAAATGAAGTGCCTGATCCTAAATCTATTAAGTGAGCGTAAAAAAATTCCAGTTGTTTTATTGAGCCTTGCTTCAAGATAATAAGGAACACATAATCAATAACAGACTGTCAGATATTATCTTCAAGTTACTTGAAGCCAGATCTCCAACAGATTTAACCTGCTGCAGCTCTATTTATTTAAAAACATTTCTGTCTTTGCACGTTAATTGAGTCTATGTCAAATTTTATTTTAAAGCTTTCACTGTTTACCAAAATGTCTCTTACAAGTGTACATACCTGTAGGTTATTTTGAGGTCATTTATAAGAAATATATAAGATAATGAAATGTTATAGAATTGGTGATCATTAAAAATATTATAATGAAATTGCCATATTCATTAAGATTTTTTTTAATAAAGTAATTTAATCAGGGAGATTAATAACTGCTTTTAATTACAACACCTCTCTAATTTGAATAATTGAACTACTGAGTAGTTTGGCTGTAGGGTGTTACAGTGGGTCACTGATGTTGCCTGTGAACCCTTATTCTCTTGAGCAGCTCTTTCAAACCTTCACCGTCGTTCCCTTTTTGCATGTATTATTCAATACCTTGAAGCACTAGTTAGAAGAGACACTTATAATATACTAATGATTGTCGTTCCCAAGCATAAAAAGAAAGGATTCCCACATGGTATTTCCCTCCTTTGTGCTACGAAAAACTATTCTGGACTTGGAACTGTATGATACATGATACCCAAAGGAATGTTCATCAAGTTTGTATGTGTTTGAGAATGATATTCTCTGGGAATACCAACTCTCTGTGACTTCTTTTTTTTTGCTTTTTTTGCTTTTTTTGCTTTTTTTTTTTCATCTGCCTTCAGGAGCTCCACAACCAAAAACCAGGAAAGCAGCAAAGCAGCAATACGATATCAGTACTGGATTCCCTACTGCTTAAGCAGAATGAATATTTACTAGGAAAGATTAATTAATTAATTAGTACGAAAGATATTGCTGCAAAGATAAAGTCTCTCAATAAAGAGATGAAAATATTGTCACTTTTGAATAAGTCATTTGAAACGTAATTGTTTTGGGGACATTTCTGGTGGGTTTTTTGCTTGTTTGTTTGTTTCTGTTTTTTGACTCTTTGAGCCAAAGTTCAGCCTCTGCTTTCTCACTCAGAATGAAAACATTTTGCCTGTTTGGAAAACAGAAAAAAAACAAAAACAAAAAAAAAAAACCAGAAAAATTTTATTCAAAAATAATTCTTAGAGTATATATGCTCTTTTCCCATAAGCATCAGTTCACACTTTGTGTCTGTCAGAGGGACAGCACTGGGAGGGACAGCTGATGAGAATGGACATTCATTTTCCATTGTAAAAGTTGATTTGATATTTAGCTAGAGGATATAAATATTAGTTACTTCAAGCTCTCTTTGGATTGAAAAGTGTGAGAAAGGTAAATGTTGAAAATTCATAGCAAACCTCATCTAAGTACAAGCAAAACTCAAGAAAATGAATTTTCCAATAAGAGAGGTCACTTTTATCTGCCCAGTTTAAAATAAATAAATAAATAGATAGATAAATCCAAAACATTTTTTTGTTTTAGAAGATAAAGAGAAAAATTATAGTTCTATAAATGACATTACAAGAAACTGCCAAGAAATAATTAACAATAAGTTTTGTAGCAACTGTAATATGTACATTTGATGCCCTTAAATTAATCAACGTTTATATTGCCTACAGTGCTTTCCACAAAGAGTGCTGTTCTATTCTATTTGACCTTAATTAGTATAATTGATAGTAGTTTTAGAGCTGCATGCCATTTTAATCATGTAGTTACAGCTTTCATGACAGAAAAAAAAATGAAATAGCAGCTGGGAATTATCTATTAATAGTGAGAGAACAGAAATGAAAAAAGAGACTTCTCTTCTAGGATTTCAGGACTTTTACAGTGTTAGTAATGAATGACTAATGTATTTAAGAGGAGAATGCTGATCTCCAAGGATGTAGTGAAGGGCAGCAGGAGGTAGGATCAATGTGAGTTAGAAATTTTATATCATTAGAAAATCATGTGGCTACAAGACTGTACAGATAGAACAGAAAAAAATGTCTAATGTTTGAATGGGATCACCTAAAAGTGTGTGCTAGGGGTTCAAAAGCTGATGTACATAGTCTATCTTCTACAAGACCTTTTTCAATGGTCCCACGCTACAGCTTTATCTCTAAGTTGAAGAGATACGCATTTGAAGAGTGAACTGTTCAGTGGATAAGGAATTAGTTGGATGGTTGCAGCCAGAGGACTGTGGTCTGTGGCTCTGTGTCAAGGTGGAAGCTGGTCATGAGTGATGTTTCTCAGGTCATCTTGGGATTTGTGTTCTTTAACATCTTTATCAATGGCATATTCCTCAGGTTTTATCAGTAGTCCATATCATAACATCATGCAATAGGCACTGATGAGTGCAGAGAGAGTGCACTGTGGAGCTGTGATTCCTGTTTAGTAGTCTCACGTGAGTTCTGACTCTCCAAGAGAAAGATACATTCGAATGTATTGCATTTCCCAGAAGCCTCCACATCATTTCTAATTCCAGGGGACAAGGGGAGAGCTCTCTTATCTTTTCCAGGAGGGAAGCTTTCGAGGACCTACTGATAAAGACTAGGACTGACTCCTTCTCTTCTCCAGTTCCTTTTTTGGTCCATTTTTATTTATTACTCATAATTTTTCTGTATTATTTCACATTTCTTTTAATAAATTAGATTTTCCTATCTCAATTCACTTTTCCCCTCTTCCTTCCTCCCTTCTTCCTCCCAAGGGGAGGGAGAGATGTCGTACGATTAAGTCTTCGAACTGTGACATATATACAATGTCATCAAGTGCACACTCAGTAAGCATGTTGATGACACTAAGCTGAGTGGTGCAGTTGATACAACAGAATGAAGGGATGCCATCCAAAGTGACCTGGACAAGGTTGAAAAGTGGACCAAATAAGGTTCAACATGTTCAAGTTCAAGGTGCTGTTCCTGGGTTGGGACAGTCCCAGACATGACTACAGACTGGGAGAAGAACACATTAAAACAGCTATGTAGTAGATGACTCAGAGGCTGCGGTAGATGAAAGGCTTGGCATGAGCCTGCAGTGTGTATTTGCAGACTGAAAGAACAACACTCAGAGCATGGTAAGATACTGGAACAAGTTGTTCAGAGAAGTTGTGCATGCTCCATCCCTGGAGGGTCAGATTGGATGGGGATCTGAGCTGTTTGATTTAGTGGCTGGCTACCCTGCTCATGGCAGGGATTGGAACTAGATGATCTTTAAAACCCCTTCCAACCCAAGCTATTCTATGATTTTTGATTTTGTGGTTCTGTGATTCTATGACAAAATGTGCTTTGAAGTTTCATTGAAAAGCATGATGGGCTACCACTGACCATGTATTTACAGTGAGAATAGTAGAACAATCAGAATCCATTTGGAAATATTAATTTTTATTAGAATGGATTTGAAACAAGCCAAGGTAGAATGTAAAAAGAATAAACAAGATTTTCTAAGCTGTGAGAGAATCACATTAACTGGGTAAATTTATTAGCTTAACCTAGTAATTCTTTTCCTGAAGCATTTTCCTATATTCTTTAATGACACTCTCAGAGTATATGCATTTGAGAGGCTATACAAGACAGGAAATCTTTTTCTACCAGAGATTTTTGTCCCTTTCTCACAGATTTTTTTTTTTTTTTTTAACACAACAAAAGCACACACAGCAAAACAAAACAAAACAAAACAAAACAAAACAAAAACAAAACAAAACAAAACAAAACAAGAAGCATGTCAAACTAACTGCCAATTATGTGCTAATCTCTATTCTTCTAAGTTCCTCTGAGGCACAGCAGTTTGGAATATTTTCCTTACAGAGTAAGGTCAATTCATTCATAAATACTAAATAGTGTGTATTTTGCATCTTACAATTCTTTTATCTTGTTTAAAATCAAAATGAAAAAAAAAAACAAAAACACAGACTTCAGTTGACTTAGAAATATGAGAGCATAACAGAAATAACTTTGGGATACAAATCAATTTTTAACTATAGAAGTGTTCAGTGATGAACTTTGTTTACCTTAGAAAGACCAGCTTGGTCAAGCAAATAAATCACGTGATGTAGCCCTTAAAATTGTAATATACCTGTTTTGTAGACCATACCAAAATAACTTATTTGAAGTACTATGTGTTATTCATACTGTCTGTATAGAGATACAAATACTATCACAAATGTAACTCCATGCATGAGAACTGTCAGGTTGTAGAACAGATTTTTTTCATTTTTTCCACTTGATTTGAAGAACGAGTGTCAGTGCTTTGAATTTATATATATACATATGTATGGATGGATGGATGCACATAGGTCTGTACATATGTATCTATCACTCATTTGTGTTTCTGCATTCCTGTATAATGTATCCCTATATGCATGCACAAAATAGTTGTCTTCAACAATAGAAATTCTAAGGTTTTTTCTGGAAATGTTCACCTGGAATTTATGTATGCAATGAATAGTCACTAAATCTGTTGCTGATCCAGTTAACCGTATATTGTAGCTACATGATATAGCCAGTCCTATTTTTAAGTAAATCATTGGAGAAATGACATGATTTTTTTCTGTCACTATGACATACTTCAATTTTCTCCACAGAAAAAAAAAAAAATATTAACCATACATCAGTGTTAATATAGCTGTGTCAGAAAAAGTCAGGAAAATGGTAAAGATCAGTTTATACACATCCTGAAAAAATAGATATAGTAATCAGTCCCAAAATGGAGCTATATTTCTGAGTTTGAGTAGAGTGAAATCATCAGAAGTAAAATTCTATTTAGAAAATGTAAATGACATCTTCTTAGGAATAGAAAAATTATCTGCAGTATTGTACTGAGGAAAGGATGAAAAATGACACTTTTTTCAAGGAAGTGAAATAGTTCACCTTTTCAAAAGTTTTAATAAACATAGTAAGTTTGATGTCCTTTGGCTTACCTGCTGATGTCTTTGAACTTCTACTGGTGTAATGATTTACAAAATGTGACCCATGACACATACTCCAGCACAAAAGAATATTTGTACTGAAATGATGTTCTGATGTATTTATTTTCAAGTCCAGTCTTAGAATGAATTTTGGCATTTTCCTCTTCAGATAACAAATTCTGCTTACCTTGAAGCATTGGCATAAACCATTAAGCTGTATTTTCTACCAGCTACTGAAATGTTTAAAAACTATCTACAATTCAGTGCTGTTATTGTAAGAAATAGAAAAAATAGCAAGGATTTACAAAAGATTTGTAAAAATAAATTATAGAGAAAACTACAGTAGCTACATTATTTAACATTACAAACTGAAAATAAAAAGTAATTAAAATCATCAATGAAACCAAAATTAAGATGAGAAAGAGGAAAAACAGAAGGTAGAACTACCGTAGTTTTGTTTGTGTTTCCTGTCTCAATTTCTTGTTTAGTTTTAATAGTCAACATTAAAAATAAAGGTTACTCAGCAAGCGTACTACAGATTGCATTTGTTTTCAGTGTAATAAATAAACTGTCCACCTAAAAGCACCCAATATAAATGTATGCAATCTAGAATATACTTTTTCTCAAATAGATTAACCAATCTACAATTTGGTCTACAACTTGTACACCAAATCAAAATCTGTTAGCAGTTATTCATTTAAATAACATGACTGAATGTGGATTTTTATTTCAGTTATTCTATATAGGCTGTGTCTCATGTAAGAAAACAAATGGCAAAGACAAAAGGAAGAAGGCAAAAAAAAAGTGCATGCATAAAATTCTTAAAGTTCAGGTTATTCTGGTGAATAAACTTAAAATTTATGTGGTCAAAATTCAGTGAGATTATTTTTTTGATTAATTTTTTTTTTATTACAAATTACTACACAGCATTTTCTAAATTTACATATTCTCAAATGCATTACTCTATTTTAATCATGAGAATCAATGCTCTTATTTAGATTATTATATTTAGAAATATTGAGACAGCTAAATCTTGTCAGGCACCCATAGGATCATTACAAATCTGGAACATACTGTATAATCAGTTCAATATATGTCTGGGTCCTGTGGAAGTAAACTAACTTTTCTCATTTTTAATCAACTAAACTTTGCTTCTCACAAAACAATAAAAAAAATCATATTTTTATTTTCTAATCCATATGTATTGAAAAATGAATATCAGACATAGGTAGGACTGATTTACTGAGGAACATTGCACAGTTCTTGACTTGCAGAGCTTTTATACTAAAACTGAATAGATTATTTATTTTTGTGTGTGCTTGGGGGATGAATATAAAGCTGGAAATGGAATTAAGGAGGACAAAAGAAAAATTGAAATTTTCTCATACTATCTGTACTTACTATGAGGGGCTAATTTTGTTTACATAAGAAAACTTCTTAGAAGATGCCAAGAAAGCTTGAAATCCTAATGTCTGTAGTCCGCTTTACCACCAGCAGTATTGGATAGAAGGGAATCATTTCTCTCTAACTGTGACACAGCAGCTATGTTTCACTGTAAAATCTTATGGGTGGTGTAAGTGAATCTTGATCCCTTAATCACAGAATAGTATTGTGCGTCATGGCTGTGTGACTCTGTGCTATTAGACGTTAAATGTGAACTATATAAAAACATTTTTATTACTATTATTCTTTAATATCATCTATTCTATATAACCTCCGAGATACTCTTCACTGACTTCATCTAAGTCCCAGAGCATTATTACAAACAGTAAGCAAAACTGTGACTCATCTCTGTATGACTAGTATTTTTGTCAAGGCCACCTAATCATTTTACCTGTCAGGGAATATAGATTTTGAAAAGAATGAGAACACATTTACCCACGTAGATTTTCATTGGAAAGGGGAAAAAATGAAACTATAATTTACTATTTTTTGCTGATCGAATGAATTAGATGCATACTTTAGAAATATACACAGACACTCTTTTGAAATGGAGTGTAGTGAACCAGGAGAAATACTTCTGAGAAAATGGAGGGTCTATTTGAGGCATGCATTAGGATCAGATGAATCAACCTACATAAGCACCTGCTTCATTTCATTTTATGGCAGTCTACACAGCTAGTTGAGATGCAGACATCTAGACAGGTGAGCTAAAACTCGCAATGGGGATACATCTCTGCAGGGAAGATTCAGAACATGTTACAGTTGCTGTTGTTTCTGACAGGAGTTGCAGCAACTGTTCATTATACAGAATGACAAGATCTACAGAGGCAAACACATTTATCTTTCTTACACAATCCGTAGGCAGAGTCCAGCACTCATCTATTTCAAAAGAGTTCCTTATTACTGTTTGAACATAAATATATCAGATGGAAATTGCTAACTTCAATTAGATTAACTATTTATTGTGATTTGGATAACTTTCTGTCAAGTTGTCCAGCTGTATAAAATCTGTCTCTGGACATAGCATATAGCATAAGTTTCCTCATGGATAGTTACGCTGTTTTATTTTTTAATTGTGAAATGAGCCATACAATAAAATCTCCTTAACATCCAAAGGTGTGTAAAGTTATCTGTAAAACTCAATTAATGACTATACTTAAGCCTTGTGGTAAATAATGATAGTACTTAGGAACTTAGGAAAATGATGTATGAGTGTCCAGCCTTTTAACTTGTCTGGGGTGCACTGAATGAAGAAAAATTGTCATGGGCTGCAAGTACATAGATCACTCCAAAAGTAATACCTCCTATTTATTTCCATGGAAATGACAACAAATACAAAGAGCACAAAAACATTGTTTGATAAAGCAAATTTTCTGCTACAAAATACTATTTTTCAACATAGTTACCACCAGTAGCTATGCATTTTTGCCAGTGATGAACAAGAGCTGGCATGTCATGGCTGTAAAAATCTGTATCAGCAGAAGTGACCCACTGGCTGTCGTCACTGCTGAAACACACCACCTCTTTGTGCTCACATCCACTGTTTGGTTTCCATGAGTGTCCAGCAAGTGTCAATAAATGCCAGTGAATGCAATTTTTTCCACATGGAGGAATTTAATTCCACAACTTTGTTCGATATGCACTTTTATATTAGACACTATTCTGTCAGATTGCCTCTCTTCTGTCATCTGCTGCATAGCAACAAAATGTAATGGAATACTAGCAGGAAGCTTCAGCCTCTACTGCCATACCACCAACATCTGCCTCTGATATAGTGAGACAACATAATGAAATAGGATGAATTACTTTCAGAGCAGCTCTCATAAAATGTATAATATAGTCAATACATGTAAAGTAACAAACTTAATTTTTAATGGCTTTTTATTAAAACATATGAAAAGGGAGCAATAAAAACATAAAATTGGTGGGATATTTGACTTTCACAGTCTGAGCTGTGCCCAGATCACATGCAGCCTGTGTGCAATGGATTGGACATGCCTGGTATAGTGGCATTGATATTTTAACCAAGAATAGTCATGAACATCTTTTTCACAAACAGGAAAGGGTATATTTTAGATTTGAAAATCTTAGGCTTAAACTGCAGGGGTATTTCCAGAATATCTTTATGATTTAATGCAGTGAAGCCAAGGATTACAAGTTGATTTTTGACTTCTGCATACAAAATGGGATGATTCATACTCCAAGCTTCATGTATGGGATCTTTTATTATAATAGCATTATCGTTTTACAGCATCTCATGCTCAGTTCCACTGCAAGGTGTAGGTATTTGATTTGGATTTATCACCCTAAAGAGCAACACGAAAAGGATTTTAAGTTATCATCAAGAAATGTTAAGAAATATATATGAGCAATATGACATGTTTTCATCTCCTTGAATGAATATAGCAATCTCAGAAGGTATTTTCTCTGAAAGGTCATCTTAAGTAGGTGTTTGCACAGTATTTTATGTTGTTGCTGAAATACATTTCATTCTTTCCTGAGTGTGGTACTTTGGGATGAAGTATCTCAAATATATTATACTGCATTTCTACCCTTACCTTCTTAAGAGGTAGGTACTTCAGAAGATTAAGGGGAACAAAAGAGTATGCAAGTAATCTGTATCCAAGGTAAACATTTAAATAAAACTTCGTAAAACTCCATGCTTACTTAAAAATAATAATAATAATAAAAAGCTAAAATGTGTCCTTTGAGAGATGAAAATCAAACTTTTCAGTTTTCACATTTGTATTTCAATTTACTGAATAAACGTTCTATGTTTGGACACTTTTTTGCTTGTTTGTTTTTAGCATGACTCAATCTCCATAGATTGTTAAGTGATTTGTAAGAGCTACTCATATTTACATAACACTAATTATGGAAATGGTGTTTTTTCTATCCTGTGTGTAAAATATAACCAACTTTGTATTATTCATTTTATTATTAATGTTTAGATATTGACATCCTCTTCACATTAAGAATCTGAAAATAAAGGACACATTTTTCCAAAAGAAAATTCAATTTCTTGTATTAAAAGGATGAAAGAATCAGAAATGTTCTGAGTCAGTAAGTGATAGTTCATGATGTAAGTTACGTTAACTGTTAACCAGAAATCAGGAACTTACAGTGTTTCACAAAATATTAAACTACTGATTTTAAACAGTAACAAACATGGAAAATTAGCCTTATGACGAGCCCAGTTTCTCAGAATGATAATTTGTGTCCACTCATTAACATATCTGACCAGTCTTCCCCTTCATAATAAAAACACTTTCAGCAAAAAAGGCCTCATTTTGGCACTTCTGATTTCCTCTGACTTTAATCATTAATAGTAGAAGATTCCTGTTTCTCTACTCTATACTAAGATTGTTTCTGGAGACATTCTGATGGTGTAAGGCAAAGGAGCCAAGCAGTGCATCTCATGATGCCAACATGATATGTCCACATACATTGGTGCTTTACACTTCTAGTAACAAGAGAGGATGGCAACCTCTCACAGCTTTCATTAATTTCATTAATTTATGACTATGCTTATCATTACCTGAATGGTGACTTTTCCTCGTGGGACTGGAAAAATTTGGTCTGTTAAATAATTCATCAAACACTTTCATAGGTATTAAATTGGATATTGGATTTAGCTCTGGTGGAAAAAAAAAACAATTGTTCAACAAACAATGGTTTATATAACAAACAGGACACTAGGCTTAGTGTTTTTTGAAATCACTCTGTTTTGAAATGCTTTGTAGGCAAATGAATCAGAGAAGTTACCTCTTTTTCCATAACTACTAAGAGCTATTCTCAGTTGCAGTGCGTTTTTTAGTCAGCATCAAATCAGAGGTCTCTGAAAGATGAAATGTACCTTTGCCTTTCTTTCTGTTTGTGAGCTTAGTTCATCTTTCGTCTATCCATTTTTAGGTTCTCTCATAAAATGGTACCTGCTCAATCCAGATAATCAGAGCTTGAACTAAATTGCCACATAAGTCTTCTAAAACACTCTTTTTCTTCTTTTCAATCCCTATGTCACCACTCTAAGGAACCTACATATTCTTCATGCTCTAGATATCCCTGTCTAAATATGTTAGAGATAGATGGATGCCTTTCCCTAACTTTGCTTCAGTTTGAACCCACTTGGTCCTCCCTCGTGGAATTGGAAAGCTAGATTCATTTGTCAGATCTTCCATGCTTCCATTGTACCATATGTTAGTAAAAGTAAATTAAGTTAGAGTGCACTATGGAATTCATAGAAAAGATTTCAGTTTTGGAATCAAATAAACACAAAGGCAGCACAAAACAATTATAGTACCTGGCTAACAGAACAAACTGAAGAAAGAAGACACTGATAAAGTATTTTCTAATGAAAAAACTTGGGAAAAATACAATTCTAGAATTTTTTAAATGAAAATAAAAATTATAATATGTTTGATTCCTATTTCACTACACCTTATTCTAAGCTCAAAGATGGCTGGTTGCTTTGACAGAATTTACATCCCTGACAAACAGAAATGAAGAGTCCAGGGAGGGAAAGCTGAAGGGAAGGGAAGGGAAGGGAAGGGAAGGGAAGGGAAGGGAAGGGAAGGGAAGGGAAGGGAAGGGAAGGGAAGGGAAGGGAAGGGAAGGGAAGGGAAGGGAAGGGAAGGGAAGGGAAGGGAAGGGAAGGGAAGGGAAGGGAAGGGAAGGGAAGGGAAGGGAAGGGAAGGGAAGGGAAGGGAAGGGAAGGGAAGGGAAGGGAAGGGAAGGGAAGGGAGGTAACTAGTTTTGGTGTGTAGTTTTATGAGAGAAGGAGATGGGCTTAGTACGGATCTCAAAATTCGAACATTACTGATTTGTGGAACAGCTCAATACATAGAAAGAGTTCTGTATCAAGGACTGTATTTCCATTTCACTGGTTAAAATTATAGCAAGCATATTTATTCTTCTCTTGTTCTGGGTGATCCTAAACCAATTCTGCTACAGATGCGTTCACATGTTGGTCAGGTAAAGTTAGTCTTTGTACTGCAATCAGGTCAAATTGTGAGAATATTTTCAGTGTTAGACCTCCTGACAATAGACCTAAAAACCTGACTGTTTTTAGGTCTATTATTTGTTAGCATTTAACTCTAACCTCTACCATAGCATATTTCAAGTTTCTATGGATACTCTCTTTTTACATGATTTGATTCATATATAACTAAATCTATTTAAAAATTGGATAACTGCATAACGCTGTTGATATGTTGTGTCAGGCCAGAATGTAGATATTAAGAAAATTCGTAGATACCTTACTGATGTGCAAATATTTTCCCAAGCAATGAAAACAAGCAAATAAATGGCCTTTCATTAAGGTGCTGGAACTAATCTAGCACCGTGAGAAAAACTGGGAAACCAGAAATATGTTCTCTGGTTTTATTTATTCATTTTTTTCTAATTGAAATTGAAGAAAAACTAAAAAAAAAAAAAATAATAATAAAAAAATAAAAAAGAGAGAGAAGAAAGGAAGAAATAAAAGACTCTTTGCCAACCAGAAACTCAATATTCTGTTTCAATTGTAGGGGCCATTTTATAAAACAAACAAGCAAACAAACAAATTCCTGAAAATTAATGTAATTTGTAGTTGATATCTGATTTTGTCTCAAATTTGTGAACTCACATTAAAAAGTTGGTTTGGTTTTTTTGTTTGTTTGTTTTTATTTTTTTATTTTTTAACATAGCTTTAACTCTAGTGATGAAATGGTGAAAATTTCCCAGTTTCAGATAACTTAGACTGAGATCATCGAAACAGGAATTTTCATAATTTACATTAACTTTGAATGAAAGTAAATTTATTTGTCATAACTGTAATGTGTGGATAACTTTTATCTGTCATGTTTACTGCAATAAAAGTTTACTTGGGATAAATCACTGCTAACATGATAAGTGTTCAGGGACATGATTTAGCGGTTGGTTGTTTGAGTTAGGGTAGTATGGATAGGTTGAGTTTGGACTTGATGATCTTGAACATCTTTTCCAACTTGAGGAATTCTACGACTCTATGATTCTATGATACTACTGTTCTGAACCCGTGGATGTATTCATAGGAATCTAGAACCTCACAGAGCTGGGAGTATGCAGTATTCAGGGCGGGCAAATGAGAAGTTGAGATAACACACAGAATATTGTAGTATCACAATTCAAACATAATCAAAACAGGTATTTCCTCTATTCTTATCATATGATCTGCAAATAGTCTCACAAGTGACTCAATGTTAATAGCTATTTGTGTGGAAGTAAAAACATCTTGATGGTAATGTAAGTTATTGCAGTTTATATGATTTTTTTTTTTTTTTTTTCTGTAATATATGTTCTCCAAATCCTTCTCTCTCACAGTGACATCCCAGGTTTCCTTTAGAAAAGGAATACAAATTCAGAAATTTTTTGGAAATGCCTTATAGACTCACAGTGCTTAAAAAACTAGCTTATTTTTATGTTGGGAAATACTTGCCAAATGCTTTTGATCATTCAGTTGTTCCAGATGATTTCTTTTTTTTTTACTTTTTTTTTTTTCCCCCCCTCAAATTCTCAGTTATAACATTAACTGCTGCTGTTTCATTAAAATTGGAAATTGGGGCTTGCTTTTTCAACTGACCAGAGGAAACTCCTTGTGTATGAGGACTTTTTCTCCACTAGATGGTACTCATAAAACCTAATAATTAATTATTTTCAAATTCAATAATTAGATAACTGGAGAAAGAAATACTGATTTCTTGATTATGTATTTTGTAGATTAATTTGAGCTCCTCTAAAAAAATTGCTAAATTTTATTCACCACCCAGATACCTTATAGAGTGTCAACTGTTTATTAAGATGCTATCAGTGATAGAAGGAAAAACAGTAACATAGAATCATAGAATTGCTCAGGTTGAAAAGATCTTCAAGATCTTCAAGTCCAACCAACCGCAACCTAACCATACTACCCTTAACTCTAATAACCATCTGCTAAATCACATCCCAGAGTATAACATCCGAATATTTTGCAAACTCTTTCAGGGATGGTGAATCACCCACCTCCCTGGGGAGGCTATTCCAATGCTATAAAGAAGTTTTTCCTTATATCCAAAAATTACCCTAGTGCAACTTGAGGCCATAACAAAGAGGAGAGAGAGAAAAAGACTGAGCTGCTTACAGTGTGGACAATGTGGAGTTCATTTCCCACCTCTTTCCAAAAATTTAAAACATAAAATGATACGGTAGACTGTCTTTTTAGACTTATTTTCTCTGTTTAGCACTCTGCTTTCTTTAATATTGTGCAGAAGATTGGCCATCTGTGGGAGAACTATGTCATTTCTTTTGCATATTAAAAAATAGCATCTATCTATTTGGCCTATTTACTAGACCCTGTCTCATACAATAGAAGCTATTTATCCTTTTTTGACACAAAATGAATGAAATATTATTTTTCCATGTTTGCTTTACATGCTAAAAAGCACCAAAAGTTATTGCACATTATTGGAGGTTACTGCAAACCTGTGAGAAATTCATGGGATCCACCAAATCTCTGTGATACATGAAAATATCCAAGTGATCATCATTTGAAAACTGATGGATGAATATCCATAAATATTATATTAAATTAAAAGGTATTATGTCAATTCCATATTAAGTAACAACAATTAAAGTTCCAAATAGCCAAATTCAAAGGTTGAATTTTGTACTTCAACAAAAATTTGTGAAAACAGTGCAGAATATACATATATATAATCTAGTTTATATATATATAACTAGAAAAGAGATTTATAAATAAAACATGCAGAATAGAATTTCTAAGAGAAAATATGTGGAACATACAGAACAATAAGCAAAAGAAATAAAGTTATGAAACTAATTATGTGACAAAACACAGAAAAACACATATATACTTAAAAGGACTAAATAGTGGAAATTGCAACAAATTCAAACAAGCATTTTTGCTTATTCATTCTTTAAAAATGTGACCACATATTCATCACTCTTATGAACTCTTCTAGAAAATATTTACTTAACTAAATGCCTTCAAAATATAGAGGCAATTATCTTAATGGCTGAAAAAATTTAGTTTTCAGCAGTTATTAGATAATTGAAAAAATGTAGCCATCTAAGACCTTAAACATACTTCTTTACATTTTCTTTTTTTTTTTTTATTACAAAAGTCATACAATTTAAATGCTCTGCTTATTTATGTATAACTAAGCATACATATCAGTTTTTAGGGTTATGACACTGTGACTTAAAAGCTCCAATAATAGAGATCATGTCTGATTTTCCTCTATTAGGCAGCAGGATTGCAGCAAACTGTGATGCTCCAATTTAAGTCTGAAGTATGTTTAGATTAAGTAATTAATCCTGGTGCTTGGCAACTGATAAGATTTTTTATGAAGTCAGGCCATGTTACCATATTATTAGTAAATGTTTGACACGTACTGTATGTTAAATTGGTGGCATTTAATAAAACTACAATAGTGTATTGAATTTATGTGGCAAGGTTTTAGTAGCAAAGGAGGCTATAAGGTTGGCCTGTGTAAGCAGAGTGCAGCAGCTGCCCCATGATCACAGCCAGCTCCAGCTGCTCAAAAAGTGACCTGCCACTGCCAGAGCTGGGACATAAGTGATGCTGGGTGTGTTCTGGGAAAGCAAATTTGGGGAAGGGAAAAACTTCATAACAGCAGCTGGCAGAGAGAAGTGAGAACATGTAAGAGAAACACTCCTGCAGCCACCTAGGTCAGGGCAGAAGGATGGCATGTGCTCCAGGCATGGAGCAGAAGTTCCCTTGCAGCCCAGGAGAAGCCCATGTTGAAGCAGACTGCTCCTGATGGATGCACTCCATTATATGGAGTCATGCTGGGGGAGTGCTTGAAGAGATGCAGCCTGTAGGAAGCACACACAGGACCAATTTGGAAAGAAGAGCATCCTGTGAAAGAGACCCTATGTGAAGCAGGGACTGAGAGTGACCATCTATGGACTGTCTACAGTCCCCATTTTCCATTTCCCCACACCACACATGGTGAGGAGGTAGAAGAGAATGGATGGGTTACTAAGGTGTTTTTAGTTTGCTTTTAGTTCTCACTGCTTTTGTCTGTTAGCATTAGGCAAAATCTACTAATCTCCCTGTGCTGTGTCTGCTTTATCTATGACAGTAACTGGTGAGCAAACTCCCGATCCTCAATCCACAATGGTTTTGTCATCATATTTTCTATACTCAAGGCTATTACTTCTACTCACATCTTTCTTGGTAGGTAAATGAGAACCTGTTTGTCTACTATTAACAAGATTTCTGGTACTCACCTAGAACCTGGCTTCACAAAGACAGTCTGTCAATGACCTATACTGCTTTTGCAATACTGTAGCATACACTCAGCATACCACTCTCTCAAAAACTCTTCTAAAGTTATCAGTTTTTAATATAAAGTTGTACAAAATAAAACTGTAGAAAATTTATTAAAAAATAACATTGGATCTTACTGAATGTAACACAAATACTTTAATAGCTTTTTGATTTAAACAATGTGATTTTTTTTTTTTTACAAATATATTAAAGCTTCAGTATTTCATTTTAATTTTTGACAGAGAAGCTAATTAAGAAATCATTATGTCACTGACAGGGAACACCACTACTCTTAGATGACACATGCGGCAAAGAAAAGAAATAAAACTGATAGATGAATATACCAGTACTCCCCTGGTTGACACAAAAAGGCCACATCTGGACACAAATATAACATAGAAATAGAGTGATGGTGAAAATTAAGACAAAAATACTTTCAGTAAAGTAGGCATTTTTGATGTCAGATATTTTTATTCTGCAGTTCATTGGAAGATTTTTATCTAACTTGTCTTACATAACAATATTCTTTATGCTACTCTTTTTCCTCTAACCATAAAGTTATGAGTAGTATAAAGTATGCAGAATATTATGAATATAAAGCTTTCAAGCTGTCAGCTTGCTCTATGAGTTGCAAAGGTGAAAATACACAGGTAAAGTTTGGTTTCTATACGGTAGAGATAAATATTTTATCACTTGAAAAACAGAGTATCAATATCAGTATCTGTCTATCATGGAACAAAAATGACTTTAAAAACTGCTTGGAAAAACAAACAGACAAACAATCCACATTTTTCGGCTTAAACTGAGAGAAAAGAGGGAAATGTACAGGAAGTGGAAGCAGGGTTGTGTATCCTGGGAGGAATACAGGGCTGCTGTCCATGTTTGTAGAGTTAGGATTAGGGAGCAAAGGTGCAGATGGAGCTGAACTTGTCAAGGCATGTGAAAGATAACAAGAAGGAGTTCTAGAGGTACATAGGCAGGAGGAGATAGGACAAGGAGTGTTCCCTTCTGATGAAAGGTAATGGGAAGCTGGCTTCCCCAGACATAGAAAAAGCTGAAGTGCTCAGTGAGTGCTTTCACTCAGTCTTCATGGATGGTCAGGCTTCCCATGTCTTCCAGGACCATGAGCCTCTAGGTGAGGGTGTGGGGAGTGGTTTCTGTCCCACTGTAACAGTGGAACAAGTCCAAGATGTCCTCATGAAACTGAATGTATATAAGTCCATGGGGCCAGATTATATCCATCCTAGGGTTCTGAAAGAGATGGCTGATGTGGTTGCCAAGCCGCTTTCCATCGTATTTGAAAAATCATGGCTATCTGGTGAAGTCCCTGGTGACTGGAAAGACGGAAACATTGTCCTATTTTTAAGAGAGGGAGAAAGGAAGACCTGGGGAACTATAGGCCGGTGAGTGTCACCTCTGTGCCTGGGAAGCTCATGAAACATATCCTCTTAGAAGCTATGTTAAGGCACATACAAGATAAAGAGGTGATTCTAGACAGCCAGCATGGCTTCACCAAGGGCAGATCTTGCCTGACCAATCTGGTGGCCTTCTATGATTGAGTGATGGTTTCGATGGACAGGGAAAGGGTGATGGATGTCATCTATCTGGGCTTTTGCAAAGTCTTTGACACGGTCCCTGGACTGTTCAATGGATTAGGAATTGGTTGTCTGGACACAGTCAAAGGGTTGTGACCAATGGTTCTGTGTCAGGGTGGAGGCTGGTCACAAGTGGTGTCCCTCAGGGTCAGTCATGGGACTGGTGCTCTTCACCATCTTCATCAATGACATAGACAGTGGCATCAAGTGCACTCTTGGCAAGTTTGCAGTTGACACCAAACTGAGAGGTGCAGTCAATACATGGGAAGGAAGAGAAGCCATCCAGAGGGACCTGGACAGGCTGGAGAAGAGAGACCATGAAAACCTGATGAGGTTCAATAAAGCTAAGTGCAGGGTGCAGCACTTGGGCAGGGGCAATCCCAGGCACTTATACAAACTGGGGAAAGATCTCCTTGAGTGCATTCCTATGGAGTAGGACTTGGGGTCCTGGTGAAGGAAAAGCTGGACATGAGCCAGCAGTGTGCACTTGCAGCCCAGAAGGCCAACTATATCCTGGGCTGCATTAAAAAAGGGGTGGCCAGCAGGGAGAAGGAGGTGACTGTCCCCCTCTACTCCGCTCTTGTGAGGCCCCATCTGGAGTACTGCATCCAGGTATGGGGCCCCCAGCACAGGAAGGACGTGGAGCTCTTGGTGTGGGTCCAGAGGAGGGCTACTAAGATGATCAGAGCGATGGAGCACCTCTACCATGAGGAAAGGTTGAGGGAACTGGGCTTGTTTAGCTTGGAGAAGAGAAGGATCTAGAGAGACTTCATCGTTTATGTGCTCCCTTCTAGTACATGAAGGGAGCACATAAACGGGGGGGGGGGGAGTGGCTGTTTACAAGGGTGGATAGTGATAGGACAAGGGAGAATGGTTTTAAAATGAAACAGGGGAGGTTTAGGTTAGATATTAGGAGGAAGTTTTTCACACAGAGAGTAATGAAGCACTAGAACAGGTTGCTCAAGGAGGTTGTGGATGTCCCATTCCTGGATGCATTCAAGGCCAGGCTGGATGTGGCTCTGGGCAGCCTGATCTAGCGGTTGGCAACCCTGCCTGTGGCAGGGGCACTGAAGCTAGATGATCATTCTGGTCCTTTTCAATCAGGCCATTCTATGAAACCCAAAAATCTATCCACAGATGAGGAAAGCCCAGCAATCTAGTACCTCTCTCAGGTGAACAGATATTAAAAAGAAGTCTGACTCAGCATTAATTACATTGTAGTTTGAGTAAGTGATTCATGACATGACTCACTTTTTGTAAATTCCTTGGAGCTAAAAAATATTCAGATTTATTCCTTCATTTGAAAGAAATTTTCTGTTTTCTATAATAATAGCAAAACATTCCTAAGATCATTTCCTCTGACAATGTTACTCTACCTAATAGTTTAACCTGTTCTTTAATTGTATATTTATCATCTTAAGGATTAGTGGTAAGAATAGTGAAGTAGAAGATCCGGAAGTGAACCAGTATTGTGGCTTAACCTGGAAGAGAGCTAAGCACAACACAGCTATTCATAGGAAAAAAAAATGGAAAAGAAAAGCTAGTGAGAGCAAGATGGCATGGAATTCTAAAAAGAAGTGGTAGTACAAGATGATGAAATGTAAAAATTAACTGTGGACTACTTATGTGAAATAGAAAATGAAACCGGTCCTTCTTTGAGATAAATTTTAACATTTACATTTAAACATTATCTTCATACCACTATACTCACCTTTCATTGTTTAAAAATTAATGTTTTCCAGTTTTGTGAACAATCAAGAAATGGTCAGCCATTGTAGCTTACTAATTCTAAAATTTTGAGCAAAAATGAATTTTACTTTCATCAACAGCTGTGATCTTTACTAAGTCACATTAAAGGACTCAAGAGCAAATCCAATTTCATACAATCATATTACCATAGAATTGCAGAATCATTAAGGTTGGAAAAGATCTCTAAGATCATCTACTTCAGCTGTCCACCTACCACCAAGGATGCCCACTAAGCCATATCCCTTAGTACAGCTTCCAGATCAGGGAGTAGATTACCCTGTAGATAACTGTTCTGACTATTAAATAGCAGATATAAAGAAGACATTGAGAACCTCAGCCATTTCCTTATCCTCTGTGGTCACATTCCATGCCACATCCAGTAAAGGATCAATAGGCTTCTTAGCTCTCTTACTGTTTATATATTTCTATATAAGTTTTTGTTGTCTTTTAATACAGTGGCCAGGTTGAGTTCTTTTGCCTTTCTAATTTTCTCCCTCTATTATCCTAGCATCTCCTTTGTATTCTTCCTGAGTTGCCTGTCCCTTCTTCCATGGAAGGTAGACTCTCTTTTTCTCATGGAGTCTCAGCAAAAGTTCTGTGTTCATCCATGCCACTAGTCTTATTCCCCTCTGGCTCTTCTTTTATATTCTCTATTCCACTTCATTGAATTCTTCATAACATATTGAAATTTAGAATTCAAGATATTCTACTCAAAGGATAACAGTGGTTTCCAAACACTGAATGTTACATGCTAAAGTAATTTCTAGCCTCAAAACATGCAAAGAGGAAAAAAAAAAAAAAAAATAAAAATAAAATAAAAAAAAATTTATACTCAAATTACAAAATCTTAGCCTTCAATCTTCTAACAGTCTGTCAGAGGAATTAAACAACCCCTATCTTTCTATAAAAACTCTCATTTCCATAATTATGAAAATAAGCTACATTCAATCACATGACTTTGTGTTTCAACTTTGATATATGCTTCTTAAAACTAAGCATCAGACTTAAGCAGAAAAACTAAGCAAGTAATTAAATGAGGTAAATGGAATTGAATGGAATTACATTTGAGATTAACACTGATTCAGCGAGAATAGTGATAATAAATATAAACCTTTTTGCTTTAGTGAAGCTGATAACCAAATATCACACACCCACATGTTCACTGCCCCCATCAAGTGATTTGGGGGAAAGAACATGAAAAAGCAAATGCAATTAACTCAATCACAAACAAACCCAGGACACCTACTATTTATAGTGAATTATAAATATCATTAACAGAGAGTATGCCATTCTCCAATACTTTGATTTTATGAAGATTACTGAAAGTTCCCTTGTTTTAACATTCAAAGATCTTCAGATATTAAAATTTCATCTCAGATAGAGCAATTATTAAGAGAAATATAGAAATACAGCACTGGAAAGAGGATGCTTGTGATCAACACAGCAAGTATATACATTCTTTTTGTATTTAAAATGTTATTGGAGCTACCTGTTAATATAATGTCTTTAGAGAAATACATGCTATGTTGTAACAATGCTATTAGTATGACACTGCGATTTCACAGAGCTGGCTTGACGTGAGTTATATCACAGAACTGTGGAATTTCAGAATTACACGTGTTGGAAGGGATCTCTGGAGATATCTAGATCAACTTCCCTGCTAAAGTAGATTCCTTGAAGTAGGCTGCAAGAGAAGACTCTCACAGAAGTGTATGTACCTAGAGGTATTATCTAGTTTTCAAACTGAAAAGAATTTTATCTAGTTTTGTTTTGCTGGAATTTTCAGTTCTGTACAGCTATTTATTGCAGTAGCAAACAAAAGCAAAGAGGAATATCTCATAAAATGTTGTGATATTCACAAAAATATTTCCATCTTTCTATGTGTTTTTTAGAAATAGATGACTTTCATTGCTACTGCTGCTGTTCCTAGCAGAAAATAAAAACATTGTGTGCTTGTACTACCATCCATTATTCATACTTTGTATGCAATCAAATAATTAGCTGCAAATTGAGCAATCTACGTTAACTACAGTACCAATTCAACAAAAGATGTCATGTTGAACAGAGCAGCTTTAGTGTATGTGAAATGTATCACTGAGGCCTTGTTTCTGCATTTTTAAGCTGATTTTTTTCTCCACCGATTCATTTAGAATGCTGAAGGTGTTTCAAACACATTTTTGCACAGTGAGATTTTCCTTCTAGTTTCATCAGTTTCTTTGGTACAAAAAAATCAAGAAATTCTCTCTTCATGTTTTATCCATGTGCATATTATTTATCTGGCAAAACAAACAAATAAACAACTAAATAAAGGATCTAGTCTCAAGAGATTGTTTTGTGATATGAAGATCTTGATGGCAATGCCATTTTGATATTCCATTCCCTTGTTGCAGTTTTGACAGGAGATAGAGTTATTCATTTTAAAATGTGAATTAGTTTGCTCCCCTACTCACCAAGTGACTCCACAACTAGTTGCTGCCAGCAAAACGTGGCGTGTTTGGGAGGTAGGGACAATAAAAGCTGTGTCAGGGAACATAAAGAAAGGTGGGAATGTCTTCAGCAAGGATTGTTGGATATTTATTTTCAAGCAATTGCAACATAGTTCATGTTTTATAAAGAAATGAACAATGCAACACATATTTGTGGGGCTAGAAGGAGAAAAACAACAGCAAGATTCTGCATGAATGGTTCAACATAAACACTGAGAGCTTTGAAATGCGTGATTTATCCTCTTTTCTAAACTATACAGTGATTAAGCTAAATAAATAACTGTACTTTTCAACTAGAGCTCACAGTTTGTAAAGCTGTCACTGCAGACACTTGGTTTATAGCACTGGAGAAATGACCACTCTCAGCACAACAAGAATGCAGATTGAATTGCTTTGACTATGGGTGTCTTGGGATCTCGCTGAACATTTTATCAAGAAACTAAGTCTTGTTACTTTTTGAAACAACAAGAAGAACTACCCTATGAAACAGGTCATATTCTATACATCTTTTAGACAACTGATCTCAATTCTATTTAACAAAAACTTGCAATTGAACTGACAGCTATACTTGTCAAATCTATTCTTAAATTAACTGACATTATGTACACTTCACAATTAAAAAAAAGAAAATTGGCCTTAGAATTAGTTGAATTAGATTGCAGAAAATAATTACTGAAGTTATATTTGATAGCTAATTTCAGTTTTAGCAATAAAGAATTTTATTCTTTATATTCTTATGTATCATATTCTTATATATTATATTCTTTTGTGCATAAAGAATATTCTGGAAATTTCAAAATAAGTTAATGAAATGTAGGTCTTTCATATCTGCATTACTGAGTTGTTGCTTCTCAGTCAGAAATTGGAATGCTTGAGAAAAATATAAATGTACACTGTAAAAATAAAAAATATAAATGTACACTGGAAAATCACATCAGTTTCCTAAGGTTAATATTTTTCCATTAATATTTTACATCTCTATAATGTTCAAAATTCATAGTGAAAGTATTTTTTTTTTTTTTTTTTTAATAGAGAATTTCCACGAGGTAGAGTGGTAACTTTTAAGCCTAAGTAAACAGTAATGATCTAATAAGAACTGGATTTCCTTCTCTCTGAGAGTCCAGATTCAAGTCTGAACAGCACTGGCAAAAGAATGTATCATTGAATAAGACCTTGAAAACTAAAAAGAGCAATGGTATAATGAAGAAAGTTCTGGAAATCTGTTTTAATAGATCATTAAATGATTGAACAGACTACTTATCAAATCAGACTGAACTCCTGCCAGGAGGCTTGTACATTTGATAGCTGGAGAAACTGAACCTGTTTCTTTGCTTTTTTTTTTTTTTTTTCTCTTTTTTTCCTTTTAAGGAGATAAGAGAACCTTATTTCTAAAACTTAACTGCAAAGAACTATCTTATAAAATTAAAATTGCAGGAAAACCTTAAATATATTCTTTTCAGAAGGAGGAAAAAAGGAAATGCATTAATTCTGCTAGTCCATCTATAAACAGTTAATTTGACTTTGCTAAATAGCAATTGTATCATAAATTAAAAAAAAAAAAAAAAAAAAAAAAAAAAAGCCTTAAGTAAATATTCAATTCACAGAATCACAGAATGGCCAGGGTTTGGAAGGGACCTCAAGGTGAATCTACAACCGCCCTGCCACATGTAGGGCCACCAACCTCCCCATTTAATACTAGACCAGGCTGCCCAGTTCTGTGCTGCTGATGTGTTTCTTTGAGGCACTATTTATTCACTTCCCCATTCAGTCTCAAACACTCACCTAGATGAATATATTTTTTATTTAAACTTAAAAAATAAGAACAATTGAAAACAGGAGAGGTGTGTTTGAGTAACACAAATTGACAGCATTTAAGCTGTGCAATAGACATTTTAAATATATGCAATTTAATTCCATCATATTTCATTACATCACTAAAATGTAATAACTACTGTTACTGTTCTTAGTTTATGTTAAAGATATTATATATATTTATGTATCTGTAATTATTTATACAATCTTGAGATATCTCTGTGAAAATAAAATATGTATCTATAATTACACATTCTATATAGTCTATTTAGGTCAGTATGCTTATCTATACTTATCTGTCTGGAAAAAAATGTTAACCAAAATATACTGAAAAATTATAAACCTCAATAAAATAAAGTAATTGTACAGGCTTATAGAAATCACTAGTGCCTTCCAAAAGTGAGAAAATAACAGCACTAACAGGCAAAGCAGCAACACAAAAGTTCTAAAGCCCTGATCAAATAAGGCTCACAAAATTACATAGAACTGAATACTACACATGCATACATGCATAATCTAGCTCAGAAGTTTCACAGTCAGTCAGTCTAAACTATACAGTGATTATAGATCTTAGCTGGGAAGAGAATAGATGAGTTTTCAAGATTTATATGTTCTAATCAAGAATGAAAGCAACTGTGACAGTCAGCCTGTCTCTATTATAAAATAAAGTCTTATAAAGGAAGTCAAGTAGAGAAAGTATTAAGAAAAGATAATAATAAGGAAAAACATTCATGTTTCTTTATTAGACACGTTGTCATACAAGTATATATTTCATGATACTTACAGGGAGATGAAGAAAAGCCAAGAAACAGCTATGGAAATTATTAGCTCAGCCTGGGTAATTAAAGTACTTTGAGTTCTAATATATACAAATCACAATCCTTCTAATTCATTCCTGAAAATGGAATGCATCATATTGTGTAGCATATACAGAAACTAATGTATTTGGTAAGCTCACAGCACAGGTGTCATAGTTTTGCTTGGGATTTAGTTAAGTATCTTTGTAGAGGCTTGCAGGCTATGTTTTGGATTTTTTATGAAAATAGTGTTGATAAGACACTGATGATTTTAGTCATTGCAGAGCAGTGCGTGTATAGAAGCAAGAACTTCTATTGAAAGCTGGGAATGCACAAGGGGAGGGGCACAACCAGGACAGCTGATTGCAACTGGCAAAGATATAACTCATACCGTATGACATGTTCAGCAATAAATTCTGTGGTAAAGAAGGAAAAAAGGAGGGACATATGGTGTGATGGAGTTTGTCTTCCCAAGAAGTCATTATGTACAACAAAACTTGCTTTCCTGGAAATGGCTGAAAACCTGCCTGCCAATAGGATGTAGAGAATTAATCATTTGTTTCACTTTGCATGTACATATGATTGTGCTCTACCTAATAAATATTAATATTTTCATTCTTTTGTAGTCATAATTTTATATAATTTATATTTTACATTACATATAATTTACATTATATATTTCTTAAAGAATAAAGTAATTCAGAGTAAAAGAATGTGATTAACTACAAAGTACTTAATTTCTTGCCTATTGCAGGAGTCACATAATAATTCCATCTAGAAACTATCAGTGCATATTAAGGGAAAAAAAGAGTAAAAAATGCAAAATACTTTTCTGCTTTACAATATGTATTATCATGTTTAGCTCTCATATGGTGCTCACAAGGAGAAATGATTGCTAATTTAATAATACTGTACATTTAACACTTCACATAACATATATAAGCTTACTAGGGCATTTCAGATGAAGAAAAGTGGCCTGGAGGTAGGAATGTGCTAAATCAAGTCTATCATCACTTTTTCAAAATCTTTATGATATAAACACAACAGAAGTGGATGGGAAAAAGTGATCAAGCAATTCTGTAGCATCCCAGCAACCACCAACAAATGACAAAATGAATTCTGGTAGATAGGAGGCACATACTGAAGACTAAAATAGTCCATCCCAGAATGAGAGAAGATTTGCTGGATTTTTCAATGGCTTTTTTTTTTTTTTTTTTTTTTTTAGACCTAAGGATTGACATTGACATAACTAGAATTTGATATCAGTAGAATTTGATCTTGATTACAGACTTGACTATGTGAACATAAATAGACGTTATTAGCCCCTTGAAACTCACTTGATTTTGCATTAAGTTCAGTTAAGTAGGGTCAGGATATGTTATTTAATATTGGGGTGGCTAATCTGATGACTAAGATTTCTAAAAGTGTTTTCATATAGTACTGTAAAAGATTAAAGTTCACCTCAGGTTTTGATCAATTACTGAAAGAAAACACGCTTTCAATACTTGCAAGTATTGATACAGCAAGGGTTGGAACATCTGCCATGCTTAGTAATTTACCAAATGCTACATGACTGATCATTTTAAGATTTCAAGAAGGAGCAGATGCAATCACAGAAAGAAAAGTACATAGAGAAAATTTTGACACTTAATCCTGTATTTTACTGTGTTTATGATCTACAGAGTTAAATCCAAAAGGCTAAAAAATATACTACGAGTAAAATTCATTGCTATTTATATTTTCAGGTATTTGATGTAACTTCTGCATACATTCAGTTAAGGTATTCTCACAGATAACTTGAAACTATGCTTAAATGTGAGGATTTCATAGACTATGATTCAATGAAATCATGGAAGAAGAATTTTTTAAAGTTAGTGATTTCTGATAAAGAAACCTATTCTTTCAATACTGGGACACTAGCTTTACTGGAAGATCTGGTAACAACACAGTTCTTATTAATAGAGAATTAATTTATATCCTTATTAGAGCATATAAGAAATTTAGCCCTTTAGTCAAATTTGTAAATGCTTTGTGAATATCCTCTAGCAATTTAGTTACACAACCCTCTGATTGGATGTCCAATACTCCATACCAATATGAAAAGGATGAAATCATCTAAATAAACATATGGATCTGCTGGAACAGTACTCAGGTGGGCTATGACACGAAGAGTACACAAAGACACTGCTAATGTAGCAATTTTTATAGCACATGGAAAGAGAAGCTAAATGTAGGTCTCTTGGACTATTCACTAACATATTATTAAATATTCATTTCAAATTTGAAATTACTTCAACCATTGTGTATATTGTGCATATCTTTTTTAAAAGTGCATTTTCAATACAGCTTTTTATTCTTCTCAGTCATTTTGTTAACTAGGGTGTCTTACCAGATGGTCTCCATAGGTTATATATAACAACTCAATTAAAAGATAGAATTACCAAAAAGAAATGTTACTCATCTCTTGTAAGATAGGTCCAAAGAACATTAATTGTACATAGAAGTGGCCACCAGAGAAAAGTTGGTGATTTATGTTCAGATCATGATTGATATACTTAATTTAACAAATGGAGAGAAACTCTGGCTCCTCAGTGGCTTCTGGTCCACCAACGAACTTAAACTGACAGAGAAAGATAGAAAGATAGTCCTTACTTTCTTATATTTTTACACTTATAATATTGTTGAAGAATGCTGTAAGTTAGAGGAAAAGGCTGAGGGAAACAAGATGTTTTAGACAAAGAATTTTAGCATTCACATGTTATAGTCAATTATAGTCCTGAATCATAAACTAACCTTATCCATATACAACTACATATGTATATGTGTGCGTGTTTGTATGTATGTACGATTTGTTGTATAGAAAGTAGTTGGGAGACCTAAAAAAAAAATCAGAAAATATCAGAAAAAAAAAAAAAAAAAAAAAAAGAGTAGTAAGGAAGATGACAAAGAAAGTACTGATAAGTGTAATTTTACTTGTGAAATGATCTGAATTATGTAATCATAACACACAAAGCACTTTCATTTTCTATCCTACCAATAACATAAGTAAGGAACCTTAATTCCTCACCACAGGATGTAAGGATACAGTTTCCTAACTGAATGTAGTTACGAAACCAAAAATAACGAAGCATATCTATCTTTATGAATCAAAATTAATGTTGAATTTAATTCAATTTATTCTTCTATCAGAGTCACTACTGCCAGCTACAACTTTCATGCATGCTTTTCCTCACAAACGCTGGGAAAAGATTATTTTCTCATTTGTAAATCATACTCTGGATCTTCTTTTGAAGAATACTAATTATGATAGTTATGCTCATCATGAAGATCACAGTATTTCAAGAGCATTAAAATTATACAGAACTAGATAGTATTTATTCCAAATCTATGCGATATAATTGTTAGCAATTCCATTACAATTATCTTTTTTCTAGAGAGGTTATCCAAAACAATGATTGCACAATACAGTTGTCAGCCTAGCCATTTCTGACTGATGGACATAGAACAATACATCTTTTTTTGTGTGCGTGCATGAAGAAATTTTTAGATATGCTAAATGCATAATGTGGTTTATGAGGACAATTAAAAATAAAAATACTTACAGAAATAATTAAAAGACCATTTTCCAACCACTGTTTAAAGACACTATAGTCTACACTGTTTAAAGACAAAAGACTAGAAATGGCAAATGGGAACATTAAGTCATGTGAAGATTTTTAATTTTATCCCTTTAATTTGATTATCTGTATAAATATAGAACTGTAAATCCCTGATTGTACAGCAATGCAGATATATATTTGTACTGTGCTCTTCATGAGATGAATTTTCCCCGAATTAGGTTGAAAATCATATCTCAAATTGTTCAAATTTTCCCATTTTTTTCCTTTTCAATATACTATGAAGCATGGATTTTTTGCTCATCTGCAAAGGGATTTCCTTTGAATTGCTATTCAAGATGTATGTGGTGCTGCAAGAAAGAAGAGAAAAAGATTAAGTGGATGGTAGTGTCAAAAAATAGCTTGGGCAGTTGTTTAGACTGAGAAGTCTTTGCTTAGAGATGCATTTCCAAGAGTATTTTGTTGGACAAGATGGTTTCTAGAGCTTTAAGTAGAACAGAGAACTGCAATCTAAGTACACTGAGATAAACCCCTAGAAAGATAGGAAGGGATTGAGTGAGTGAGGGTATTTCTTCATTGTCAGAAGTTTTTAGCATGATGCTGAATACCCACTGAACATTCACTTACATATTCATTACTTCTGCAATGTCAGAATGAAATGCTCCTTTTCATTTCCATTTCTTTTAGTTTAGTCTCATGCAAAGTTTCTGCAACTCTAATGCTAAGCAAAGGACTCAGAAAAAAACATTTGGAAATTGGCATCAATTACTTACAGTACTTGTTTTCTAAATTCTTCAGCAACTGGTTGTGTAATCGAGAGGAATGAGGTTATGAGACAAAAATTATTAACTCTTCATGGAAGGAGGGAGGAAAGGGAGAAGCTATCTAGTATTAAACAAGAAAAGCTTCAGTACCAAACCATGACTTGTCTTCCTGGTTACTGTGTTACTTCTGTTACCCAGAACATAGTCAGTAAGACCTCTGGCACATTATGATCTGTTACGAAGTATAATTACTTTGATCACAGACAGTGGCCACGCGCAGACAATTTTATAAGCCTACCTTTGCAGCAGACCAGGAAGAAGATACATACAAATTCATTCACATATCCATAAACATGGCAGCAAGACAATGGATCACTGATTTTTATTGATCATACACGGATTTGTCACATATTGTCTGTGACAACACAAGATCAATTATTTTATATATTCTGATAACTAACAACAGAGTTACTAACTACAAGAAATGTATTCATTTCTATTTAAAGCTGATTTCCAAAAACGTTTGGAAAAATGTTTTTGGAAAAAAAAAAAAAAAAATTCCAAATAGTAGCTCTGAAAACACATTTGGAGATTACAGTACTTCACTCAGTACTTTTTGAACAACCCCAGAATTTGATATCAACAGCATAGCACATTCATTATCTCACTGTTCTGCCACCCAAGACTAATAACATTTATCTGAGAACATTTTTTTTTTTAATTACATAAATATCTAGACAAATAGTTGTATATTTATATATTTTTGAAAAGTATAGGAGGTAAATATTTAAATACTATAAATAAATCTGTAGCTAAAAGTGTGAATAATGCTTTTTTTAATGCACATTCCAGACCAATTCATTCAGATGTTTTTCTAATAACTTGCACAGTTGCCTAATTAAACAAAAAGATTTTTCTAATGCAAAATCAACTGGACTGTGATATTTTGTAATTACACAGTACTAATATTGAAAGCTGAATATGTTTCAGGTCTGTGCAACTTAAAGGAAAAAGTAAGCATAAAAAAGAATTATGAAAATAATTCTGTATAAAGGAAGATTAAACCAACTGGGATTCTTCATCTAGAAAAATAAATGATTTGAGGGGAGTGGAAGATTAAATATAGGGAGACATGAATAAGGTAGAAAAGGTGAAAAGAAATAAGTATTATTTAGCATTTCACACAGTAAACAAAACAAGAATAATCAAAAGAAATTATAATGGAAAATTTTTGGACTAGCAAAAGTTTTTTTTTTCTTTTTTTTTCCTACTCAATGTGTAAATGAATTGCAAAACTCACTGGCGCACACTCTGCCAATATAACTGTTGTTGCAGTTGTGAAGTGATATCGAATATAAGGATGAAGCTCATAACTCCAGTTCACAAGGTCCTAAGCTACAGGGTGTCATAAATGTGAAATGACAAAGTATTAATTCAGTCTTGAAATCGGCCACTGTCTAACACTGCATGTGAAACTAGACAAGCCTTTTATCTTGCCCATTACCATTGCTTTTATGAGCACTTCACAGTCTAATCCTCTACTGAAGTTAACTAAAGAGAGCATTTGACTGCTGAATTTTTTATATGGACTGACATAAGAGTAAAATAATTGTAAGCCATTAAATTTAAGTTGCTCTATTTGCATGTATAATAACTTGTTATTGTTAGTTGGGTGATGATCCTAAATAGTCACTATGTTGCAGGTCACCGCAGAAAGTGATAGACATGGGATTGAAAGACAAAGCTCACATAAATTACCAATAAAAGCCTTCACTTTGAGCTAAAGTGCAAAACTTCATTTTTGCTTCCTGCATTTTAAATAGATGGGCACAGCGTCATTTAAATAGATGTGTACAGTGACATGACATATATTATATTCCAGTGTCTGTTTTAAGACCATCACTTAAATTCAGGCATCACAAAATTGAACACAGAAGAATTGAGAGAAATTTAAATTTGTAAAAGTGGAATTTTTTTACTCCATGAAACTTGCACAAAAGTTGCAAACTGTGGCTTCATATTTTTCTATGATTACATCCAAAACATATGTCCAAAATGCCTTTTCCCACATAACTGTGAAAGATAGACTAATATTAACTCATAGAAAAAAAAGAGAGACCTAAATAATTGCTATGACATTTATTTCATTAGTGCAAAATGAATCCCTGATATTTATTTCAAGCACTGGACTTGTCCACCTTGAAACACTAAGTAATGAGGTTATGAACTACATATTACAAGAAATCTTATGTTATAACTAACATGAATGTATCTTGAAAGCATTACCCTTATATCCAATACTATCTTCTTGATTTAAACTATTCTTCTCTTGGAAATCCCCCTTGCATGAAGGATTTCTCCATCCCAGAAACGTGTCAATGACTATTTTACAGAAAACAGAAGATATAGCTTAAGTCAGAGTACTATTTTTACTATATTTTAAAACACAAAATATTCCAATAGAATTTTTGATACTATTTTTTTTATATCCTCTTGAACTCTTAGTCTTTTTGGATGAAGTATACTATCTTAGTTTTCTTGTAACTGAAGAATTCTGAAACTGACTTTTATGGTAAGGTCATGAAGAATTTCAACTATTGGTCTGTATTCTTACTGAGCATGTATTAAGGGTGGCAAAAATTAGAGCAGAATAAATAATTTTTAAATGTTCCCCTTTTATTTAAATGAAGGCATGTTCTACAGTGTTAAGCAGAAGCCCTACTGATGACTATGTATTTTATCTTTCTGAAACTTTAAAAATGCAACAAAAAAAAGGTGTTTGTGTTATTATTTGTACTAAATAACCTGTATATATTCCATTAAAGGCACACTAAATGGTTCTAGACTCCTTGCTCTTTCTTAATGTGCTGATATACTAAAAAAGAGCCATTTTCTGAAAAGTTCTGTTAATTCGTGGCTTGTGCAATGAAGCTCATCTTGTGCAGTTCTGTTCCATGATAAAACTAAGACAGAAAAAATGCATAAAGATACAAGAAAACGGTTCCCAAAGACCAAAGGACCCAAAGATGTGGGTCCGCTCTATAAAACACGATTTCCTGGTCAGCAACAAATAAGAGATTCTTTTATAAGATAAAACATCTGAAGCATGTTCAGTGAGTTGATCTTTCATAGCAATTTTACTGAAAAAAGACTATTTCTTGAACCATTTGATACCTAAATTAAAAAAATAAAATCTACTTGAATGCATTTTTAACTTTAGAAGTTGAGACATCATAAACAAATTACTTTCTTGAAATGCAGTGGTAACTCAACGCTTACCTGTTTCTATGTATTAGTCACCTACTGGACAATCAGTTCTCTGAACTACCTGTGTATTCAGAGGGTAAAATATAAAAATATACTGTATATATCTATGCACATATAAATAAAGCAATTAGGTTAAAATCAAGAATCATTAATTACTGCAGTAAGAAGAGGGAATATTACATATATTTGAAAACGTCGCTAAGGTAATCTGATGGGAAGAACGCAGGAAATGAAATGGGTGTCTGAAGCTTCTTAATACCGTGAGTAAGTGTTGAATATAAACTTGTAAGAGAGCATATGATTAATTGTGCTGACCATAAAATGACCTGCTCTATTTATTTTTCTTCTTTGAAATCAAGTAATGGAATAATAATATATATAGTCCAGCTATAGTTGATAACAAAAAGTTCTTCTGAAGAAATAATATTAGTCTGATGGATATAATTTTAATGAATTAAATAAAACCAAAACATGCCCTCAAAAAATGGCATCTAAAAGTAAAAATAATCTTATTATTGTATCTTGATACAAATTCATTTGTATCAAAACCATTCATTATATATCTTTCAAATAACTTTCACAGCATACTAGGTATAAATCAGAGACTAAAACCAACAAATTCATACAGATAAGTTACAATAATTCAAAATAGTACACAAAAGACTCACGTGCCAAAGACACAAGCTTACCATATATATAAGTTAAAATGTGTTGTCAGAACAAGTGACAGTATGCATTTATTTACTCTCAAAAAAAAAATCTCAAGTTTTTTCTAACTGTGACATACAAGAAAACAGTATTGAAAAAGATCTCCTTGGGAAAAAAAAAAAAAAAAAGAAGAAGGCATTTTTCCAAATTTAACAATAAAATTCTTAAAACCTGTGGGTAAGGAAACTGGGAAGGAGAAAAAATATTCTTAAATAGTGAGAGAACAATAAGAAAGCAAAACCAGAAAATGGTGCAGACACTGACATCTAAAATCCTACATGAAGAAGAACACAGTATAAAGAGAAACTTCTCAAGCCATGGGCTGAGCAGGGCTGCTCAACACTGGAGTTGCAGCAGCATACAAATTAGGAGCTTGTCTACTAATATGACAAAATAATGCTCAAATGGAAAATAAATTATTTTCTACTGTTTCTGGTTATCAAAAATGTCATCAGCACATGCAGTTTATGATAGCAAAATGCCATGAGCACTTAACAAACATTCTAGATATATTAATTTTCACACTTCTGAGAGTCCTGTGTGCAATATTAAAGCTACAAAGATATAACAAGAAAATTAAGTACAAACATAGAAAGTTTTGTTACTGATTAAATATAATATTATATTAAATGCACGCAATGTTTACAATAATTCTATTATTCACAATAGCCTGCTAGGCTTACAATTTTTTTTTTTTTTTTCTGGATCTTTTCTGTTAGAAGCTAGAAAGTATAATTTTTGTGCCTCAGTTTTTATTATCTATCTACAACTTATCCACAGCTTGCTTTTCACTATGTTGTTTGCATTAAGAGTATCTAAGGTAGTTAATAATTAATAAGTTAAAGCATACACATTTTCTGCAGTTTTCACCTTAGGCCCAGACTATGAGATTTTCTGCCAGCTTTCAAGAAGATAATAAAAAATATGATCAATGCTAGTAATCTTCATGTAAGCAGATGTAACGAATAAAATGCTCAACAATGGCCTATAAAGTTACCTGAACTCATAATTTATGCATACCCAACAAAGCAATACAAAGCCACTGAGAACAAGAATTCTTTAGAGAATTCTTAAACTGACATGTAGCTCGTGAAATATCAAAATGCCTGATTTTTTTTTTTATACAAATCCTGATTTTCAGATCAAAGTGAAGAAATTTGAAACTGCCATGCCAAAAACCTTGTCTCCAAGGCATTATATAAAAGCTGAGCTAGTCACTTTGTAATTAAATCTTATAGGACAGAGCAATTATATTCATTACAGAAAAAGCATTTCATGAGCAGCAGTCTTATTTGAAACTAATAGGATGATACAAATGTCACAGTTCACAAAAGCTTTGTGTCTATTACTTTATTCTGGACTAATCTTGCACGAACCAATTAGCCAGTATAATAGTAGCACTGTATATTTAAATGAAAAACTGAAACTCATGAAACACCTCTGTTTTTCATGTTTTTAAGATGTGCTGTGAATTACTGGAACAGAAACTCTATGTTGGATGGGCTCAGTCTTCTGGGGTGCAAAGCAATAAATCTCACACAGTACTTAGCCTACATGTAAGTAATGTAGGATAATGCAATTCCTGTTCTATAAATGAGATAAACGAGTTGCAAACAATGACCACAGATCCAGAAAAGCCAAAAATGAATAAAACATACTGAAATTAAAGAAAAGGAAAAAATATTGCCATTGCAGCATACCAACTTCAGTTGATGCATCCAGAAAGATAACTGCTAGGAGGAAAAAGTTTGAATGGCAAATATTCATCCTGCTGTGTCAGACACATAACTAAAAGCTCTTCATATAATTGCATTCCAGTAAGTAACATTAGCATATAGAAGTGTGAGTGAAAGAAATTGTTTTATTGCTACTTGTAAGAGATTATTATTTTACATCATTGTCTTAAAGCTTGCTGGGGACACAGATAAGCAAGTCCAGGAAAGTCCTGGACAAGGGTTGTGAAATCCTTTGTCTGAGGGACACACATGGACAAGGCCAGGGGCAACGAGAGAGAGATAAGCTGCAGCTTAATAACTGTGAAGTGGTCTTTTGTGTGGACTTATCTCAAGGAAGATGGTCATCTCAGGAGGTACTCACATGCTCTAGAGCCCAGGGATGTTATATAGGCAGGAGAAAAAATAGGATAAAAGAGGAATCGAAAACCATGAGGTTTAGGTTTTCTGGCAACAGATTCCTCACGAAAAAGAAGAGGTTTCTGACATGAGAAGCCTCATGACCTGCCTCTCTCCCTCCTGGACTTGCTCTGCCATGATGCTGAAGAACAAAGGTGTCTGCCATCAGATTCCTCACATATGGAATTCCTGCATGCCGACAGACTCTCCTGGGCCTGCTACCTGAGTCCTGCTGCTTCCTCCTGGATTGGCTCTGTGACTGCCTCCTGCTACTTCTTGCTGCCCAAGGCCGGCCATGCTGCTGCTCTCCCCCCCTGCTGCTTCTGCCTTAGAAACGGCATGCAACGGGACTGCTGCTGGGTCCTGGTGGTGACTATCCCCGCTTTACGCAATTCTTGCTTATTTCCTATCTTTTCTATTGCCCTCCTTCCCTTCCCCATCTCCCTCATTAGGATTTATAATAAACCGGTTGGACCAACATTTGAAGCGTTGTTTCTTAATCTCACGCTAGGTATGAAGATGTTAAAAGAACCTCTTCTCCCTCCTATAAATTGGAGCGAGACACTACTGCAACTTCTAACTACTAGTTTCATCATCTTCTGCTCAGTGTGGAGGACAAGTTCATTTTGACTCTGTAAATAACTGTCATTTGGATATCCAAGTTTCCTCCAATCCTGACAGTGGTTTCAATGTATCTTCCATATTTACTAATGTCTTCAATAAAAATATCAAAATATTTACATGACATTTTTAAATTTTATTCTACTATGTATGAGCAGTGACACTATCTCCCTTTTGAGTAGTTGTTACGGACATAGTTGTATTTTGTTTCCATATTTAAGTATTCTTATTTTTATATATTTACAAAAGACAGTACAGTATTACGTACACAAGATTCAACTCACACAAAATATTTTACAAAGGAGGGAAAATATTGCATTTCTTCCATGTACTGCTTTTTCTTATTCAGAATTGAAAATACATAGTTGACTTGCAATAGTGACTACTTAAACAGAAGTGTTGGGTTTGTTTTTTTGAATAACCTATTTTTAATAAGAATCATATCTATATAAATACTTCAAAATACATATACTGAATTTGTTATTGCTGTTTGTTAGATATATATACACAAGGTTGAAGTTCATTATCTAATTTACAGATTAGAAGGTGTAAAGGATTTTTCATTTAAATACCATGAATTCCACACAATTGATCTAGAAATATATCTTCCATAAAACCTGTGTAAGTATTAATAGTACAAAATTATCTTTTAGCAATGGAAGGGCTGGGGCCAGAGAGAAAAGAATAATTCTTAAGCCAAGTAATGTGAAGTTTTCCATTTAGTTTATAATAAGCTTTCTTTGTAGAAGTGGAAAGAATTGCATTTGGTTTGTGTTTAATTTTAGTACAGAATATTCAATTCTAACTCAAAAATAATGAATTGATTTAAGGACATTTTTTTCAGATAATGAGTAAAAAATTCTAATGCATAAGAAATGCTTATTTTATATTCCAGCTTACCTTTTTTTTATTTTTTTTTCATTTATTTCACATCATAAGTTGAGAAATATCTGCAAAAAAATCCAATCATTATAACGCTCACAACTAGGAGGAAGAAATTACATTATAATAAAAATATCAATAGCTTGCATTCACATGCCCATTATTCACTGCAAGGATGCTAATAACCTTTCAGGAAAATATATTGTTTTAAAATTACAAGACAAGTTGTTTTCATGGTTGGGAGTTCAGGATTTTTGGACAGTCAGAGATTTACTTCTGTTGTTCACCATCCCTCTCTTCTGACCTTCAAAAGATAATCTAGTACCAAAATAATAAATTTAATATATTTTTAATTTATAAAATTACAACAAAAAGAATTACTAACAGAGGCAAGAATGTTGACACAGCAATCAGCAGCCATTTATTTGATCCTCTAGAAGTGACACAGAAATTCCCCACAGAACAGTTGCTATCTACACTATATTAAATGGTTATCAAATTTTCCAGAAAAAAATATCTAGCATGAAATCTCTAATTAGATGGAGAATTCAGCTGCCAAGTTCTTGATAGTAACAGCTTGTATGAATCAAGCATGATATATCCAGTAGGATGGCTCTCATGACCCCTGAATGTGACCTGCTCCCAGTGGAAAGCAATTTGATGCTCTACTGCACATAGACCAGTATGTATGAATACTAAAAACCCAGATAAATTAGTAACAGGTACATCAGAGTGGGACGTCTTATTTGCCACTTATCTGTAACCAGGCAAGCTTGTTTCACCTCAGTTTAAAAGATATAGACAGCCTCCATACTCCTTCAGTAGAAAAATCTCCCTATCATTTAAGGAAATGTGACAGCAACGGAAATGAAGTGAAAACAATCTGATGACAGAAATTCTTCAGTGCGTTATTAAACTTTTTGTCTTCTACAAATTTATCATCAGCCTCTTTCCTTCTCCACTATTTATTTTATTTTTTCTTTTTCTGACAGCTCAAATGCTGCAGAGCTGTAGACATGGCACAGTTTGAGAATGTAACATCAGGTCTTTAAAATGAAGCTGATAAAGGAGAAGGTGCCAAACACAAAGCTGTTTATTGAGGACTAGACAGTGATATGAGAATCCAAATCTCAGTAAATTTATCTTAGTGGTACAGATAATCTGAAACCCAATAATACTAAGAGACGTGAAAATATCTGATATAAATATAAGGAAGTATGGTTTATTTTGGGAACCATTGCAAATATGCCTAACTAATATGTGGCATGTCTTTTAAAACAACTTTTTCAATCACAATCAATTATAAAAAAAAATGTCCTATATATATGTTCTATATCAGTTAGGCTCATTGCTCACTACAAATATGTTCTTTCCTAACGGGCCAATCACTTGGACAATTAAAAATAAACAGAAAATGCAGTGCCTTCTTGTTTCATTAAAAAAGATAAGCTTTTTAATGCTACAGATGTCAACAAGAAAGGCTACAGTTTTGCTTATATTTATTCAGTATTGGAAACACATTGCTTTAATTTTTCATAAACTTTGATCTTTTTTTCATTTGTTGATAATTTTTCACTTTTCACTTTTAGTACTTTTATTTAGCACCTTTACGGCAGCAACTAGACCACTGAAAGTCTTTGAACAGATAATGCACAGTTTTAGCTATTATTCCACAACAAATGTTTTCCTATGTTGCAGCTCATCAAAAAGAGATACACAATTGTAATTGCTTGTTGAAAAATCAGCTTCTCAGTTAACTGGTTCAAGACTGAATGCACAAGTGATTTGCAGCAATAACGTTCTCAGCTTTACCATAGACCTAAATAAGGAAAGGTGATGTGAATTCTAAGAAACATGAACTGGAAGTTCAATTCAATTCAATGTCCTTATGACACACACTCAGTTTAGAGTGGAGAAAAACAGAATGAATACTAGAAAGAGTACTAGAAGCCTATGGTAACAGAACAAAGTTAAACTTTCAGATGATATTATTTGGTGTTTCAGGGATCATAACCACCAAAAAAGCCTCATTAGCACGCATGTATGTGTTATGAAACATTACTGTGGCCCCCATCATTAACACAATATTCCCTTGAATATCTTGTAATTTCCTTAAAGAGATAGAAGAAATAAGGAGGTCTAGAACATGTGTAGAAGTATTGCCAGATTTTTCATTCACATGAAGTAAAATCTAATATAAATTTAAAACTTCTAAATTTCATGGTTCAAAAAAAATAAAACAGACAGATCCAAAAAAAAAAAAAAAAAAAAAAAAAAAAAAAAACCTAAATGAAAAAGTGGCAAATTAGTTAAATTACTTTAAATAAACTTTATTGTCTCAGGCACTGTATATTTCTGTTATCTTAATGAGGAAGATATTTCATCTTCAGATAAGATTCTCGTTAACCAGAATGATGTTTATTGTGACATTAGTTTAGCATTACACATGTGAATATCAGATTAGGAAGCATGACTGAAAAACAGCATTTATCACATAAGAAAATGGATGAAATATAGACCTTGTTCTCTTATTTCTACGGTTTGAATTTCAAAGATGTAGAACATCATAATGTGCCATTCTTTTTCTCTAAGATCGTGGTTCAAGTGTAGATCAGCCTCATCAGTCAAAACAAGAAATTTGATATTCTTAAATAAATGAGAGAAATTACTTCTAGGTCAAGATACCAAAGTAGGTAATTAACCTAAAAATAAGAATTCATTCCTTAGGATTACCTGAAAAAATAAACTGAAAAAGAAAAAAAAAGAAAAAACCTTTTAATCAATAATAATTAAGTAACTATTAAAGAATATTTTTTCTTGACTATTTTAAATAATATAGCTTTATTTGCAATGTTTATATCTACAGTAATTCTCAATCTCTGCTAATGAGAATTCCCTAGTATTCCACTTGTTTCAGTGGTCTCGCTGAAAGTGAGAAAGCAAATGTACACACCCAAACTTTCATGAGTATGCAGTAATCCTCTGATTTAATACAGTACGTAGAAGGGATTACTAAAATTTCTGTTTGTGTCTACATTTACAAGCAGTTTGACGCATTACAAATGAATTAGCAGATCAAGGTGGTGAAAACACTATAGCTACATCATGTGCACCCAGATAAGGTGGTTTGTATGCCACTGCTGCCTGCCTGAACTAAACACCTCCAGTACAGGAGTTCTACAAAGACCAGTGAGCTGAGGACTGGGAGCTGAGGTTTGTTTTACTACCCCAGCCAGGAAGTGATCTGAACAGCCAAATACCCGGAAGAAAATGAATTTTAATTTTAATATGATTTTAAGAATGGTGAGAAGTCTTTAAACTCAAGTCTCAACATTGCTGGTTAATGTACTTGAAATGTATGAAATTCAATACAAAACACATTTTGAAATAATGGTTGAAACAATGAACTGAAAAAAGAAAGAGAGAGAGGCGAGCGTTTTGTTTTATCTTAATTTTCAGTTGTTGTTTTGTTGTTGTTGTTGTTGTTTTGTTTTTTAAGGACAGCTCATTTTAGATCAAATGCTCAAGGGATAGAAGCTCAGCTTCCTGACCCTCAGGGACTCCTAACTTACTTTCCAGGAAGAGCCTTAGTAAATTTTAAGATCTTTGTCCTAAAAAATCATCAGATTAAATTGTAGTATGTTAGTAGTAACCAGAAACTCTGGGTTTGAATTCACTAGAACTTGAGCTGAGTAGGTTTTTCATTTTTTCTGTGCACATGCTTTGAATTCATTTAGAAAGAGGTATCGTACAATTTTTTGAGAACTATTTCTGCTTTCCAAGTAAAGAAACACCTCCTTTGCATTCTGGGGTTAACCATTTCTTCAGAAAAAAAAATCTTGTTCTTAATGTCTCTCATTAGCTGACTTCAGATAGATTCTAATGGGAATATTAGGTACTTAGACTCACATTTATAAAAAGAGAAAGAAAAAGGCATAGCATTTGGCCTCATAATTTTTTTTGGAAGGGATTCTACATCTCTTCAGAGTGAGATACCATCACCCATCTCATGGCTGCCTATATTGAACATCTGCTTGCTAACAAAAAATATATATTTTAATAATGTCCAAATTTTGCAGCCTAACATAGCTCCCTTTGTCTCCTTAAAAACTGACAAAATCTAAGATTTTCATATTAAATCATCTGTGGTATGTAAAAGCACCAGAAATCTTCATAAATAATTCAGATTTATTCTGCAAAATTAGTAGATATCAAAAATGATTTCTGGACATCCCTCAGCTCATTCAAATTTTATAACAGAATTTCAGCCCAAATGCTGGGTAACAGAGATTTGTCTAGAGATATGTCTAGAGATTTGTAGTTATTCAAAACCTCATGAAAATGTTGAGATAAGATCTGTAGATACTAAGAAATTCTTTTATTCTGAAAAATAGGAATGTTCTAAATTGCTTGGAGGCAAATGTTTTTAGCTTTAATTTTAAAAATTCTGTATTCATATCCCAGATGAAAATGAGGGAATTCTTAAGTTTCTAAGTTACTTGATATGGTGAGATAAATAACACATCTAGATATAAAGGTAATGATGGGAATTTCTTTGTGCATATATAAACAGATGTTTAAATATGATTATCTACCTCACCATCAGCATCATCTCATATAGTTTCAACACTTTAATTGAAATTAAGACACATGAAAATGTGCTTTATTGATTCATTAAAACTGCATCAAGTGTAGTGACAGGCATAAAGCTAGAGTTTTCACACTTTAAACCTTGTGAGAGGTTTATTAATAATCACTGCTAAAATTTTACCTTTAATCCTTATCACACTGTGGTAATTAATTATTCCATATGACTTAAGCACAGCTTATAAAACATAGCAGAAACTTTAAATAATCTTGCTATTACAGAAAATAATTCAGAAAGGAGGAAGATGACAAACAATAAAAAAAAGATTCAGAAATAAAAAGAAAACAGTAATAAAATTAAGACCCGAATAATGTTTAAGAACAGTAATACTATAATGAAATAGGCATTAAATAAAAGATACTAAGATGTTGCAAGAATGTGAGTATTCTGCAAAGATGGATTTTTTTCTTTAACTTGAAAAATGCCTCTAATTGTTCCTTTGGCATAACATAGAGGATAAATATAGGCTTTATATGCCTTATGGTAGATTCTTAATCAAAAATTAAATACAATTTTACAAATATAAGTTTTGCATAATGTTATAAACACATGGTGATGTGATGAAATTTCTTGATTAACAGACAGAGAGCACTGTGCCAGGCTGTCCCACTGTCCAATGTTACCATCAATGATGTTAAACATCTCCAGTCCTGGTACTGACCCCTAAGAAACCCCACTCATTCCTGGTCTCCAGTCAAACTCTGAGGCACTCTCCACAGCACTTTGAGTGTGACCATCCAGCCAATTCCTTATCCACTGAGTGGACTTTCCATTAAATCCACATCGCTCCAATTTACAGACAAAAATGTTGTGCTAGAAAGTGTCAAATCCCCTGCACAGGTAGATAATATCAGCTGCCCTTCCATTATCTCCACCTGCTCTGTAATACTGTTGTAGAAGAGTACCAAATTTGTCAGGCATGATTTGCCCTTAGTGAAGCCATGTTGGCTGTCACCAATCACCTCCTTTTCCTATGTGACTTAGCATTGACTCATTTTTGCATTTAAAAGGTTCTTGATAATTGAATTACTGTGATGAAGCAGATGCTCTCACCTTTCACATAATGTTTTCACTGAATTCTGGTTCACTTATATGCCTCATTGACTTTCACCTCTGACAGTGACACTCAACAAGTGACAACACAACTGACAAATAATATTTTTGGAATGGAAGAGCTATCTGTTTATATAGCCTATGTATTATTTAAAATTTATTTTTTTCTTTCTTCATAGCAAACAATTATAAAGTCTTTTTGTGCTGTCTACTGGCATTTATCATTAACTAATCTTCAGGGAAAAAAAAGAAAAAAAAAAAAAAAGCAACACATTTTTCTCTGTTTCTACAGGAATTTTTTTATGTTCCATTAACTAGATAGGACCTATTGTGTTCCACAGGATCAGGCTAAACATGTTGAAGACCTTTGTTCTCACCATCAAAGTATTACACAAGCCAGTTTCTGCCCACAGTTCCTTTGTGCTTTTTTCCCCTACACGTGCACCAACCACGCACTCATTTGCAACAGCCTTTGCTATCTTATCACATTTGGATTTTATATCTCCATTCTACATCTAGCACAACTGTTTGAAATCACCTTCACTGTTTGCTGTATCTTTTTTTTTTTTTACTCTCAGAAATTATCTTTCTGTTGTTTCTTTCCAAGAAAGACCGGTAGAGAGCAACATAGTTAGTCAATGAAGTAATGAACTAACACACACTTTTCAGATATGTTGGCTTTTTATCTTCCAGCATTTTTATTTCTTCATGTTTTAAATCTCCATTTTTCCCCATACCTCAACCTTATTTTATAAAAGTCATTTCCCTTAGACAAATCAGTCTTTAAACAATGCTTTTAATAGCCCTGCATGAAAGAACAAATAAGAAAATTTATTTATCTTTTAATGCCATTGAAGCAGCACAGTGAACAGTAGAGAAAGATAACCAAAATCACTCAGGAATTGTGGATATGAGAGGGTAATTCTACAGTGGATTGAATGTAAATTTCAACAAGTAATTTTGAAAACGTCCTCTAATGAGGTAGTTTGAAATTCACATCTTGACTTACTTGACAATTATTTTGTTGTTGTTGTCAATATACCAACGTCAAATCTTTCTTTAAGGAGAAGCTCAGGATATTTTTTTTGCTTTATTTGATTTTAACACCAGGATGGCTTTCACAGGAATGATACCTTAGTGGAACAGCCATGTAACCTCATGTCTGGCTCTTTCAAGGCCCCTTGACTCCATTCTCATTTTTAATGTCTTGATTTTTGGTGGAGGGATAAGGAATTGCATCATTAGGACATAAACTATTAGATTTTAGAGATAAATAAAAGGTCATGGCTAGGGTTCTAGCTCACACCATGGGTCATGAATCCCAGAATGTTTGGTGGTGCAGTAGTGCCCGAGTTTTAAGAGTCTTTGTGGATGTGCCTGGAAGACTCCTCATATGGGTAAAAGTACTATTTAAAAAGAAAATATTCCAAGTATCTCATAGCTGCCGGACAAAACAACTAACAACCCATCATATAGATGAGAGGCATACAGATTATAACAATCAGTGTGATTATCCTGATGGTATTCTAGCTGCATCTCTAAAACTAACCTGATCAGTGAAAAATGGAGTGTTTCAGGAAGAAGGAAAAGGAAGCTACCTCCTACTTATTATAGCATTAAACTAGTAAAATGTCACTTTTTCAAGTGTCTAGTGGTTAAAAAAAATCTCATTATCACTATGGAATATTCTTGGATAATACTCACTAAAATACAACAAGAAATTCACACAGCTCTTGTGCTATAGAATAGTGAAACATGAAAACTTATTTAGATACATTGCTTTGTTTCTTGGTGAAGCCAGCTCTTAGTGGCAACAAAAATAAAAATCTTTTGAATATAATCAAATATTAATTCCTGTATAAAGTCATAGCATTTATTTTTTTCAACTGAGTACCTCCAGAAACAAAGTTATAATAACTAGGCATTTTGTCAAGTGAGGAAGTCACTACAATTACTTGTATAAAGCACATTATATACACTTATATGACTTATATGTTATATGACACTTGTCATATAACACTGGTAGGAGGTTTGGCAGGCAGATGAGAAAGGATATAATTCATTCATAGTCAAATATGATTCAGGCAGAGCTATCAAATTACTGCACAGAAATGGACATCCATCCTGTCTCTTATTAAGAAAAAATGTTTTCTGTTTGCATAAGGAAAATGAAGGAGAAGAAAGATATTGAGAGACCACTTTGAATATGGGGTTTAGTTCTTGGGCCCCAAGATAAGAATGACATGGATCTGTGAGAGGTGTCCAGAGGGGGGCTAGAGTGCTACAGGACCTCTCTTGTGAAGACAGCTAAGAGAGTTGGTGTCATTTAGCCTAGAGAAGGTTCTGGGGTGATGATGTAGGAGAATCTATAGGCTTCCCACCTAAAGGAGGCATACAAGAAAGATAGGAGGGATACTGTACTAGAAAGTGTAGTAATAGAACAAGGGCTAAGAATTTTGAACTAAAAGACGGTAGTTTCAGATTAGATAAAAGGAAGAAATTCTTCACTATAAGTATGATGAGGAACTGGACCCGATTTCACAGAGAAGCTGTGGATCTTCTTTCCCTGGAAATGTTCAAGGCCAGGTAAGATGGGGCTTTGAGCAACCTAGTCTAGTGGGAGATGTCCCTCACAATGAAACTAGTGGTGGAATTAGCTGATTTCAAGGTCTCTTCCAACCCAAACAATTCTATGCCTCTAAGAAAACACATTTTCATATTATTATAAATGAAACTTCACTTAAGTCATTGAATATAGTATAAGCAGCGGTGTAACAGTCAAAAATCACCTAAATTCCCTGATTCAGGAACATGGTTTTAGACTTTTGCAAAAATATGAACTAATTATACATGAAGAAAAATTAACCTTTTTAGAGTTTTTAAAATTATATTACTTATTTCCTTTTATTCCAATTTGAACAGCAATTTTCTGATTTAAATTATGTTGTTTTAAATGTTGAGCACAGCTTGATAAAAATAGCACAGATTCCATTTATAATTTTATAATATTTTATAATTGCATTTCCAAATGAAAACTGTGGTTACTCCTCCAGTTTGATATTTTATATCTTGAATATATTTTTTAATCTACCAGAAATCATAGCAGTAGAACCTCAAGAAGAAGCTTGTGATTTTCTCACTATAAAATCTCTGTGTTAAAGCCTGTTACTCAAAATTTCAGTGAAAAATTTTATTGATATCAAGGACCTTCTAAAGGCTTTTGGTTCCAGTGTCAAGCAATTTTGTTATTCATGACACAAGCTTACTGGAACGAAAATTCCATCTTCTGTTCAGTCATTCAGGAATTTTTGAAACATAATCTTCCTAGAAAAAATAGTTACTTTGTAATCTTTGTAATTAAAAAAGACAATAATGAGAGATGCAGTAAAAATCCATTTAGTTAATCCTTCCACTATTCTGGCATTGCTAACAAAAGCCATCAATTTCTTCTAAGAAACCAACTGAATGATAGTAACAGTAAAAAGGTAATTGAGCATCTGTTATCAGTATTCCATTACCAGATCAACAAAATGATTCTCTCTAGCAATGAAAAAAAGATGAGTCACCAGAATAACGGAGATCCATCCATTATGTGGTGATGCATAGAGACAACATGCTTGTTTGTGGAGTGCTAGAAGCATGCATCCCATTTTTTATTTGACTGTACACAAAGTGGCAGTGGAAAACAAGCTCAAAAGACTATCTATGGATGTAGAAAATCATGTGCCTCAAGAGTGAGAGAATCAACACCAATTCTTGAATCTGCAAAAGTGTTCTTCACTAAATACATTTATAGTATTCACAACTTTGATTACATTTTCATTTTTATCTTATTTGTACATTCTCATTTAATGAAATACTTATATACTCAACGTGATATTTGCTCAAGACAAAATATATTCTTCCTGCTGTTTATTCCATGTAATGTTAAATTGATGAAAAGAATCATAATTAAAAACTCAATCATTTCATGTAATTGAAGTTTTTTAAATAATTGCTTTGTTAAAAAAAAAAAAAAAAAAAACACTTTTATGTACCTGTAAATCATAATAATTTAGTGCTGTTATTTGAAAGTGAAGTTCTGTGGGAGGAAGGTAAGATAGAAAAGAGTTTCAAATAGGAATTCTGAAATGATTTTTTGGTACAGTATTCAAACAAAAAAAAGGTAGAACTAAGAACATTTATTCAGAAACATATTGTTACCAACTCTTACTGGATTTTAGTAACTAACTAATTAAGCTAACTGAAAATTTAAAGCAAAAATGTGTTTTGGAAAAAAAAGTAGTCCTCCTCATATAAAATATGAAAATGTATGTTTATGCACATAGGAGGTAGTAATGAGTAAATTTTGGAGTCATATAGAAAATTTATTTATAAAAAAAAGACAGATTTTCAATATAGAGGAAACATATAACTTAAATCATGTTACCTTTAAAAGACAGTCAAGATTTCATTCTTTTAAATGCTGTACCCAAGCTACTATTTATTACTTAAAGAAGAAAGCAAATATAAATAGGAGCAAGGCAAGAAAAAAAAAGAACATTTTATTTGTTTTCTTTAAACTACTTGTCAATCAAAATGGTAACATGGGTAAGCTGAGGAAACTGAGAAACTGCAGGATGAGGAATAAATTCTATAATTTCTTGTAAAGATGTATCACAAAGGAGAAAAATAGTATAAGGAGTAAAGTAGTCAACTGGCATTTTGATGTGCAGTAAGTAGAATATACACACTAGTGCCTAGCAAAACCTCACTTTCATTTGTGCTACTCCTGATCATGTTGTAAGAAGGTCACTTCTTACACAAGTATATCGTATTTTCTTGCTGTATCTTTAGCAGTCTATAGCAGTCTCCTGTTTTCATTGCTTTCATTTGGCCAAATTCTAATGTGTCTTACACATTAGAAAGGAAAGCTCTTGTATCTGCTGCAAAATGCTAAAAATTTATGCCACTGTACAGAAGTTGAAGCAGAATTTAGATGCATAGCTTTGAACTTTTAGCATTTGAAAAGTGCACTGATTTTTTTTCTTTTTTTTCCTTTATTCGGAGCATGACAAATGTAATACATCTATAAAGAAAGTCATTGGAGTTTTATTCCCCTTGAAATGTACCATAATTGTGAATAGGTTTCCTCTGTACTTGAGACAAGTGAAGTCACATGCCAAGTTTTGTTGTTCATTCTTTTCTCTGTATTATAATCACTCCAGTTATTTGCAAAGATTTACTATGGTAATTCAAAGTTTACAGCTGAATCAGCATTTCAGGTGGTTACTAGTTGTGATAGAAATAGGTACTTCTGGTTAAAGCATATATTGGCAAGATTATGTTTAATCACATAAGTTAATTGATAGCTTCATATTTTCTTTTTACTAAAAGAAAAATCAAATGTCACTTTCACTCTGCATATTGTAAAAGCAAGTTGGCCAGTTTTAGTGAAACATGATTTGAGGAAAAATTCTGGAGGTGGGAAATGATTGGATGCCATAATTTATATTAATTTAATATATTTTACTTAGCATAATTTAATTCAATCGTTCAATATATCTAGACTAGATAAAACTGTGAAGGCGAAGTTATGCAGGTCATCTGAATCTTACTGCTGTTTGAGAGAAAAAGTGAGTTAATCTGTCAATATTTAGCAGCAGATTGGCTAACCTGAAGGACTTGAGAGTCATGGTCCAAAATAGTAATACGCATTGCAATCCACTGCGGAGTAGGCCAGGCCAATCAGAAGACAGACAAATGTTTCTTATCTCCCTCCCATGACAGGGGCCAGCATGCCAGTCACTTCAAGAGTATAGCTGCAGGGAAATCGTTTTGCATCCCTCTAGAGATGTCTGCACCCACTTTTCTTGAAAATGCTTATATACAAACACATGCAGAATTGGGAATAAAAAGAAAGAAACAAAGATCTGTGTGCAGTTGCAGGACCACGATCTCATGACTGGAATGATATCGTAGATGGTTATGTACTTTTTATTTGCTCTTAATGTGAGAGAACAAGTGGAACACATCAAGGTCCACCTAGGAATGAATGAATGATGAACAAGTGTAGAGCTTGTGGGTGAGAATTAAGAGGCAGATTAATATGGGTGACACCATTGTGGGTTTTTATTACAGGTTGCCTGATCAGGAGGAGGAAGTTGATAACAGACAGCTGGAAGTAGTCTCACGATTACAGGCACTGATTCTCATGGGGGACTTCAGTCATGCTGATATTTGTTGAAAAAACAATACTGCGATGCACACAAAGTACAAGAGGCTCCTGCAATGCATTGAAAATAACTTTCTGCTGCAGTTGATGGAGAAGCTGATGAGTAGAGATGTGCTGCTGGACCTTGCTTTTACAAACAAGGAAGAGCTGATTGATGATGTGAAGGCTGAGAGCAGCCTGAGATGTAAAAACCATGAGATAGTGGAGTTCAGAGTCTTGTGTGGAAGAAGCAAAGCAATAAGTAGGATTGCAACTCTGGACTTCAGGAGAGTCAAACTTGACCTCTATGAGGACCTCTCTAGATGTATCCCATGGGCTAGAGTTTTGAAAAGGGGATTCTAGAGAGTTTGTTGATGTTTAAGATTTACTACTTCCAAGCTCAAATCAGTGCATGGACACAAGTTCTAGTTGGAGGCCTGTAACTAAGTGTGTTCCCCAGGGGTTGGAACTATAGTATTCTCTGAGTTCAGTCATCCAGTCAGTTATTGACCCATATATTTGTCCATCCACCCATTCTGTAACATCTCAATTAGAAGAATATTGTGGTAGGAAGTTTTAAAAGCCTTGATTTCATTATTTTACATCACATGCATTGCATATTAATACATCTTAGAACATGGTGTCCTAAACAATTTCTGAATCTTTTCTTTCTCATTTCCAAATTACTCAGTCTTAGTCTATTTTTCTTCCTATTTCTATTATGTAATTTATATCCAATTTTACATTTTACATTTATATTTGCTAAAGCACAACATATAACATCTAATTAATGACACTGTAAGATGTACCTCCAAATGTGAACATTTATTATTAATTTCAAGGATTTGGATTTTTGTAAGTCTTATGAATATGGGAGGTAGCATTCTTTATGACACCTTAGAGATCTTATGATGATCACCCACATATCTTTTTCTCTAGATGAAGAATAAATCATTGGAAAAAGACTGTGCCATAGTAAACTGCACATTGCAGCTGCTTCACAGCTTTGAGGTAGAAATACCTATATGTGTGTGCCTACATGCATTAATACATATTTCCATATGTGTGTATAAAAGTAAACTCATCTTTCTCTATATATATATGTATATATATATATATGATTTATTTGGGTTGTGGTTTTTTTTTTTTTTCCTACAACAGAGTGAAACTGTGTATAAAAGACCAACTTTTAGTGACTTAGTAAATAAGTTTGTCAGTCTTATGGGCTGACACTCTTTAGCAGGTATCTTAAGACTGTTTAACAGAAATTTAAGTGGGGTGGTTATATCAAGACTGAGTTGATTACACCAAGACTGTCAAAGTTACTATTTAAAGGAGAGTTGGTAACTAAGGTTTGATCTTCATGATCTTTTGGCACAGTAATGGACACCAGCCAGAATAGGGAGCAAATAAAAAGGTTGCAACACACCAGTGTTGATGATATCATAAGTGGAAAATGTGGTATAGAAAATCTATTCTATTTTTATTTTGCTTGAAAGCATATCTGGACAAGCATAAAATACATGGTTATCAGATACCCAGTGGTCACCAGAGACTTGACAACCTAAATTACTTAGGTCTAATGAAGATAAATAGCAATCTAGATATGGATACATACTACATACTAAAGAGAAATTGAAACTGATGTTGTTGCCAGGCAACTTGTTCTCCCCATGAAAAACATGCATTTTCTATGATTTTACTTTATACATTAAAGAAAAAAATTAGGAGGGAGGGAGAAGGATGTTATAGTCCTCTTTCACTGAGTTACCATTTTGTAGTAAGGTATCAAAAAAAGATTGTTTTCAATACTGTAATTCTATTATATTCTTATGTATATGTATGAGATCCTTGTTCCTTATAATATGGATCTTATATATACGTAAAATATGAAAGCAAGCATTGCTTTTTAGTTGTTGGGTTTTAACAGATAGAATTGTAGATTTTCACAGAATAAAGATGCTTTCTGCAGGGATTAATATGCATAGCTGGGCAATTTTCTAGATAGCGTGCCAATCATTATCTGTAAGTGGATGAAATCACATTTTGTCTTGTTCAGTTCAAGCACTAGGAACAAAGGATTCAACTCTATCACCATTCAGTCTGTATGCTGAATTTTTTTTTCATTTCAATTTTCTTTCTTTTACTATAGAAAGGTCTGTGATTGTTCTTTTTACACTGGGTTTTTCTATGTGCTATGCAAGTACCAAATAAGCATTGTAATTAAGATTTATTTATAACAAAACAAAAGTGAATTATAATTAAGAGAAATATATGGAGCTTAATGATATTCTAGTAATGCTCAGCAACTTATCCTGTAACAATCATTTTTCTATGAACCTGCACTCATGTTTTCTCGATACTTCAACATCCCTGATTAATATACTGTCCAAAAAAGCATGAAGAGTATTTACTACAGAAGCAGATGTCATTTTGTGTTTCATTCCACAGTTTGATTCCTTGTTTTATAAATTACTTTAATGTACTTTGCTTTTACATTCTTACATAATTATTTGATGAGAAGAGTAAAGCCTTAGCACATATACAATAAGATAACAAATAAAGTGAATTTAAAGCTGGTTCGGCAGCGTACTTAATTTAGAAATGCATCCTCCTTGTAACTAGACCTGTCTGCCCATGTTCTAGATGAAAACCATAATAAATATTGACCACAACTGAGATGACAGGGGCATGCTTCTTAATTTTATGCCATCCAGACACATTCTTTCAGTTTTCCTCACTATAATGCTGAGATAGATAACTGACAAAATTCTAATACAGTAGCCTTCGAAAATTACATTTTCAAGAAATTGAACTAAAACTGACAACTAATATTCAAAGAATTACTTTGTTGATTCATTATCACATTCACTGCTTGATGTGTGTCATTTGGGCTATTGAAGAATTAATAGGATTATCATCATTTTAAAAATAAAACACTACACAAAGATTTGTTAGTGTTGCATCCAGTATTGGATAGGAAAACAATCAGATCTTCTTGTAATTTAAATCTCATGGCTCTATGTTATGATATGGCTCTCTAAATTGGGAAGGTAAATTTTTACATTCCTAATATGGAAGATAGAGTGTTCTATAATTGCTCTTCTGTCATAATTTTTCTTTTTATATTTGGATTGAAGCTGCACATAGTACCTTAACTTCGTTTATTACACTTTATTCTAATGTGATAATGGATTCTCAGTTGCTAATGGAATAATTTTCCATGTGTTCTGCCTGGGGACACAAAACTGATTGGAGTTCTGAAGATCTGATGGAGGTAAATGACTGTCCTAGATACAAAAACAGTGGGATGCACACAGCTTCATAGTGGAGAGGCCATGGTTTCATATAACAGTCATAACTTATTGCAGCTACTGTATAGATACTGTTCCAATGCAAATCTCAGCTAGCATAAATAACCTAAAAATGAATGAAATCTTCTCTTAAGACTTTCTCTTAAACTGCAGGTCTTTTACTGAATTTTGTTTAAAATCTACGAAGAGATAAAAGAAAAAGGAATGCATACTCATAGTCAGTAATGAGTGTTTTAACCCAGAAACTGAAGGGATGGGACTTTCAAACCTGGCTCCCTGGATTTGTTATGAATTTTGTATTAAGTAAACAGCGAATTGAATACAAGCAAGTAATTCTGGAATTAAGAGATTTTTCTCAGCCATTTTCATGTTCAGTCCAGCTTTCCCTGATCTTTTTTTTTATTTTATACTGCTAAAATATGATGATAAATTTTCTGTTAGAAACTTTTCTACAATAGGGTGCAAGCCTCATTACATTAAATTAATATATTATCACTGATATACTTTGATCATCACTGAGATAGTAAATATTATAATTCATGTTGTTATTAAATGTACACAACTGGCATGAATGGACAAGGTTTGTAAATTTTTTTTTGTACCAGAAATCATTTCAGAATCTGTCAAAATATTCAGTAATAGTTATAGTTTGTTAAAGTTTAGAAAGATTTTGACATTTGCAAATGACTACAGAGTTCATTTTGTATCAAATGACCTTTGAAATATTCAAATACAGATTAGACATCTGAAAGAAGAAATAAGTCAAATCAACACAACTTCAATTTTTTCTTAAAATAATGAATGTTATGTAATGGACAAGGAAAGCAACTCCAACTTTTATTTTTAAACAATCTATCGTCTATTTTATATACATTATTACTTCTCCACAATTTCTTTCTGAGTATGTTTCACTACTTTAGAATTCCAGGAGATTTAATATCAAAGGAGATAAGCCAAAGAGTACTTACAGCTTTGTATTGTTATTTTCTGCCAGATATTTAAATGATTCTGTACCACAAATGCATCTACAAAGTAGATCTTCATGAAAAATGAAGACTGCCAGAATACTGCTGGGTTAGGAGAAAATAACCAATGGAAAATTTTTTGTCTGTTTACAAGCTTTTGTAATCCCAAAAGATCTTTAAAAGAAGCTGGAAGAGACAAATCTAGAAAGATACTAAAATAGCGCAGAGGAGAAAATGAAATTGTTTCTTAAAAAAAAATAATGGTGAGGCATGCTGGAGATGAAATTTGCCACAGAAAAGGTAGGTATTTGAGAAAACATGGAAGGAAAAGAGTTGCTTTGACTAACAGAACTCCTCTGTAGGATGTACCTTTATTAATTGTGCCTTCAAATTCACACATATAGAACTGAATTCAAGTATCTGAGGAATTATTTAAACCCAAATTAATGAAATTCTTTGTGAAACATCTTTAGTAATGTTTTAGTTGCCTTCAGGTGTGAACTGTTTATTGACACTGTTATATTTAAGGTAAAAGCAGGCAAAATGAAAAAGAAGTAATTAGTAGAATCACAGAATATTTCAAGCTGGAAGGGACTCAACAGGAACATCAACTTCAGCTCCTGGCTGCACACAGTATCACCCAAATATCAGAGCATATGCCTGAGCATTGTTCAGAAGCTTCTTGAACTGGCAATCTTAGTGCCATAACCATTGCCCTGGGGAGCCTATTCTAGTGCCTGACCACTCTCTAGGTGAAGAACCTTTTCCTGAGGCTGAGCCAGTGCAGTGCAAAGAGGAATAATTATTTTCCTTGACCAGCTAGCAATGCTGTGTTTGATGCTCTTTGGTATATGGTTGGCCTGGCACACTCATGTTCAACTTGCTGTCAACCAACACTCCCAAATCCCTTTCAGCAGGACTGTTCTCTGCTATCTCATCCTCCTGTCTATCTGCACAGTCAAGGTTGCCCCTTCCCAAAGAACTGATTCTCATCAACATTCTAAGCATATATTTTGTGAAAGATCAGGGATCAAACTTTAAATAGTTTTTCTTCAGAACCTGTTTTTTTCAGTTAAATAATCAAAAAAGAAGGAATTAAGAAGTGATGCTTAGAAATAATGTCATTTATAAGGAGTTTTCATGTCTATTTAGATATTTCAAAACAGTTCTGATACTACAAGAAGGTTTTAGCATGTGTTTATGAGAAATATTCTCAAACACATATGCTTTCAATATTCATATTGAAAAAGTGCATCATGTTACTGATATTTAAGTACTGAAGAGTGTATGGAACAAAGATCGCAGAAAACCAGCAGCAAATTTTAAATTTAATTTTTTTGTGTGTGATTTTAGGCTGAGTTTCTTTTTATTTTCAGAAAAATAAATATATTATGAGAACCAGCAGTAGGAATTATGCAAAATTAAGATATTTTAAACACTTATATTGCTGAAGTAACCCTCTGACACAAATTTATTCATAAATATAAATATATTATGGAAAAATATTGAGAAATAATTGTTTTATTTCAGTTTCTAGGTACACTAGTAGCCCTCTGGAAGCTATACGTTTAAAGGCAGCAATAAATTTTGTGCATAGAAACTCATAAAAAGTCCAAGAAAGACTAAAAAAGTTACAAATAATTTCACATAAATGTTATTTTCTCAAAGTCTTGCTTTATTTTCTTATATATGTAGCAATGGTAGAAGAATATAATTTTAATTTGTGTGTCTATTTTTTCATTTCTTTTGCTTTTTCTTCTATGTAATGATAATTGACACTAATTTTATTGCTATGGTAGCTATTAATATTCTATAATACAAAATCTATCATTAGTAACTTAAATTCATGATAATCACAATATTAATTTACTTCTTTAATCTTTTAGATAGAACTAAGAAATGAATAAATGTGTATTCAAGTTATTTAAAATTTGGTATTTCAAATTATTTCTTAGTAATTATGTTTATATGATATTATTTTAAATTAAACATTTTGTTAATCATTTTCGGATTTTACATAGTTGTTTTGTTAATCTTTATATGCTTTTATATATAACAATATATCAATTCCCTTTCCCTTTTTGTAATTCTGTGAGTGAAGCAAACTAAGGCAATTCAGAGTGAAAATGAAGATTTTTAATAAAATGACATAATTTGAGATCAGGCTGATGGAGCCTGATGATTACATCTACACATGGTGTGACAGGCATTTGAATGGAATTCACTACAATAAATAAAATGTTTAATATGAAGTATGAACTTGGTGTCAAATTGGTGTCATCATTCTATAATATTCAAACAGCCAGTGGATTCCTTCAAGAGAGACAAAATAATAATTTGTCTGCCTAGGTGTTATATGCAGAATGCCACTTTCTAAACAGAAATGTCAAATACCTCTTGAAGTACTGTCTGTTTTCTCTCTCAGACAAGGCAGTTGAATATGAATGGACGGAGTAAACAGAAAGCATGTGACTTGCCATAAAGGTACTCACACACCACCTGACATGTTTAGGATGAATAAAATTATGTTTATCTATATAGCTTGACTGTGCCTTAGTAATGAGTTTCAAGGACAACTTTCTGGGTTCCATTGTCAATATTAGCAATAAGAGAAGATAAACATCGGCACCTAGTTATATATACATACATTTAAGTGCAATACTTAACCAAATCCCACATTGCAGTCACATTCCATTTAAAATAGAAATTAATGTAATTAAAGTAATAAAATATAGTAAGTTTCTTCTATAAAGGTTTTATAAAATTCTGCCACATAAAACATAAAATTCTATGCATTATAATTTGCTTTGCACAAGATTTGTGGCTTCATAAGCATGGAAAACAAACTCACACTAATAAGAGACTGAATAATCAACGGTAAAAGAAATCAAGCAGTCTCTGATTACCAAAAATACTGCTATATATGAATGAACTAAATGTATGGTTAATATGCTATTTGATAACAATTATAATGTTTAATTCATTTGTAGGATAATACCATTGTTTACAGCAAGCAAGCAAACCAAACAAACCAAAAAAAAAAAAAAAAGAAAGAAAGAAAGAAAGAAAGAAAGAACAGCATCTGCCTGCTGAGGAAATGAATTCTGTCCAATTCTCTACAGAAAAAGAATCTAGTAACATTACATTATTCAGAATAAATGTGTATCAATTCATCCCACATCTGTGCTTTTTTTTCTGTCTGTTATCTCAAGTGATAAAGGAAACAGTACACATTTATTTTACCTCTAGAAATTCAGAATTTAATTATGTGCATATATTTATTCTTTTTTTTTTTTTTTTTTTTTTGAGTCAATATTTTACTCAGTAGTAATTTCATTCCTTAAGAAATTAAGTTCCACATGCACTTCTCATTGCTAAAATAAAATCTATGGTGAAAAGAAAAATGAAAGCAATGCTAATGCTAACCAGACTACTTTGAAGCCTCTGTAATATGTATGAAAGTGTTTATACATATATATACACACATATACATATATTAATTTCAGATTTTTTATGACACTATTATCTACATGTATGTGTTTTAGTGAACATAGAGATAATGTGTGATTGCACAATAGATAAGTATTTTCTTCAAGTCTTTTGAGATATTTTCAAGAAAACACTGTATTAGTAATAAATATGAAATCTAATTAGTTCCATATATATCTGAAGCAATTTCTAGGGTACTAGAAAATAAGGCAATTTTAGCTCTAGATTTCTTTTGTGCGGTGTATTTGAACAAACAAGCAAACATACAAAAATAAAACAATACAAATAACCAACAAACACACAATGCACTTAGTCACAAATGTAAAGAAGAGATAATGTGTGATTGCACAACAGTGACTATAGATTAATATTTTCTTCAAGTCTTTTGAGATATTTTCAAGAAACCACTGTATTAGTAATAAATATGAAATCTAATTAGTCCCATGTATATTTGAAGCAATTTCTAGGGTATTAGAAAATAAGGGAAATTTAGCTCTGGATTTTTTTCGTGAAGTGTATTTGAACAAACGAGCAAACATACAAAAACAAACCAAAACAAATAACCAACAAATACTCAATGCACTTAGTCACAAATGTAAAGACTACAAATACAAAAAAAACAGAACTATGAATTAGTTTACTTTAGTATTGTCAATACACAGAAAATGTGTGTATTTCAAGAAAATATTTAGTCTGTAGCTGCCACAGTGTATATGAAAGTATCCCTGCCAGAGAGTATCTCTGTGAGTATCCATGTGTATGGATCTTTGCAAAATTTCTAGATTCCTGATTTAAATGCCAGTAGAACTGATGCAGAGAGAGCAATTATAAATTCAAATTTACTATGCTATATCTCAGGAAATGTGTTAATAACTAAAAAATAAAAAGAATGTCTACGGCATCATTTTATTCTTATTTCTGAATTACTGTCCCTTTTATCATTTTTTTTCTTCTTCCGTATTACATGCAATTTCACTGGAGGCAAACTCATAATAAAATCGTCCTTGTTAGAAGGCAGTTATATTTGTCCAGTTTGTACACTGACCTGTTTCTATGGATGGTTTTCCCTTACATTAACAAACTATATCACAGGTGACCACAAAATGCCTGAGGATTCAAGTGTATTGTTTTAATTGCTAAAGAATACTTATCTCACTAATATTCAAGCTTTTGAATTTAGTTATCTTAAAGGCAGTTTAATTTTGATGACAAGATCTGCTGATTGAAAATCCAAATATTTGGTATGAATATTTATATTCCATGTGAAATAAACATTTACATAACTTCAATTTCTGCATACATTCTATTAAACTGAAACAATATTCAAAATGTGGTAACATAGCACAGATTAACTTAAAAATAATTTTTATGTGACTTGGGAAATAAAAAATACTCTTCCTCTTTTTTTTTTTAGATGTGCTCAGAAGAGAAAAATAATAATCCGCCTTTCAGATTACTCTTCACATACTACATATCCTTTTCCCTTTACTTCACTAAAGAATGGTTTTGCATTCTGGGTTTTGACATCGCATGGAGAGATTAGCAGAGATGTTGATTTTCACAGATCATAAATCTTAAGCCTTTGCTGAAAGGATATACCATAAAATGTTTACTGCAACATCCAGAATTCTGTTTATAGCGTTTTATAAAATAATATCAAGAAAAATTGAAACACCTATCCGCCTACATTTCTAATGATGTTTCAGACTGCTCTTTCAGATTTTGTGGCAATTTTCAAATGACTATTTCTGTGAACAAATCATATTGTAAAAGAAAGACAGTATGTAAAGAATTCATGTTTCATTTCGAAATAGGCCTGTGACATTAAAGAAAACCAACCAAACAAAAACAACAACAACAAAAAACTCTGAATTTAAATATCAGCTCTTTATTAGAGATTTTCAAACAAGCAGTAGTGTCTTGCTGGCATTAGAAAGACTTTGATTACTATGCATTTAATTAGGGTTTTTTTCATCATTTTTAATACAGTAGTATATGTCACAGCTATAAGGTGTTAAAAGCCATTTAACCACGGAAACTTTTAACATTGTTATTTGTAACAATGAGGCTTTCAGTAACCCAAATGTCCTTTTAGATTATTTACTGTTTTCAGTGCCGGTATTGATATAATTTAGTCTCATCTCATTAAGGGTTATATGTCAGAGATCTCGTATTGATACACATTGTGCAAATTAAATTCAACAGGTCATACCATGATACTTTAAAACAATGCATTTGAATCCCAATAAGACATTGTCCATATTTTCCTTGAAATTGCTGCTGGGATTAAGATTTCCTGTTCTGGTTGAGCGTGTGGAAACCTGTGTTGTCAGACAGATTACTTGTAAACATATTTTGTCACATTTGAACATTTCTACTTTCCCAGTAATCACGGATTCCTGAACAGAGAAAAGAAACCCATCAGTTTCTTAGACTCCATCATGCTCACTGAACATATGATATCTTCTAGATGCAATTGATCAGGAACACTACCTGTTTGTAATACTATAACTTTCACTGCATTCTCATTTGTTACTCTAATTAAAGAAAAATTAGAATTTCTTTTTCTATTACTGAAAAATTCTATATGTACTATTAACTATCTAGTTAGATATTAATTTTGTATCTTGTCAGCCAGAAGTTTTGCAGATTCAAGAATAATCTGGAGTACATAGTTAAACAGTTATACGCAGTAATTACAAATTTCAGATGCTCATACTGAATATATTTCAGCTTTATTAAACTTTAATCTTTCCATGCTCAGTGTTTTTAAAGTTTGAAGTACCATGTAATAGCATTATAAGAACATTATGCAAATACTGTTGTGCAATGTACATTACAACTCTGTGTCTGTCTAATGATGACATTGCCACATCTTCCAAAAGACAGTTCATCATACTGACACTTAATAAGACATTGATAATTCAAAAACCACTCTGTGGCTCACCAGCGTAATGTAGGATGGACTGATCAGAGTCCTATTCTTTATGTTCTAATGTTAATGTGAAATGAAAAAATGCGTCACTAGTAATTCAATTAGTCTTTAAAACATTCTCACATATATTGTTAAAAATGTCACATAAAGATTGCAAAATTCATCTTGTTTAAGAAAACTTTTTTTTTTTTTCTGTTGTTTTCTGTGCCTATTCATGTACAGAATTACAAATTTAATTTCATTACTTCCCTCTGATCTCAGTTTTCTATTTTTTAAAAAAACTGAATGCATTAATTTATGTCACATATGATAAATACAGTTGTACAACTTTCATTAATATAAGAAGAGAAATATCTACAAAATGGAAGGAAAGTTTTGAGCTTTGCTGCAACATCTTGTGCAGCTCTCTGTGAAATGAAATCCAAACATTTCACATTACTTACCTGTCTGATGATTCACAGATATGTAGTACTGCAGACTTTCAAAACTTTGACGTGAACATTCATGACAATAGCCCTTGCTAATGGAAGCTAGATACTATTAAAACAGGGTGGGTTTGTCTGCTGATTTGGTTGTTTGGTTTATTTTTTTAATTTTATGTATCAGTAGCAGTCTCTAAGCTCTGTCTGGTGGGTTTGTTTTCCTCAAACCAATATGGACTAACATCTTTCACGAAACCAATACTGAAACTCTTTCTTTATACACCCTCCATATCATAACCTTCTTTGCCTTCTAAATAGACAAAAAATAGCAACTGATGTTAAAAGATCATCAAGTTATGCATAAGCAGCATTTAAATTAGTGAATGTGCTAAAATAATATCTTTATTGATCTTTAGGCCAACAATACAAGATTGCAGATGGTGTTATTAATGTAATTTTCCTTCTTATTTTCTTCATTGGAAAAGAAAGATTCACAGTGTCTTAGTATTTCAGAAGTCATTGTCAATCCTATTTTCAAGATTTTATTGCTTATCCTCACTATATCTTTCCCAATTGCAATGAAACAAGATTCATGCACATTCTGCTAGTGCATTTAAGTAATTTCATCATAAAAATTTAGAGCACTGATAACAGTGTATTTTCGAAGTTAATCAAAGGAGTGTTCTCTCCCAACACTGACAAAACATACAAGACAAAACAAAGTATCAACAGAGCAATAGAATTCCACATCATCTGTGTGCCTCTAGCACAAAAAGCTAAGAAAATAAACACTAGAAGATGATTTGCTTGCATTTCAAAGTTTCAAATTTCAGTTTGGTGTAGCACTATGAATTTCTTTTGACAGAATCACTTAATTGTAATTCATTTTAATTTGAGTTAAGTGCATTTTCACTAATTTCACTGTTTTTTAAGTTCCTTGTATCAGTAAAGGAAACCAATTACTGCAGTTTCAATGTTTTTATGTTGAAGCAGGAGTTGCACCTGAATTAGATTCCATGATAGTCATGTAAACAGTGACCATTATCTTAGCAATTAATTTATCCAGAAATATTCATAGAATATCGAGAGTTGGAAGGGATCCATAAGGATCACTGTGTCTAGTTCCCACAAAGGATGACCTTATAATCAGATCATATGCCTGAGAGCATTTTCTGCTTCTCTTTAACTTTGGCAAGTTCAGTGACATGACCACTGCCCTGGTGAACCTGCTCCTGTGCCCAACCACCAACTCAGTGAAGAATCTTTTCCTGATATCCAACTTGACCCCCCCCTGTTGAAGTTTCATGCTGTTCTCTCATGAAGAATCCGTAGGCTGTTATGAGGTCTCCTCTCAGGCTTCTTTTCTGCAGCCTGAACAAACTAAGGGACTTCAGCTTTTCCTCATACACCTCCCATCCTAGTAACTTGTCTATCTTTGTAGATCTCCTTTGGACACTATAATAATTTTACAACCTTTTTGTACTGTGGCATAGTACTTGGTACTTGAGCTAAGGCCACATCAGTGCAGTGTAGAGCAAGAGAAATGATATGACCCATGTCCTCTGTCTTTCACCAGAACATACAATAAACACCAATTTTTAAAAGTGGCCTTGCTGGAAGTTTCAAATTGAAATTTAGAAGTAGGAAATTTTGAAATGCTTGAAAAAAAAGTTGTTGTTTGTTTTTGTTTGTTTTTGTTTTTCCAGTAAGTGAAACAGACTTGGAAAAGTATGAAAATAAAATTACTACAAATACTGCTTTTGACAAACTAAAATAATAATGTCTGTGAAGTGGATCTAAAATATCCAAGGATTTTTAAGTCCTGTTTTACTGTTCGAGACAGACAAATATTTTGTTGGGGCTTGTTATGGTTTGTTTGGTTGTTGTTTTATTATATTTACTATGGCCATAGTAAATATACTGGGGTGAGAATAAGTGTTTCTTCTTAACGATCTAGCAGTGTTTCATGTTATTTCTTCAGATTCAGGAATACATAAAATATTTTAAATTTACAGCCTTAATTCTATATTTTACAGTTATACAATGTTAAAGTAACAAATAATAAAATCTTCTCATTGTGTTTAAGTTAATAGTCATCTACTCTCCTATAAATACACTCACTGAGCATCAGTGCAATGCTGGTAATTTATCTGTGGTATGACTATGATAATCTTGCAGTTTTCTAACTGAAGACACCATGATTTTATCACTCCTTTTTCATCATCTATCCAAACAAGGCTAAAACTAATAAAAAAGAAATGTGACTCGTCCCTCTTCTATAACATTGCTAATTAAGATATAAAGCCATAAAGAGGAAGGTAACATGATCAGTTTAGACTAGAAAATGAGCTTTTAGATGCAGTCTCTTCTCTGAGATACATAGGACCAAATGCAATAGTTTCAGGTTATCATAAGGAAAGCTATGATTAAAAGAAAGTTATTTTAACTGTGTGTATGATTAAGCATGGAACAGCTTGTCCAGGGATGCAGTGGAATCTCAGCCTTGATATTCAAAGCTTGGTTTGAAAACTCACTGGGAAATCTGTTTCTAGGTTCAAATTCAGCCTTGCTTTGAACACGAGGTTAAACTAGATAATCTCCTGGACAGAGCAGCCAGATATAACCACCAGCCATTGATTTTTTATGATTCTATGTGTAAAGTCCTGAGAAAAATCCTACCATATTAAGACTTGTGTTCCAATTTTAAAACTATCATTTATTTCAGAAAAATCAATTTTAATAAAAAAATAGATAAACTCAAAATTAAAAAAAAAACCCTAAATATCATATTGTTATACAGTCTAGCAAGATTATTAGTCTGCTACTATGTTTTAGGAATGTTAGCTATAGGAGAAGTAAAAAAGGAAAGCACAGTGGTGTATTTAGGAAAACAAAACAAAACAAAAGAAAAACAAGACAGAAAGAACAATAACAAAGGATGTTCTCAAAAGAAGGAAAATGCTTATTAAGATTTTATGAACTTCCAAAGAGACTTTATGAATTAAAAATAAATAAATAAATAAAAAATTAAACTCTTGTGTACTCAACTTTGATCATATACTAAGTTCTGCCTAAACACATTTACTTGCACATCAAGAATTCCTTAACCTTTAGCTCACCTGCACGTGCTATACTCCAGGTGCTCTGTTAGCAACTCTGTAATTCTGGATTTTTTTCAAAGCTTCCAAAAGTGCATCCATTGCTGGAGAGAGACAGCTAGAAAGATGTGTCGGTATAGGAAGAAAAAGTTATACTTCATTAAATATTTTAAAATAATTCATCATTCCAATTCATCATTCACTCATTTCTACCTTCAGAAGCAGACATATATTCTGAGGTACAAAGGGTGGTATACAACTAAAAAGTGTCTTTCAACTATGAAATCCATGTACGTATGGGTATTTGTAGTATAAATCCTACAAAAAAAAACCTCAGAAATCTAGTGTTTATATTTTAAATGCAGTGCTGAAATAGAGACATTAATTTCAGCTTGTAAATGTGCACTTATGAACGTACATAACATTCTCATTACACTGTTTACCTTTAAATACCTCATATAATCCTAACACTCTCTTCAGTTTCCTAGGATATTTACCCCTTACAAAATCCTCTACAAAAAGCAGCTCCTAAGGCTCCTGTTTTTTTCAGTGCTATCACAGAAGTATTTATAAAAGAGAGAGAATTTAAAATCAACTTCCATTCAAAACATATTGTTTAATGAATAATTAAACTAATTAAACTCTTTTTCCCAGGGACTTATGCTGTTTTCCCACAAAAGGGTATCTGTTCTGTATATTACACTGCTGCCTCAGTTTACCACTTTGTTCCACAGATATCTTACTTTTGGTTCTTTCCATGATCTCCTTCCCACCTGTCATCTGGGTAGAAACAAACTTACACAGTGATTTCATCTGAGCTATGCGATCTCCACATGGCCATCAGGAGAGAGTGAGAAAGAAATCACTGAGATTTCACTCAATCCAAATCATCCTATGAAGGGGCAGAGTGGGAAGAGCTCTTGATACAGCTTTTCCCCGGTATAGTATGTAATTGGAGAGTATAAATACTTTTTTTTTTCCCCCTTCATTCTACCAAGCTCTGAATTTCATAAAATCTGGAGCATTTTCTATCTGGGGTTCTGTACTTATGCATCAATTTTTATTAAATTGGCCAGAAGGTAAAGTGTTATCAGGGGAAAGATAGATGGAACAAGTGACTGCACAAACCTCTCTGAATGAAACTAGGATAAGAAGGAGTAGAAATAATAAACATTCATACATTTTATAGATGTTCAAAATATTATCTTCAAGCTTTTGAATTCAACTTCTTAGAAACTTTACAAAATGGCTTTCAAAAGCCTATTTGAATAAATAATCCTACCCCTCAAACCATAGAAAAGTCCCCTGGGACTGAATTCTACTTTGTAAATTTCTGCTGTCTGAGAAAGTTGAGCATGGCTTGCCTGTAATTGCTCTGAGAATAGGTCCCTTCATATCAATCTTTCCTAGAAGGAGAGGGGCAAGAAATAGATGTTACCTTTATTCGTTTGTAATTTACATAGAATTTATTTTGAATGAATATTTTCTTTACACAAACTATTAAATTTTGTTAAAGGGAAAATTTACTTTTCAATAAGTACATAAAATACAAAGTAAAATTAGATAATTAGCAGAATTGAAGCCTCATATTAAAACTACATTAAAACTATTAAAAAAAAAAAAAAAAAAAAAAAAGCTTGAATGACAAGTAAGCATTCTTTTCATTATAAATATTCCCACTAAAATTTTTATGTTATCATATATTTAAGTAATCACTGGGACAGGTCATGTTCACATTCTGTAAAACTAGGCAACTTCCACTCTACATGACCTTCAAGCACTTTCTTTCACAGAATCACAGAATCGTAGGGGTTGGAAGGGACCTCCAGAGATCATCGAGTCCAACCCCCCTGCCAAAGCAGGATCCCTACACCAGGTCACACAGGTAGGCGTCCAGGCGGGTCTTGAATATCTCCAGAGAAGGAGACTCCACAACCTCCCTGGGCAGCCTGTTCCAGTGCTTTTCTTTCTCCATCGTTTAAAAGGTGAACCAATATTTGAAGTGCCTCAGTAAACTCATAACACTGGATGGCCTTAAAATCTGAAGGTGAGGGCACAGAATAAAGCTGGAGGCAGTTATTTATTCCACTGCAAAATGGGAATTGATGTTAACTTTTGGAACAGAAATATTTCTCTGAAACAGAGAAATTCCACATATATGTTCCACCCAATAGAGAGGAACTTCTTCAGCTAGTAGAGATCTCTTGTTTATCATCAATAAATGTCACATGAGTATATATGGGAGCCTGTACAGGACCTCCTTCTTCAACAGTTTTACATGAAACTAGATGATACCAGTGCCAAAAAACTGTTAAGTATATGTATTATTCTTCCATGAAGATAATTGGTCCACTCAGAAAACAGGTCTGGTATCCCTGCAAAAAGATTCAGCAAATGGGAGATGATAGAATATCATAGTTACTTTGACAAAAATGCTGATTAAAAAAAAAAAAAAAAAAAAAAAAAAAAAAAAAAAAAGTTTTATGTTACTTATCTACTTATCTACTGTTTTTATAAATTAAATTTAAATGTGCCCTTGACAGAAGGAGAAAATTCCTTCTGGCTAATTGCTGCTCCTACATTTTTAGGTCATGCTCTAGAGAGTACGGTTATCTTCTTATTTTGTAACACTTAGTTATTCACAATCATATTTAGCTAAAATACTGCCATAGCTTCAAAGAGAAGGAAAATCATATGTTAATTTATTCTATCACAGACACACTGGACAGAGGTTTCAGGCTCCAGAGACTTTTTCTTGCAATGAAGCTGTCAAAAAACTGTTACAGTTTCTCCACCCTTCAAGGAATGATGGTATCTCTGATAAAATCAAAACATACTTGAAGAGTAAAATCTTTGCTAAGGAAGAAAAAAGGCTTGTTTTATTTCTTTTATTTTCTTTTTCATTTCTACCTTGTCATTCACTCTCTGTGAAGAGATATGCAATTATTTATCTGAATATTTATTAGGTACCAAAATTAATTGAAAGAAAGTTAAAACAAGATAGTGAAAAAATTCCTTTGAAACTTTGAAAAGTTGAAATTAGCTAAGTAGGTCTGTCTATCACTGTCTCTAAGTTGTTTAAAAATACTGTATATAAGTCAACACTGGTTCCTTTTCATCTAAGATTTGTCTCTTCAAGCAGCCACCTGACTCTGAATGTCTAGCCACAGAATTTTCTCAATGTAAGAATTATTTCCTTGGCTTTTGATACAGAAAATCTGGCAAGAAACTTATTTGTAGCAACAGCATCCAAAGGAACAAATCAAATCAAAACAAAACAACAAAAGACAAGCAAGAAAACATAAAATTAAACAACAACAAACAAAAGACAACAAAGAACCCCCTTATTTTTTATAGGAGGAAGGTGAGCCCAGTTTCACCCAGAAACAAGTTCTGATTCATTTTGTTACACAACTGAGAGTTAATTGCATGCAATCTTCATTTCTCATAGCCAACTACAGGTGTGGTATAATATTTATTAGAGTTTTTACAAAAGAGAATAGCATATTTCAGCTATAACTATCTTATTTTACTGATACTTTTTACAGTTTGTAAAAGGTTGTAAATATTAGTCTTATTAAAATACAAATTTTAATCATAAAACAAATAACTTTGTCCTTTCATCTTTTTTTTCCCCCATTAATTCCCACTCACTTGTTATTCCTAAACCAGTTAATGTCTTGTAACTACAAATACAATTTGCTTCACAAAAGAGTTAAAAATGTAATTAAATCACTCAACCAAATATACAAACAAAAAAACCAGTGGTGCAGCATGCAATATTGCAGATATAATTTTAAAATCAATTTTCAAATACTTTCATGTTGACATGTAAATTATTAAGATGTACTTTTATTTCTGATCAGATCGGTAAAATGAATGACAGCCTTTATAATCACATTGGTTGCCTTTCAATCAGCCTTTTGTTTGATTACAACCATATTTTCCCATGATGAAGACATGAAAAGCAAGAGAATTCTGAGATGGTCTAATATACAACTATATTTAAATAATTTATACCTTATTCTGTAAGTCTATTGTAGGATGACACTTTAATTTTGGCTTTAAAATAATATGTATACCGTAATTTCCAGTACATCTGCAGTTTAGTTTACTAGAAAATAACCCTGTGATACACTGGAATTGAATAGTCATACATAGAATCATAGAATGAAATATCCTGAGTTGAGGAGGACACATGAGGATTACTGAATCAAACTCCACACACAACTACTTAAACATTAAGCTGTATATGAGAGCATAGTTCAAACCCTTGTGGATTTTTTTTAATTATTATTTTTTGCATTAGGTGAAAATTATGAGGAATTAGGCATCTAAAATAATTATTCAAAAAAAGACACCAATATAATCTATTGCCAGAAGAAGGTCTTCAGTGTATGAAACACTCAACCAAAGTTCCAGCTTCCTGCTTGTTTTCTCATCTCTCAGTCCCAATAATCAGCCCCTGCTCCCTTTCTGAGAAGCATTGCCCCACAGTTTTTGTGTGATTTTTTATGAGATTCACCTGTGATTTGCTTTAAAAATAAATTCTGATACAGATAGTACCAGCGTATTTATCTAGGGGGGCAAAAAAGCCCACCAACCTCCCTCTCTCCCTCCATCCAAACAGGTACTCTTAACTAGATGTCTATCTTCTCTAATAGTGAATGTTCAAAGATAGTATGATTTTAGTTGACTTTCTGCATAAGAATGCTTGATGTTCAATTTTCAACAATGTTACGTAGCCAGGAAAGCAAGAGAGGAAAAGGAAACAGAGCAAAAACAAAAAAAACAAGATTTGATTATCCATATTTATCGTTACAGAATGGAAGATAGGTTTAGGTGGAGTCAGGAGAAAAAAGGATTCATGATTGTTACCAAAGGCAATCCCAAAAGTATCTATACATTTCATATTAGAGAAGTAATGTATGAAAAAAATAGGAACTAAAATTTAGTCTATGACTGTATTAAACTTGTATCACTATATTCAGAGTGACTTTATTTCAGCAGTTCCTTGGAGTATTGGCTGTTATGTTGAGAATAACAGGGACTTTCCCTACTAGAACTTTGCATATAAATCTATTATGTGCAGACACCAGATATTGGTAGCAAGCTTGACACCATAACAATCTGTAACAAAAAGCTTTCTCTGAAATAGAAAAACTGTTGCACCTACCAACTGCGATACCAATCAGAAAAATAAATAAATAAATAATCTATAGCTTCTGGCATGATTGTTGTGGTGTTTGCTTTGGAAACAGGAGACAATTCCCTAGGATAAACACACCTGGAAGAAGCTATCTACTTTGAAGTAGTAAAATTCTTACGTTTCACAGTGGCTAATAATCTTTTCATTACTACCTATATAAGTAAATTCATCATTATCCTTTTCCAAAGCAAAAAGGAAAACTCATATATATAGAGGCACAATATTATTACTCTTAAAATAATTTATACTAGGGAGAAAAAGAAACTACAAAATAGGCACAAAACCAAAATTACTATTTTAAGTATGCAAAGATGACAATGACAGATACATGATATGTTCATTTACAACAAACACTTTCTTATAGTGAAATACATTTTATATTTGAAATATAAAATTCCAAGGTTGGATGGAAGTATGCCTACATCACAAGTCACTCAGAATTAAAAATGAGGAATCTCTTCTAAAATTCATCAAATTAATGACATTAATAAAAATAATATTTAATCATCTAGACTTAAGTACCCCGTATAAAGGTATCCGTTGGCAATTTCCTTCAAGTGAGAAAGCTTTTTTGTTTTGTTTAAAGAAAAGAGTTTGAGGAAATAAGACACCCAAGCAAACAAAAAGCTATTTTTAAAACCTACAGAAAATAAAGAAATAATAAAAAAAAAACCTGTGTGGAGGAGAAAGAGAATTTGAGGTCACTATGTGTGCTCAGCCCAGAGCAGAGGAGCTGAGGGGAGGCTTCATGGCAGCTGCAGTTCCTCACAGGGAGCGGAGGGGCAGCTCTGAGCATTGCTCTCTGTGACAGTGACAGAGCCTGAGGGAATGGCATGGAGTTGCATCAGGGGTTGAGTGTTAGGGAAAGGTTCTTCACCAGAGGGTAGTGGGCACTGGAATGGGCTTCCCAGAACAGTGGTCATGTTTCCAAGCTGCTGGAGTTCAAGAAGCATTTAGGCGCCACTGCCAAAAATGTTGTTTGACTTTGGATAATCCTGTGTGGAGCCAGGAGTTGGTCTGTATGGTCTATGTGGGTCTCTGCCAACTCAGGATATTCTATAATTCTGTGGAAGTCCATCAAACCTCATGAGAGTACAATATCACTCAAGTAGTGTATAGCAGGACTGTCAGAATTCCAGTTTTGGTAATTAAAACTACACACAAGTAAATGAATGTTCAAATGAGAAGGCTAAATCTGACTAACTGAGATTTAATCTTATTCAATACATGGTTTATTTCATTTCTTAATAAAACAAACAAAAAAACCCACCTAGCTATTACTGAATTTGTAACTGATTAAATGATTAAAAAATCATACATTAACAAAATGTAATGAATAGATTAAAATGAGCCTCACAACATAATTATAACAGGTTATAAAAGGACTAAATTCTTTTTTCTTTACTTTTTTTTTTTTAATATTATTTGTTTTCAAATTTGGACACATTGAAAACTTTTTAAAAAGGTTTAAAAAGTGCTATCTGAATCTTAAAAACAAAAACAAAAACAACTTTCCTAGTTGACAATAACAATTGTTAACAAAATGCTTACCCCTCTCTCTAAGAATCAATCAAATGAGTAAGATGTTTCCATTTTACTTAAGTCAATAATGAATTTCTTCTTTTCTCATCCAACACAATTCATACAGAAAAGATTGAAAAGAGCACTTTTTTTCAGAGTGGAGTTACATGCAAATTTGAAATAGCAAAATTATTTCAAAGCAAAAAATGATACACCTGTACTCTTCTCAGATTTCCCGGGTTCCCTTTGCACCTTTCATTTAATACTTCTATGATTCTTGCATTACTCTTTTCTGAAACCTTCCAGGAGTCCTGTTCCCTTCTCTCATTTTTTATTTGGAGTAATAATAATAATGATAGTAATAAAAATTGGAATTGGAGAAAAAAAGAAATATGTTTATCTTTCTGTTTGTTTGTTTTTCTGGTTTAAAAAAGAAAGTAAGTAATGTTAGATGCTTATCTTTTGCCTGTAATTGACAACAATCGATAGTAAAAATAGCATAAAGGCAATGCATGCTAGCCATTTATCCAGGAGATCAAAAAATAGGAGGATCAGGAAAAAAATCTAGAGGAACACAGGAAGAAAAGTTAGAATCAATGCAACAGAAAGTAGAGACTAATAAACTAAATATGACTATGTTTTCACCTGAAAAAGTACGTTTTTACCACTGAAGCAATAATCAGAAATCACAGCTTCAGAATCTTATAGAAAGCCAGTGGAAACACAACAGAAAACTACTGAATCAAAATACAAAGTGGATGCTTATCAGGTAAGTGATAAAAGGCAGTAAAATGTTAAAATACCTGACCTCAGCAGGATTTTATATCAAGATAGCCAGCCTACTAAGAATCAAAATGCTAGTGAAGCATAAAGCTGGAAGAACAGAAACCATAATTTGAGTCTACTACTTGTCATAACTATAATCGTTTGCCATGAATATATAGAATCATTCTAAAACATTAACTTGATTTAAAAATTAGTATATGTTAACACATGAAATTAATGTAGATTACTAAATATTTCATGTTTTCTTGCAGAAATTGCAGAAATAAATATTCTCTCTCATCTTACTTTTACTGTGCTGCAGAATGAGCTACACCACTTTTTCAGAAAGACAGCAAATGAACATATGTCTTCTTAATGAAAGACAGATCTGAAATACACAAGGAAGCAATGTGCCAATGTTTTCAATGGCAGTTAATTGGTACTTCTGATATAGGAAACTATGGAAAGCACAAAATTTAATTTCTTGTGGAAAATTTGTACAATTATGGTCGGAGGGAGAGCACATTTTTTTTCTTCATGGAAATAAGAAAATTACTATCTCTCTTTTTGTATTATACATTTGGCCAAAGAATTCATAAAGACCCTGCCAGCCATTAACACGTACTAGTTTGCTTTTGGGCAGACTGAAATAATTAGATATGTTTCTTTGGTAAACAGAACAGGACTGAGAGATAAAGGCATTTCCCTCTTGGACAGAAGTAATTAAGTATCCAAATTATAGATATGCAGACACTTATCTGGGGAGATTTAAATTAATTTCCAAGTCACATGAAAGACAGAAGTTCCCTATCCTGGTACACAGCACTACTGTTAGCTCATGTCTGAAAGCCAATCATTTAATAGATAAGAACAGTTAGGAAAAAAAAAAAATGCAACTGAATAAATTGTATGTAGACACTAAAGGTACTTCAGAGGACAGTGTACCTCTGTTCAGTTGGGAGCCTTCAGACTAGTGTGAAAAATCCTATCTTTCTTAATCCTTAGCTTGAAAGTGTATACACATGCAGAATTTGAGAATTCAGGGATTAGAAAAATGAAAGGAAATCTATATATACTGTAATGTCTCTTGTTGGCTTTTGTAAGAGAAATGTTGTGAAGCAAATGGAATGCAATATTTCTAAATGAATCTTCATTACATACTACTTTTATTGTAGGTACTCAGACATTCCTGAAAGAATTGGTCTGTATAGAGCAAGGAATAAGATAAACTTATGAAAAAGGACTTTTTTTTTGCTGAAATTAACAATCTGGATGCATTATCAAAGAGCAAATAAATTGTGGGTACACAGCTATGGATCTTGTTTAATTCTGCCACACATACTAATAAGCTTCACATTTTTTTTCCAAATAAATATCTTAAAACAAATAGATTTTGTAATTACTCTGCCATTAGAATTACTATCTAATAGAGAAGATGGACTATTAATAAACTGGCTTTCTGATTTTACTTTACTCTTCTTTACTATCAAATCTAATAATAAAAGTAAACAGTTGATAAAGACAAATAATAAAAGTCACCGTAAAACCTTTGTAAAAGACAGCTATCCAAAATACTGACAAAATAACAACATTTTGGCTATCATCATCCTAGCTGCTCTTGTGTGCAGAACAAATACGGAACTGAATACTATCGTTGAACATAGGTAATGTTAAGATGTTGTGATGTAGGGTCTAACTTCTTAATTCCTATCTTCCAGAGTAGACAACTGTGAAAGAAAGATAGCAGCATCAAGATCTTTATATCTCATTTTAAACAAACAGGGCTTATATATTTTGCAAAGCTCCACACTGACCCAAAGAATCAGAAGGGCAGAGATTTTTATTTTATTTTTTTTTCAAGAATTTCTTTATTTGTTGCTTCTCTAATCTATAAGAACAATAAAAATTCTTGGTTTAATTTTCAATTAGACTTACTCTAAATCTTTTGCTTTGCATATAAAATGTATTTCATTGACCCAGGTAAGCTGAAAAAGTTGTAGGAAACAAAAACAAAACAAAACAAAAACAAAACAAAACAAAAACAAAACAAAAAAAAAAACCAACAAACTGATGAAAGAATGTGGGAAACTAGTTATTTAGTTGTAACAAAGATCAAAGTAAGTATCATTTAGTATTTTCTTTGCAATCACTTTATTTTTTATACATTTATCTTTCTAAAACAACAGGAAAAACAGGCAAATGACATTAGTTAATACTATCATAAAAAAATAAATGGCTATGGCTTTCAGATGATGTAGATAACACTCCAATTTGCTTTGCCATAACGTTAACCCATAACGTTCGCCCATTCATGTTCCATAAAAAAATAGTTTTCACTGCTGCATCATTACCAAAATGGCGTAGATTGCATAAATATGGGAAGGCAAGTACAGATTACAGAAATATATAAATACAAAAAATCAAATAATGTTTTGTTTTTTCAGCCCTCAGAAAATAAAGAGAAACGAAGAAAAATATTGAATTAAGATGTAATCAACAAAAAGTTGAAATAGTAATAGGTATTGGAAACATGCAAAAAGATTCAATGTTTGGAATGGCAGTAGAAAATAGGAAAGAAAATATTTGTTATGGAGAAGGAATAATAACTCTAATTATAAAAATATTGTTTAAATATTACTCATAAATATGTAAATTATTTAGGTAGAATAAGGAATATGACAGATTTCAATATTATATGAAATTTTCATTGTAAAATGTGTTCTGACATGAAAAAAAAAAATCACCAGGACACATCAGATTATTTTCATGAAAGGAAAGGATTATTCATCTTAATTTTACCATAAATTCATCAGCTCCTCTTTCATCCTGACATGATCATATGAGAGGCTTGAATTGGTAGGGACCTTAAGGTTCATTTAGTTCCAACCTTACTGCTGTTACAGGGATTTATTCCGTTTATGATACCTTTTCTTTAACTAAATTTTTAATTTGCATTCAGTTTAATTAAGTGTTAAGCAGAAATTGTAGTTGAAAAGAGTATAAATGATCTGCATCTTCTATTTCCAATTAAGCACTTCTGATTCTTGTAATTCTAGTTTTTATTATTCAGAACTACTTGGAGATCTAGATACAAGCATGTTGATTTCTCATGATATTTCCCCCAGACATGCATCTCCTGCCTTGTTGGCAGTACTGTGGTATTACCTCCCTGATGCTCAATTGAGAGCTTTCATAAACTGCAGGGAAAATTTTCTCCCTAATCTAAAACTGATTACAAAATAAAGATGATATAAAGCCAGCTAAATTATTTTTGACAAGAATAACAGAAAAAGATTAAATGGCTCTCAAACCTAGAGCAGAAGTGCAGCGCTCCTTGCATCACAACAATTTCTGAGCCAGATTTTTCTTTCATATCATCCTTCATTGTAACTCTTCCTCTCCCTCTACTTTTTGGTAGCCTGTTGAGGGCTGTGTACATTTTGAAGAGAGGATTTTATTTTTGTGATGTTTGCAACATACTCATTAAAGTAAGATATTTCAAAATGTTAAAGTCTTTTGAAAAGCTCTGAATTTGAGTCTTCGTTAGCAATTTAGTTCAGAATAGATTTTTTATTTTTATTTTTTAAAAATATGTCAACTTACTGCACTTTTTGTTAAATGACATCATAAAACATGGACTTTTTAATTTGATGATGTTGATTCAAACAATGTGTTCTCAGACCATACTTAATTACCTCCAACGTCTTTGGCAGTTCAGCGGAGAAGAGAATACAGTCTTACATGAAACTACCTGAAGTAGAGATGACATCAGTTTCTCTATACTGCATTTTGTTCGTTTGCTTTCTTTGTTTGTTTTCCTACAAATCTATTCCTTTCAGTCTGAAAAGTCATTTTTTTGTGGACTAAATAATTTTCTTGCATGGAAAGAAATTCGCTTAGAATGAACTATAATTCAAAGATTCTCCCAATGGAACAGCTATTGCTGAAAGTAATATTTCCTTTCATTTAAAAATAGCTTTTTGAGTTCTTTTTTATATGATTTATAAGAATATACAGCAAGGTATATTGCTCCTTACTGTTTTAATTGCAGAGAATAAAGTTCTTAGTGCCGCTGTTTTAAAATCTTAAGATATGGAAGGAAGTGTCAAATTATTTTAAACAATGCAGATAAAAACTTAAATTGTATTTTCTCTTAAATCCAAAATATTCAAAACTATCTAAACAAAAGATGTGAATACATTTACAAATAGAAGAACTATTGCCATTTAGTTTCTTCAGTCGTCCTTACACATTACACTGGCAGAAAGTCAACAGAGGAAATGGAAGTTAATTAACAAGAATTGTTCCCAGAGCACTGCTGATAAAATTGATCACAGAATCACAGAATCATAGAATCATAGGGGTTGGAAGGGACCTCCAGAGATCATCGAGACCAACCCCCCTGCCAAAGCAGGTTCCCTATACCAGGTTGCACAAGTAGGTGTCCAGGCGGGTCTTGAATATCTCCAACTGTAGACATACACAGGCACAAATGATGAAGAGGAATACCAATTCATCTTATCTAAAATTTGAGAGGGAAAACCTTTCAGTGATAGAAGTCTTGACAGACACTATCTTAACCCAAGAATGAACCTGTTAATATTTCAGAGGAAAACATGTAATAATACATCTATATTATGAAAAATTAATTTGACACCGGTCAATAATGACTGGATTGAACATTAAGTTTCACCTTCTTCTTTTATCAGGCACAAGCTATAGGATAGTTGTTTTTTTGGATATATATTGATCTATGTCTAGTGCTAGACTGCACAGAATTCTACAGTCCTATCATTTAAGAATTGTATTAGATGAAGATGAATAAGATATTTCAGCCAGAATCCAGAGGTTTCTTTCTGCTTTGATTCATTTCTCATGCTCTGTAAGAAATCTGACGCATTCAGAATGTTTTTTCTTATGAGGTGCCTTTTGGTATTTGAAGTACACTAATTTCCTTTCTTAGCTTTGCAGTGTTTTAATTCTGAAGATTAGCATTAGCAATCAAAGGGCGATGAATCTTACCACTGCATTATAAAATTTCAAAAATAATCCTAAACGTCTACCACTTTCTAAATTATTATTATTATTGTAAATAGAGAGTTAATCCAGAACGGTTCCTTCTTTACCTGGAATACCATAAAGTGCTTTAAATTAATAGGGTTAGGTAAGTGTGTTTGTTATTCACTGGTGAACTAAAGCATGAACAGCTCTAATTCCAAATCAACATTTCAAACAATAGTAGAAAAGCATATTAGATACATCTGTACAAACACATTGCAGCCAAGACAGGGTCATTCATACAGTGCTATTTCTCCTGGAAAGATAAAGCACTCAAACAATCCACCATTAGAAAACTGAGATACAAAACTCAATCTCCTGAGCAAAAAAATTGAGTCTTTTCTTCTAAAAGGCTAGCAATACATGTAAGTGAATTTTCTTTTTGTTGTTGTTGTTGTCAAATAACAAATTATTGTCAAATTTGGAAGCATGTTAAGTAGGTAAAATAATATATGAAAATCTTTAATAATAACAGGAATAGCAATCTAAAATGTATGCCACTTGAAGGCAACAGCCCATGAAGGCTGACTCAGTGAATGGGACAAATTTATACATTTGCTGACACCATACATAAGATCTGGAGGAGATAAAGAAAACTGAGGCATGTAGGAAACAAATACATAATAAGTGACATGAGAGCAATCTTTTCAGGAGAATCAGGTCATTAACATAACAGAATGACCTTGTGGAGTAACAGATGGATGGGAGGCTACAACTGCAGGTATAGCAGGAGGAAGACATGAAAATGCCAAGGCTTCAGTCTGCTCAATCTGAGAGATTGTTATCTGAAAAGAGCAGTTCAGGAAAGAGAAAACTAGATGATGAGAAAAATATAATAGCTCTTTCCCAATAAAAAAAAAAAAAAATGCAAACAAGGAAAATAATACAAATAGAAATAGAGATAGATATGAGGAGTCTTTATGTCAACAACATAAACAATCATAGAAAAACAATCATAGAAGAACAATCATAGAATCCTAATATGCAACCTGAATCTCCCATGGCACAACTTAAGGTCATTCTTTCTGATCCTATCTCTTGTTTACCTGGGAGAATAGGCTGAACTCCACCTGTCCACAGCCTCCCTTCTGGGAGCTGTAGAGAGCAATACAGTCTCCCCCATTCCTCCTCTTCTCCAGATTAAACAATCCCAGTTCCCTCAGCTGCTTCTCATAAGACTTGTGTTCCAGACCCTTCACAAGCTTCATTAACCTTCTCTGGACACACTCCAGGGCCTCAAAGTCTTGTAGTGAGGGGCCCAAAACTGAACACAGTACTCAAAGTGTGATCTCACCAGAGCTGAATACAGGGGGATGATCACCTCCTTGGTCTAGCTGGCAAAACTATTTCTGATATAAGCCAGAATGCCACTGGCCTTCTTTGCTACATGGACATGTTGCTGGCTCATGTTCAAACAAGTGTCGCTCAACACCTTCATGTTCTTTTCCTCCACGCACCTTTCCAGCCACTCTGCTCCAAGCCTGTAGCAATGCATGGGGTTACTGTGACCAAAGTGTGGTATCCAGCAGTTGGTCTTGAACTTGCAGGGCTTCAGCCCATCAATCTAGCCTAACAGATCTGTTTACTCTTTTCCTACCCCTCAGGCAAATCAACACTTCCTCCCAGTTTGACATCATCTGCAAACTTACTGAGGATGGAGATAGGCTCTTTCCAGTGGTGTCTTATGTCCGATCAAGAGGCAAAAGGCACAAAAGAAGACAGGAGGCTCTGTCTGAATATTAGAAAATCTTTTATTGCTGTGAGGATGTTAGCACTGGCACAGGTTTCCCAGAGGCTGTGCAGCCTCCCTCTTTGTTGGTGTTCAAAAACTGCCTAGATACAGTCCTGGAAACCTGTGAACAGGGGTTGGACAATATGATCTTCAAAGGCCCCTTCCAACATGAACCATTCTGTGATTCTTTGAAAATATGGAAACTATCACATGTTGGAGAAAATAAACAAGTAATGACTTTTGTCTGTTAATAACACTAGTAAGCAATCCTATCATAAAAAATGTACAAATTATGACTACAAATCAAACTTATGTACTTGGCCATCCAGTGAATTTTCTCATTAAATAAAAGAATATCATTTACAATATCTTTTTACCAACATTCCAATAATATTGCCATAATGTAAAATTACTGAGAGTTTGTTATTTGAAAACTTTTCATGTTTAAGTACAAAATCAATCAATCATAAAAAAAGTGTCATAAAGACAGCAAATTATTTAAAATATCTTTTCTACAAGACATTAGTGGCTGTAAGATTCATTGTGTGTTTTCTTCACATGGTTGTCACTGAATAGACTGGATCCTATCCTTGCAACTGGATAGTGAAATAAAATGAAGAACATTTTGAAAGTACAGCATTAAAACCACAAACTTCTAATAACTATACCTAATAGAGGGTACTCATTATACATTTTCTGGTGTGAGATAAATTCCTTTTGGGTTAATCAAAGCAAGGTACAGACACTCAGAACTTTGAAATATTATAGCAAAGACCAAGTGAACAGAAGTAGGAAGCTCAAAATTACATGTATTTAGTCTTGAATTCTTGAAAAATTGGCTAACTACATTGTAGCAAAACATAGTATTCAGTGTAATTTTTTTTTTCCTATTAACAGTAAAACTTTTCTCCTGTGTTCAAAATGCTGAAATAAAAATGGCAGGGATGTATACCAGGTATCACTGGAGTTACGGTGAGAAGAAATGCATATGCATCATCTACACCTACAGGTCCTTCTACACTTACACCTACATATAGAATTACCACCTACTTTATATCTTTTGTGAATATTCGACTACAGTTTTCACATACAAGCAGAGAGAATAATTCCATTAGGAATGGGATATATGTCAGTTAGTTTTGTTTTTGTGATTTTAACATAGAAATGAAAACAGATAGCTTCAGGATTGCAAAGATCTTCACAATTTATACTGAAAACTATGGTACACAAAAATAGTTTTCTGCAAGATTTATCCGACTTTTGAGAAAATTCCATGTTTTACTAACTTACGTGGTCAATTTAGTTAACTTACACTAGCTCTGAATAATTTCATTTCCAATATTATAAATTTTCACAGAGAGTAAAGTAGTGAAAAGACTTTTCCAGCTTCATGCATTATTAAAGTATATGTGCTTTTCTTCCAGTATCAAGGGTCATCAGTGAAAATGCCTGAAACGAGAAAAACTACTGGACACAGTGTCATTAACCATAAGCACCCATTAAGACTTGTTACTGATTGCTACTTCTTTGTGAATGCTTCAAAATTGCTTAGTTATACTAAAAAAATATTTCTCTAACACTATTACTTCTACTGAAAATACATTTTGTTCTATGAGAAAAACTATGATATGAAAAACTGTGATTATTCATTACATTCAAACTCAGAAGGATACAAACAAGCATTATATATATATATAGTATGTGCATTTCTTATTCTTTTTTACTTTTGAAACAAATTTATAAAGTGCCTTGTTAAACAGCAATGATGCTTTGTAAGAGAATTGATAAAAAGAATTAATTTGGAGATTTTCTAAACTTGCACATATACACATGCACATAGGCAACATGCACATGTGGTCAAGCATATTTTAGAAAAAAAGCACACACAAAAATGTTCTGCTCTGGATGTATTCCATTGCAGGAAAACAGAGAATGCTGCTCTGTTCTCAAATATCGTACTGAAGCAGGCAGATTGACAGTGAATGCAACACCCTGTTGCACACCTGTATAGAAATGCCCCTAAGAAACAGTGTTTAACCCCTTTACTTACATTCTAAGAGTAACAAAAAAAATCCCTGAATAACTCAATAATGAATTTTATTAATTATATGCTAACAGCAAAAATGAACATATTCTATAGTATGGGAAAAGTTTTATCATTTTACACAGATATTTCTGTTTCCCATACTGGCAACATTTTTCTTTTTTCTCCACTAACTTAAATGTTAAACTTCTGAAGACCAGCAAAAGGAAATAAAATAAATAAGTAATATAAATAAATCCAGAAACTATAAGAAGATGAGACTTTAAGGGTGAAGTTATTGTTGACTTAAACAAATCTTAGTACTCCCAGTGCAAAGTAAGGAAGAAGCCAAGCTGATGCTATTTTCAACTAATTGAATGTAAATTGGTATGTAAATTAGTTGTAGCCCTCTGGTTCCTGAAAAGTTGCCAGTGCAGCCTTTTGTGCTGTAAAGCTTGTAATCCATTGTGGTAGAAAAATGGAGCAAGGCACAATATAAAGAAAGGAAAGCCAGAAAGAGCCATTTTAGTAATTGGTACAAAAAAAATTAGAAAAACAGTATCACCATATATTCCTATTGATACACATATTTTTCACTCATTTTCTCACTGTACTACTTAGATCTTCTAAACTACCAGAACAACACTGATGGTAAGTGTTAGCCTTTGTTCCATAACAAATTTCTAAAAAAAATTGTTCTATTCAAAATTATGACTGAATGCAATTGAACTGGTTAACAGTATGTCACAAAATAATGCCTTCTCTTTATTTCCCTGGAAACTACAATAGATACAAAGAGCACAATAACACTGTTTGACAGAGAAAATTCTTGGCTACAAAACTTTATTTTTCAACATAGTCACCATCATTAGCTATGCATCTTCACATAAAAGAATTATTAGAGAGAAGAGCACTGAAACCTCCACACATATTGTGGCATTATTATTATTATTATTATTATTACTACAGAATCATTTGAGTTGGAAGGAACTCTTAAAAGTCATCTGGTCCAACCCCCCTGCAATGAAAAGTGACACCTATAGCTAGATCATGTTGCTCAGAGACGCGTCCAGTCTGAACTCAGTTATAGAATGCACGATACAAAAAGAAATAACTACGTATGAGATAGTCTGCACTTGAGGACAGTGGATATGGGAAACAGACATGGCAAAAAAAGAAGAAAGAAGGTATAACTGGAGCTCTAATAGCTAAGAAAAGTTAAAGATTATATGTAGAATACTGAGTGATATTAATACTGTTGATTCACAATAAGGGTAGACTAAGAACAGCTAACTCATGCTATTATTTCTTTTAACAATTTTACCAACGTTTGTATTCATGTTAAATTTAATGCATGGAAACAAATCTTACTCCTGTTTCCATAGCTATTTCCAGTTTCTTCATGTTTCATCTCATTTAGAAATTATGCTACTGATTTTCCTAATCTGAGCCTGCTACTCCATCTCTGAGGCCTGTCAGTGACAAAACAATCCTTCAGTGTGCATGCATGAGATTCTGTGTGAGAAGAGGCATGAAATCCTATTGTGGTTATGGCAACTACTACAAATGTCCCCTTGGATTATTTGACCTGATCTTCATGAATGTTAATTTGACTGAAGAGAAATACATACACAGGAGTTTTTGTATTGAAAACTTTCGTCCCTGCAGCTAATTTGGTCCTTGAATGAGCCCTGGAGACTTTTTTAGCAGACTAATGTAACATCTTTGGCAGAGGTACAACCACTGGCAGCTGCAGAACATTCAAATGCAGAAGGGCGTAGCCAAGGCCTTCTGCAGTAGACAGTTTTGTACACTTTCATTTAACTTCTCTATAAAAAGAATACAATTCAGGAGCTTCTCAACATATAAAACACAGTGGCTAAGGTGAGCTCGTAATCTCTCAACAGCTATCAATTCATGGTTCATCAGTTGGAGAAGGCACCTTACAAATTTTCTCCCTGATAGAGCACCTGAGAAATACTGATGAGACTGAGTATGGGAAAGCTATAAATCTCTTTTCTGTGCTTTACTGGTGTGTAGGTGGTGTTGACACCCTCTAAATTTCTCTGTTGTAGCTACTCAAGGATGTTCACAATTACATAGAATTTGCTTTGGGAAGCTTCCCAGAAAGGATGTGTAACAGCTGAGTTCATCATCCGTAGACTTGTAGGAGATGATTGACAAGATATTCATAGGATTTACAAATCAGTTTTTGGTATCTAACAAAGCTCAACATCACTGGCTGTACTCAGGTAATGATAGTCCAAACATTATTTGCAATTTTGTTTGCCTGAGTGCAAAATGGCTTCACACAACAGATCAGGTACAAACTTCCTTAACATCTTCTTAATTATTTGTGCTAGATATGTCCTGCACAGCCTCCATGAAAATTCAGACTAGAACAGCAATGATCAGTTTCCTCAGAAGCTGTATGCTCAGATATATGCATAATCTGCAAATAATCAGGACACTTGTGTGAGTGGCACTTATCTGTGCTTTTGTTAGAAATACTCAAAAGCTGAGGAGATTAAGTGTGGCAATAGAAATGTGGCTTCACATTAGTGTCATTAGTTTTTGTCCTTTTTATAGCAAAGATAAATGAACTGTGACATTTTCTTGGAATCCTAATTGGCACTTCATTGGATCTTCTGAAATATCAAAAAAGGAGAACAGAGACAGCTAGTCTCCGGAAAAGGGGACAAATTAATATATGAGTTCTAAAGAAAAGAGAATATAGAGACAAAAGAAGACTGGATAGATGAGGAAGGAGCCACATGAGCTACTAAGGAGGTTGGGGTTAATAGCAAATATAGAAGTATATATGTCATCTTTTATATAACATGACAGGCACGCCAAGATATGGACTGCTGGCCTGATGTATAGAAAACCTTCTGTTAGCACGTGTTTGTCAGTACATTCAAGAAGATTTTACCCAGTCACTGATCCAGACTCTTTTGTTCCTGTTAGACACACTCATGTTTAGATCTTACATGCCAGTATCATTTAACAGGAATCTATTCACTTGTATAATGACAGCCTTCCTGAAAAGCCCAGTAAATGGAGCTGAAAATAGATCCACTACAAAAGCACATATCTGAACTACTTATGTTGTACTAACATCAAATACAATAACTGTCATAAAAGTTCCTTATCAGAGGAACTTTTATATAAAAGTAAATGCAGATCACCTCCCCTCCCCCCCCTCCCACCCCCCCCCCAAAAAAAAAGTCAAATCAAATATTTTTTTATACAGGAATAACTAATCTGAACTTCTGAAGTCATGGAGAATTAGGTTACCAGATGGCAAATTTATAAAACATTTGCAAGTTTACATTCTAATATATGAATAATTAAGATGAGCTAAAATTAATCTGACCTATACACTTTGGGAAACTGATGAAGGCTTATTCTCATTTTAGATTTAAGGAGGCTTATAAAAAGTCAGAACAAAAGGGCTAGATAAGGCGTAAGCAACCTTTAAAAACTATAAAACTTAAAAGTTGATTGTTCTTATCTCCAAATCACATACCACTATTGATTGAACTTTTCCAAACACTGATTTGAAGTAATCACTTTCTCTGCATAACACTTAAGGGGGGAAAAAAAGGCGGGGGGGGGGGGGGGGGGGGGGGGGGGGGGAACGATGTTTATTTGAAAGGAAGCTAAAGCTAAAAACACCTTGCATAATTGTTTTTCCTCTTGGTGATGCAAGAAATATATATGTGTAAACTAAAGCAGGTATAAAGCTGTCTTGGCAACTCCAAATAACATACTTAAAACGTCGACAATGGTGATTAATAGTAATTATATTGTAAGCATAAAATACAATCAATATATATATATATATTTTTATTAGGTCTTTGGTTTACTTTTTCTGCTGGGACCAATTCCTTAGTGATAGGGTAGAAATTTGTACATGATTTGGAGAGACCTGCTTTTGGGTTTTTTTGTTTGTTTGTTTTGTTTTTTTCCCCATATGAAAAATAAATTGCTATTTAATTGTAAGCAATATTTCACATTTTTCTGCAATTTCTATATGCTAATATTAAAAAAATACTATTTTTTCTGAAACTTTATTTCAGAGTATCTAGATGGACATGGACACTGCATGACCAATAATAATAGTGATGGTAATACTATGAGAAATGAAACTCAAAAAATAGCTTTATAAAATCAACATCAAACGTAAATATTCAAAGGAGATTTAGATATCAAATGAAGGAAAGCGCAATATTATGCTCTTCATTCTATGCTATCCATAAACTCATAATCAATTACAATCAGAAATCTAGTATTTTAAAAAAATAATAATTAAAAAAGTGGTAAATTTGACTCCAAGGCATATTTTTGGAAGCAAGTTTCTCTTCAAAACTGGATCATCTTCATGGTTTACCTTCTTTTTGGAGTCCTCTAAGATAAATATATATATAATTCAGGCTTTGTTGCCAACTTAGTGTATTTCTTTTCTCCTATAAATGTATTTGTCTACATCTTTTGGGAGAGGAAGTAGTGCCAAAACCCAATAAAATCATTTTTCTAGTTCTGCACATAAAAAGTGTTAGAACAGATGTTAGCTCTTGATTTTGACTTAAGAATTGACTCACCAGAAGTTCCTTCACAAGCAACTCAAGCTGTACGTTTCAGTATGAAGTATACACTTTCACCATATTTGTATCCCTCTGTGTATTATGTGTGTTTCTAATGAGATTTTAAATGGGATTGATATATGTCGTTTACTGATGCAGAATATATAATAAAATCAACAGTTGGGCTTCAGTCTTTCCTGAACCACATATAGTATGTTTGTACTTAAGGAGATGAAGTAGTTTTCTACCCAAGCAGAATTTTTTTTTAATTTTCTTTTATTATTATTTTTGTTGTTGTAAATAAGTGCTTTTAACAGATATCTAGTCATTAACAGTGTCATGCATGATAATTTTTCTTTTTCATGGTATGAGTATTGTCTGTATATACCTGAATTTTTCTGACTCATACACACAAAACAGAATCTATTTAAAGTCATTTATTTTGAATGCTGTCAACACCATTCAAGTGTTGAATCCTGCACTTTGGCCACAACAACCACAAGCAACACTACAGAACTTGGGCAGAGTTGCTAGGAGACTGTGTGGGGGTGTTGGTCGACACTCAGATGACCATGAGCCAGCAGTGTGCCCAGGTAGCCAAGAAGGTCAATGGCATCCTGGTTTGTACCAGCAATAGTGCAGCCAGAAGGAGCAAGGAGGTAACCAGCCCTCTATACTCAGCACTGGTGAGGCTGCACCTTGCCTCTGATCTTCACTTCTCAGACAGACATTGCTCTGTATAAAAATTACATTTTCCTCAAGAATGCAGAAGTGAAATGCAATTGTTACATAAACACATATAGATTACAGAGATTTTCTTAAGATTCCTTGCAACATTAATACTGATTTATTTATTTTTAATGAAGTAAATTAACCTTCATGAAGTTAACATTTCATAACTGATCTGTCTGTTCTCAATTTCACTCTGTACTAGTCTATCACATTCTATTATTCTTCTGAGCAAAAAGTATTCAGCTTTCAAAGTAAACTTTGCTTTATAAATGCTCAATCCTAACCTTCACCTCAGACACAATGAAGGAAAGAAGTGGAGAATGAATAACTTCTGGGGAGTATCTTGGCGTGTCATGGTCCTAGTCAGATACTCTTGTTTTGACCAGAAAATTAACTCTCTTAAATTCTTTACTACATTCTACCTACTAGCAATAAAAGTGTTAAGTGCTGTTTCAACAGGTTGTGCAAACTATTTTTTTCTTAGTTTGTTAATGTTTCCATACTGGAAAAATTGGTGGTGAGAATCTTCATTGTTGTAATTAGTATCTTTACAGAAAAATGTATTATACTGAAAATCAGTATTTTTGTTTTGTTACAACATCCCCCAATATATCACTAGTCATAGCATTCTTAATAAATTCCAATATGATATGCTTATTAAAATGTTTGTCATTGATTTAAAGTGTGAAATTATAATTCTTACTGTTTATAAAAGAAAGTATCAGCATTTAAATTTTGTAAGAAATTAACTGTACTCATTGCATTATGCATATCACTTTCTGGTTCTAATTATCTTATAAGAGACATTGTTATTACTATTTTCACAAAATTGTGCTTATAGAAGTTAATAAGAAATGTACTTTGTGAAATAATGGAAACATTATAATCTTCAAGGGCTGCTCCAAAAGTAATTCCTCCTAGTTTATTATGTTGGCCCACAGCATCAGAGGCAGATGTTAGTGGCATGGCAGTAGAGGTTGAACCTTCCTGCTAATATCCCATTACATTTTATTGCTGTATGATGAATGACAGCAGAGGGACAGTCTGACAAATTGACATCTGACATGAAAGAGTACATGAATATGGAGTCCAATCTGTGAAACTGAGCACAGTGAGGCAATGGGTGGTGTGTTTCACCTGTGGTGACAGTGATGTGAAATACAGCCATGTTCCAGACTGCCATGCACAGCTGTCATATCATGAAATGAAGAGTGTCTCAATCAGCTCCTTTGCACAAATTAGTGTACTATGATGAGGGAACTGTGTATGGAACTGAGTATCAGCTTCAGTGCATTGGAAACAATGTTGGTAATATTGGAATATCACAAAGTTTGTTTCTGGTGGGTCCCACAGATTCTTACAGAGGCAAAGAAAGATCACTATATGCTAGCTTTTCAGTACTGATTGAACAAATATGTGGCTGAAGGTGACAGTTTCCTGGATCATTACTAGTGATAAAATGTTGTGGTACCACTACAAGCTGAAGTCAAAATAGCAGTCCATGAAGTGATGGTATGTGAATTCCCCATCAAATAAGAAATTCAAGACACAGCCCCCAGTGGGTAAAGTGATGTGTCCTTGGTGATCCTTATGGATTTCCTGGAAGCCAGAACAAACCATCAACTTCGACTTCTGCATTATAAAACTAACTAAGCTGAAAACTTGAACTTCCAAAGTCAGGCCAGAGAAGAAGACAACCTTTCTATTGCAACACAGTAAAGCTAGGTTCCATACCAGTTTGAAGACTGTGAAGCACATTGCCAATCTTGACTGAACTGTTGAGCACACCCAACATATAATTTAGATTTGTCACCTTCTGACTTCCATTTGTTTGGACTGATGAAAGTTGAACTGCGGGGACAATATTTTCCTAGTAATGACACAATCATAGCAGTTGTGAAACAGTGGTTCTACTCCACTTGTGCAGCATTCAGGTTCTTGTTCATTGCTGATAAAAATGCATAACTAATGGTGGTGACTATGTTGAAAAATATTGTTTTGCAGCTCAAAATTTCTTCTGTCAAACAACTCTTTGTATCTATTGTAGTTTCCAGGGAAATAACTTGGAGGCATTACCTTCAATGTGACATACATACTGTTGACCAATTAAATTGCACTTAGTATCACTTTTGAACAGGTAAGAATTTAAGCTGTTTTACTGTGCTGTTATTTTTCAAACAAAACATTGCCTAGTATGTTAATTTCTGTAATGATTTTCTCCCTATTCAAAACAATCTAGAAAACCTCTCCAATGACTTAATTATCAGCACAAGTTTTGTACTAAATACACTCTTCCAAACATTTTATTCTATCTTAGATACAGCTCTGTTGGGAAGTTCTGTAAGATTTGATCTACAATATTCTGTTCCTCTTTATTCCTGTGCCTTGAGACCAGCAAATTGGAAATGATTACTAAAATCAAGACTTGTAATTAGACAGCATAACATCTAATATACTCCTTTTGTCAGCTTGCCAGAAAGAGAATTTCAGTAAATGATACATTACACCATGAAAAAACTCTTTCCAACAAGACTGTTAATGATGATAAATAAAGAACTTGTGCGAAACCAAGCAATTAATCCTTTGGAAGATTTCCATTGAAGTTGCTATTAAGGTATCAAGTATTGGAAATACATACATAAACAAATCCTTCGTGAATATTTCACTTTTGGTTAGTGCATTTTCTTGAAAATTCACCTGTAGTTAACTTCTTTCTTATATATAATGAATAAGATGCTGATTTTATTTTAATAAGGAAAAAACAACAATCATTCATAGTGGTGACAATAATTTAAATATTTTTAAAATACTCTGAGATATTCCATTTTCTGTTGAGATAATAAATATTGATTTATTTATTTATGAAGTCACGGTAATTTTTTTTGTTTGTTTCTGTTACAAGAGACAGAGGGGATTGCAATATTGTGTCATTAATAATGCATTAAAAATAAAGAGGAATTGTAAGCAAAAATTTCTGCTGCATGTTGTAAGAAATACAAAATGTCAAAAGGTTATGGAAGAAGTCCTTCCAGTAAACGCTATTTCAATTTACAAACTTGAAAAGCAGTTTCTCCGTATGCAGGCAGCTAGGTAGATCAATGTCTCAGTACAACAGAGAATTTTTTTTTTGTATTCATAGGTCTCCTAAATTATTCCCTGTTTGTATCATGGGCTGTGTCTAGAAACAAAAAAGAGTGAAAGATAGTTTGGCTTTTTTTTCATAGAATCATAGAATGGCCTATGTTGAAAAGGACCAGAATGATATTTAGCTTCAACACCCCTGCGACAGGCAGGGTCACTAACCACCAGACCAGGCTGCCCAGAGCCACATCCAGCCTGGTCTTGAATGCATCCAGGGATGGGGCATCCACAACCTCCTTGGGCAACCTGTTCTAGTGCTTCACTACCCTCTGTGTGAAAAAAATTTTTCCTAATATCTAATCTAAATCTCCCCTGTCTCAGTCTAAAACCATTCCTCCTTGTCCTATCACTGTCCACCGTCATAAACAGTTGTTGCCCCTGCTGTTTATGTGCTCCCTTCAAATATTGGAAGGCTGCAATGAGGTCTCGCCGGAGCCTTCTCTTTTCCAAGCTAAACAAACCTGCTTCCCTCAACCTTTCTTCATAGGAGAGGTGCTCCAATCCTCTGATCATTTTAGTAGCCCTCCTCTGGACTTATTGAAAGAGCTCTGCATCTTTTTTGTACTGGGGGCCCCAGGCTTGGATGCAGTACTTCAAATGGGACCTCACAAGAGCAGAATAGAGGGGGACAATCACCTCCCTCTTCCTGCTGGCCACTCCTCTTTTAATGCAGCCCAGGATATAGTTGGTCTTCTGGGCTGCAAGCCACACTGCTGGCTCATGCCCAGCTTCCCATCTACCAGAACCACTGAGTCGTTCTCCCCAGGGCTGCTCCCAAGGAGTTATTCACCCAGTCTGTATAAACATCTGGGATTGCCCCTGCCCAAGTGCAACACCTTTTAACTTGGTGAAAGTTAAGCAGTTCAGATTTTTGATTCCAAAGCAGTTGTTTTTTGCCATAGGACAAAAACTGATCAGTGATTTAGTGGTAGGTGATATTAAAGTAAAATGATCTTCATTTTTTGGCAGTATCACATTTCATATCTAATTAAACTGCAAGTAATGCCATATCACAGTAGAAGTTGTAACAGAAACTACAATGTAAATACTTAGAAGAGCTCACTGGTCCTGGAACCTCAGTAAAAATTGGTAGAGTAGAATCAGAGCATTAATTCCATGTTATTCAGAAATAATTCAATAGCAGAACACTTAAAAATTTACTTAGAACACAGAATAACAAAATCTTTGAAGGTGGAAAATCTTCCATAGGTCATCTAGTATGGGCGTTCAAGACAACATTCAGAATAGAGGCTGAAAAACAAGTTTGACAGGCTGTGGAAGAGAACACTGAGAACAAAGGCTGTCTCCAGAAGACAAGAGCAGAAGTCAAGTGGGGCATGTAATCTCTGTGTGATGATAGTCCTGGCTGGAGAAGAAGCTCGTGAATAGAAGCAACTTGTGGCTCACACTGGATGAGCATTTGTATGGGCAGTTAGTGTCTAGAGGTGAAAGAGACTCGTTAAGTGTTCTGTTGGTATGTTGGGGGGGATAGAAAGTTACAGTTTGGATCATTCACACATCTGAGTCCGTGCCTTCAGGCGCTGCAATGTAGTCAAACTCCTTTTCAGAGTCACCTAAAGACTGTTGTCCAAGGCTTTATGTAGATAGCTTTGTTGATGAAGACTGGGTAACCTCTCAGGTGACCTATTCCAGTGCTCAGAGTCACACTCGTAGTAAAAATGAACTAAAAAAACCTCAAACAAATAAAACAGCTTACTGATTTTCAGGTTGAACTTCCTTTCCCTCACTTGATACCCAATATTTCTTCTATTTTCACTGTACACCTCTGGAAGGAGACTGGTCTGTCTTTCTTCCCTCGCGTATTTATATATTTAAGTTGCTTTAAATGTTATGCCTCCTATTAATTTGCATGGAATCTACAATAGATACAAGAAGCACAATAAAACTATTTGATAGAGTGAATTCTCAGATGCAAAATACTATTTTTCAATATAGTCATTACCATTAGATATGAATTTTCACCAGTGATGGACAAGAGACATCATGTCATGCTCATAAAAATCTGTATGTCCACCCAGAATGTGTCTTTCACATCACTGTTGGTGACTGCTGAAACACACCACCCACTGCCTCACTGTGTTCACATCCATGAGCAACTTTTTTCACATGGAGGAATTCAATTTTACATCTTGGCTTCATTCATAGTTCCATGTTAAACACCATTTTATCAGACTGCCCTCTGCTGCCATCTGTCCCACAGCAACAAAATGTAACAGAATACTGGTAGAAGGTTTTAGCCTCTGTTGTCAAACCACCAACATCAGCTTCTGACATTGTGAGCCAACACGATGAAATAAGAGACATTATTTTTGGAGCAGCCATCATAGGTAAGATCACCTCCAACTCTTCTCATCTATAGGCTGAACAGTCACAGTTCTTTTAACCTCAGGTAAAGATAGTTCTTTATGACTCTATGTTGAACTCTGCCCTGTAGTTCTAAACCTCCTGCTTGGGAACTCAAAACAGGACAGAGTACAGGAGATATGGCTTCACCAGCACTGAATAGAGGGGAAGGATCACCTCCGTAGAGGGGAAGGATCACCTCCGTTAACCTGCTATTGATGCTTTGCCTAAAGCAGGATACCAGTAGTTTTCTTTAGAGCAAGAGCACTTTGTTGGTTCACTTTCAGCCTGGTGTCCTCCAGGATCCCCAGGTCATTATAGATAGAGATGCTTTCCCATTGGGAAAGGTTCTGTACTCATTTGTTTTGCTATACATCTTTCTTTAGCAGTGGACAGCTTCTTAATTTCTCTGTTCCTTTTTTTTTTCTTTTGTGTATGTGTGTATGTGTGTGTGTGTGTTAGATGGAGGCAGTGAAACCACATTGTGGGGACAAATTTATATATCTGAAGCTGTATCTTACATCTATTCTTATATCTAAAGCTCTCCTTTACTATTTACTGTTGTGACTTTACATATCATAGTCTCGTATAAAAGTTATGGTTTTATTGACACAAATGCCAAAACTAGTTAATCAAATAATTCTTTTTCAATTTTGTATTAATTTTATTTTTTTTTCTTCATAATTTCTTGTATTTTAATTTGATGACTCAGATTCCCCTGCTGGGCTGTATGGTAAAGTGTTGATTAATTAAAGAAATTGGGAAAAATACGACATCTCTAGTTAGATAAAAGCATTATTTGAGAGCTATTTTCTCTCAATATTATTTATTGCATGGCTACAGTGGGAAACAGAATAAGAATAGTAATTGAAAGTATTCATAGAATACTTTCAAGAATAGAATTGAAAGTATTCATAATGCATATTCTCAATATTATATCTGTTAATACACATTTAGTTATCCAAATGATTAATAAAAACATTATCTACTCTCTTTGCGCTTATTAAGAGAAATCTTTCTGACACATCTCTTACAGAGAATGATACATACAAAATTAAATCCCTAGTACATTGAACTCATAAATAATATTAAACCAATTTTAACCGGAGAGTTTTAGTATAGTGATTAAATTTCTCTTTATGTATTATCAGTTAACTTGCATATAAGAGTAACAGATTAGAAAGAGACAAAGCAAAACAGATAATTGATCAGTTTTCATACTATATAGCCACAAGTACGAAATCTGAACATCTGTGGCATGTGCTGTGAAATACATACACCATGCTGAGTCAGTGGGAGGGTTGAAAGAAGTAGAAACAGTGAAGGAGTATTTAAATCTGGAGGTAAAGAATATTTTCTCAATATGTCAGGATTATTCATATGAGGACACAGAGGGATGTTGTATATGGATAACAGATAATCTTTCCATGTTCTATTCAAAAGAGAAATCCGGAAAGCTGTGGCTGCCATGGGAAATTGAGGTTATAGAAAATCAGTTGTTAAAAAAGAAAGCACATAAAAATATCTAGTACTCATCATACATATATATGAGCCATTATATTTTAAACATAATTTTAATATCTGGAAGTAATCTTCGTATTACACTAGCAGAATTATTTGGGATATTTTCTATTGCAGAATAGTGGCTGATAGTACATAGGTTAAGTGACAAATGTATTCTTCCTAGATAGGTTTCACAGCTGAGCAAAAAAGTGCAGTCTGAAAATCTTTAGTTTCAATGGGAATTGATTTAGAGAGTCTATTTTTCAAGTTTTTCCTGTATCTCAGAGATAATTGGTCATCTTGGACTGTTGTGATGAATTCTGTGTTTGAGTCTCTGAAAAGAAACACACAGACAATTGTTTTCATATATCAAAAGTAACCTAAAGGGGCTGATTCATTTTGGCAAGGATGATCTGCGGGGGATTGCAACAGAAATCCAATCTACTAAGGAGAAATAAGAAACGTGATGTATATTCTAGGCCACATGTCACAACATCTATTATTTTGAATAAAACAAAAGAAAAATTATAATGTGTGTGTTACACATCCTCAGTCAGTATTAAAAATCTGAAAGTGATGCTTTGCTTCCTCTATATTACTTTCCATTTTCCATTCTAATACAGTTTTCAAGATATTCCAAATACTTTATGCTTAATATTCTCTTCTTAGAATGCAGGGTTGAAGGTCACGACTTTGGCTGAATTTTCCTTCACTTTGTTTCTCATTCGATGACATTCTGGCCTGGCAGTTTTTAAACTATAGCAGAGCTGATGTTACAGATAACCTAATATCCTACACATTGCTCAATAGTAAATTATTTTTCAGAGGCCTTTTGTTTTTAAACCACCTGTTCATTGGTCTGTGTATACACATTACAATGAGTTGTATATGTATGACTACAGAATATGTTTTAATTTTGTAGGCAGTGGTGTGAAAAAAAACCTAAATAATAGACATGAAAATAATTTATTTTTTCTTTTAAGTATATTAATGTTATTCTTGTATTCTGAGCAGGTGTTAAAACAAAATATACATTATGTTGTTGTACTAATAAAGCACCTCTACTTTGAAATAATTGTGTCCAGGCAACAGTCAGGACTCGTAGGACACAGCTCAGTAACATATTTTTCTGCTAAACTAGTATGAAGGCAAAAACACATATTTCACCCTCAAAAGAATTCAGAAGTTGATTGGTATCTTGCTCAAGTACATTTTTGAGAGCTGTACTTGACAGAGGAAGCCAGAAAAGATTAATTTTTTGGTGCGCTTTCACATTGCTCATAATTTATAATTATTCCTTTTGCTTCACTGGCAACAACATTTTCAGTACTACAGCTATGGAGGCAACAGGGACTCCATAGCACAGCAGTTGTATAAATTTTACTGGTGAACAGTATGTAGAATATAAATGTATCATGGTTTCAACCTAGAGAGTGTGAATAGAACGCTAATGTTTTGTTGTTGCTGAGTCATGGATGCACGCCTGAGGCGGGCCACATCTTTTGGTAGGGGAGGTTCACTGACATCACAGTGCAGCAGCAGTGCATTGGGAAGGCAGAACAAGGACAACTGGCCAGGATGACGAAAGAGAACATTCTGTAATACCTGACATCATGCAGAAGGCTATAAGGCTGTGGGGAGCTGGAGCAGGGCAGGCCTCTGCTCGGGACTTGGTTGGGCTTTGGTTAAGGTACAATGAGATTTTGCATTGTTAGTTGCGCATTGTTTGACAGGTGGGGAGGAGTTGCATTGTGGAGAAATATATATATATACACATATACATACACACACACACATATATGTACATACATTGTTATAATTGCTTGTTTGTATGTTTCTATTTTCCTTTTCTGTCTTAGTAAATAGTTTTTTTATATCAACCCACAAGTTCTGTTCTGTTTCTGAGTCCCTTCCTCAGTGAGGGGTGGAGTGAGCAAATGGCTGTGTTGTTCTGGTGAATTAAACGACAAAATGGAAAAGTGAAAATCTGATCTGATGGACTGCTAGAGAGAGTGGCAGACAAAATGATGGCTAAAGAACATGGTCAGCTTTCAGCCATTCTGGAATTATGGAGACAATGGATATAAATAACATATAAATACATTCCAAAGAAAGTAAAACATGTTTTCTTCCCTGAAAAGAAGAGAAAGGAGAAAGTCACAGTAACTGTAAACAGACATGTTGTGTGAGATGACTGCTTTTTTAGAAATATATGTATTTTGATTGTCTTTGCGGCGCCTATTAACTCTAGACCAGATAACTTAGTTAATATTAAATTTTACATGTTCTCAAGTATTTGAGGAAATTTGTTTGAAATAATATTAAAATACTATACTATCATAATTAAATTATAATATTTAATATTAATAATATTAAAAGTTATTAAATATTCATGTTTGAATATATGTTCTACCATGAACTGTAGCCTATACTGTTCCTCATAAGGTTAGGAATTATCATGAAATAGCAATTACAGAGCTCTCAGTATAGTATATTTTATTACAAGCAATTTATTTTTTTAAAGTGTAAAAAGTTCTGTGTGTATGTTGGAGAAGAAAATATGATGAATTTATGAAGTGAGTAAAATGCTTAATTGAACTGTGCAAAGGAATGAGAATTTGGAAATGTAGTGGTCTTAGACTGAGCCTCTTTTCTTTCCAAGATATAATTGAATAATTACAAATTGTTTTTATTCTAAAGAAAATGCACACATTGCAAACAAGCTATTTGCTAATTAAACAGTGCTTCACACATGTGGATGTTAGTTCACTTCAAGAATTACTTTGTAAAACTCAAAATTTAGATTTAATCATGACTTTCAGATTCCCTAGTGAAAACTAGGGAATAAATAATCACTAAGCATGGATACATAGTGAAGTCATCTATTCTGTAATATTACTAAGGAGTAAACCACGCTTTTCCATTTTTAATGAATTGATAGATAATATTAAAGAAATGCATTACCAAGCTCTGAACTCAACTCATTTCACAAACACTGTGCTGAATTTACTTGAAGTATGGAACATTAAATACAGAAAAACAGTTATTAAAGGTTTTCTTACATTCTTTGGAAGATTATTCTCAGCTCTAAATCCTTGTATGATGTTAATTCATGTAGAAGAACAAATACTAATTAACAACCTAAACTGTAAACATTCTTGTATCTTTCTTTCATTACATTAAAAAAAAAAAAAAATGGGACATTTGATGAAAATATTTATTCCCAGCATGTGTGCGTAGTAGTAATTTATAGAAATCTATAATGTAGTACCTTGATTACACAAGCTTTTAACTCTTAACTTTTCTTTACTCTATATTGATTTTAATTGTAGAACTTATTTGAACACTCATACACCGAATTCAATTTGACCTTATTTATGAAGATATAAGAATCTCAAATAAACCTTCTTTGCCCCCTTCTCCTCCATGGGCCTCCCCTGAGCTGCAAGGAAATTCTGCTCAGCACCTGGAACACCTCCTGCTCTCCTCCTGCGTTGACCTTGGAATCTGCCAGTTTGTGTCTCACATTTTCTCATTTTTCTCTCCCAGATATTGTTGAGCAGCATTTATTTCCTTTCTTATATCTGCTCTCTCAGAGCATTGTTGCTTATTGGTTCAGTTTTGGCAGCAGAAGGTCCCTTTTGGAACAGCTGGAGATGACTTAGGGCAGCTGCTGGACTCACAAAGGCCACCCCTACAGTTTTTCCATTACAGGAAAAAAAAAAAAAAAAAAAAAAAAAGACAAAGGAAATAAATAAATGACCAAATGAAATAAACTGTCACTATGAAATGAACTATAGTTTAAAGAAAAAAAATTCCCCAAAAGATGAAGTTTAAACTCTAAGATAAGCACTTAAGTATTGATTAAGTACTGATCTATTCACAGTAGAGGAGGAATAGCAGCTACAGTATCAAAAGCATTGGTATCATTTCACTCTTTTTGCTAGTCTTATGCAGATTTTTAAAAAATATATCTTCATGTAAAGTTGTCACTTATGACTATCACTTTATATTTAAATGGAGATCTTAGTTTTCTCTTCTACACAGATTTAGAAAATGATCTTCTCCCCTGCTGCAGCCATTAGTATTTAGTTATGATCTACATTGAAAGTTTCTATAAACTGTACACATATGCACTAGGTTAAGCACTCTGAATGATAAAATTCTGAAAATACATATTCATTCATTTCTTTTGTGATTAAGAATGTTTCTGTTACTGTCTACATTTACTTTCAGGTTCTTTGTGTTATCGTTTCAATGTATCAGACAAGACGTGACATTCTAGTGTTCAGTACTGTACTGCTCTATCATGAAGAGTTCTTCAGGACACAAGCATGACAAGTAACTCCAGGGATCAAAGAAAAAAGCTGAATCCTGAAGATTTGGACTCCTCTAGACGTATTTTTTAAAAGAAAAAAATCTTTGGGGAAATCATTTTAAAATACAGTGACATTTGGGTTATCAAAACATCTACTGAGAGGAGAGTGAATGGAATATTCAATGATGTTTTCACTAAAAAAAGTTGTAAAGAAAGCTACCATTGGCAGGCAATCATTTCACAAACTAATACAGTTTTTTGTAAGCTGAGTGTTATATATAATTTTCTCTCTTTGTTGCTTTCAATTTCCTGCCACTAAATAACTGAGCTTAATTTTTCAATGTCAAACTGCTCTGCTGATCCTTGCATTCCATGCCAGCTTTCGAAGATGATTGTTTCTTATATAGAAATTGTTTGCAGTATTTTACTAAAATTGTGATTTATTTGTTCTTCTTGTCAAATAAAAATGTAATTGTAGTAAAGGTAGCTGTTGCACTGTTTATTAATCTTTTCTTAAATGGGAAATTATCCTTTGCACAATATTTCTGTTTCTCGCATACTTTTAAGAAAAATAATCTGTCTTTTGGCTATTGATGAAATTTGCTCTATGAAATTTGCGCATCTCTACCAGTTTTTTATGTGCACATATGCCACTGTTCACATTTAGTGACTATTCTGATGTGATGAAGCCCCTGCAAAGCTAATCTTAGGTCCTTACAAGCAAACAGTAATGTGCAAAGACAAAAGATTCTCTTTCCTAATCAAATCTAGAGACGAACTCCAAAACACAGAAATAAATGCCTTTAAGTCACTTACACTAACTTCTGGTTTGTTACAACTCTCATTATGCATTAAGCAAACCACTCAAGATATAAAAATCACCAAATAATCATTATAAGAATTATAAGAATTATAAGAATTTTAAGATTTGAGATACAAGGTTTTATCCTATCCTAAGAGTCATTCAGATTTTCCATCTCTCCTGAGACAGCTTTGTACTACCAATTTCACCATTTATCACAATAAACAATAATTTCATTATAATATTGTAGGATTTTTTTTGTCTTAGAAGAAGTGTCAAAAGTATTAAAATGGAATTTTGGTTACATAGGGACTTTCAGCTTGGGGAATTGCATCTAAACCCAAATTGTACTTGATAATTGTAGTAAATTTCCTCCAAGCTCTATAATTGAAGCAGATTGCATCAGATCAACTTTTTAAATTACAATAGTTTACAGTGCTTATCTGCATTTTAACCAGGTATGAAGGATTTATTCCTGAAATACATTGAGAAACACTATTTTCACCTCATGCAATGCATCAGAGAATTTATAGCCAATCAATTACAACGTTACACATTTTCACTTTGTATTTCTTCTTCTCTGGAGTATGTAATATTACATGGATATAGGTGTTGGTGATTTTATTAACAGGTACATGTAAACTTATCAAAATAGCAGAATGTCATTTCATATGCTAAATCCACTTTGTTGTTGTTAATGATGATGATGATAATGATGATGATGATAATTCCGAGCTCAACAAAAAGAGTTGAGTGTATAGTTACATCAGATAAATAATACAAATAATACAATGTTATTTTATTTGGAAAGCAATATGGTACCTTAAAAGTAGGTAAAATAGATAATGTGTAGTTATAGACTAGGAAATCTGCATGATTTGAATGTACAGAGCCAAAAGAACTGTATTGTTACATTTCTTTTAGGAGGCCATGAATTGGAATTCTTTTTCTCATGCACCACAACTGAATTTTTAAGCTCAGTACATCACCTGTAAAAGTACTTCTCACATTTCAGACAAATAATCACAAAGCTGTTACTGTTCTAATATTTCCATAGTCTTTTTTTCCCCAAGAAAATTGTTTTATCTGTTGAGTTATAACTATATTTATTTATTTGTTTATTTGTTTATTTATTCAGACTAATGGTAAGTGAAGTGTAAGAGAAAATGAACAGCCTAGAAAGAACTACACATCATCAGATTGCCAACAATGACTTATATAAGTCAGCTATTGATGAAAAAATAATTGAAGTAAAAATAGTAATAATGTATTTACAAATTATGTCTGAAGAATAAGCTGCTATTATTTGTCAACAAGGTTTTTGGAAAAGGAATAAATAATAGAAACATCTCTATAATCCCATTAAAAATAATAATTGAAAAAACAAATAATAACCATCGTATCTGTTTTTATCCCACCTCAATAAATACTAGAAGTGATAAAACTCATGATAGTGTCTATTACTATTAACACTAAATAAATGCTTGTTTCCTAATCAGTCCTTACTGTTTAATCCTTTAAGAAATCATTTTTCAATTTTTGACTTTTTGTGTTCATGCGCAATGCAACAATGCAAAGTAGGCTTAGTTTTGGCAAGATATGTCTAAACTGATGTACTTCAAAAAGTTGTAATGATATAGTTCAATTGTTAATTGACAACAATCTAGCTGTCAAATCCTAAAAAATGACCAAAATACCCCCCAGCAATAACTGCACAGAAAACCCCACAGCATTATAATATTAAGTCTATTGTTCTAATTTCTTAGTAGTTGTAAAAAGTAGTCACAACACATTTTTTTCTCCACTTTTCTCCACTATCTATTTATTGACATTAACATTAATGCACAATCTGTGTTTTTTTAGTATTCTAAGCTTTGTTATGACAATTTTTACTGCCTTAGGATATTTAGAAATGAGACCTTTTGGTCACATTCCCTAATGTTCCAGATCAGTTTCCATAAGGTGTACTACACTCTGACAGAGAAATATATATATATATAATATATATGTATGTATGTATGTATGTAATATATACACATACAATATTGATAGATACAGTGGACTGAGTAATACAGCACTTGTATAATAATTCATGCCACATTAAATCATCCAGGTCTTGTCTTTCATTGTTCAAAACTCTGTCTGATCCTGATTTCCTTTTGACGTTAGCAGGCATCAAGCTACCTATAGAAATTAAAAAATTCTTTTTAAAATAACAGTTCTTAGAAGATCTACTTTTTCACCATTATTGCTCATATTGGATACATCCTGTTTCTATAGCTATTTATTACACTGATTTGTACTTTTTTTTAATGAAATTGACTAAGTTTCTTACATTACCTTATTATATAATTGTAATGGAATTTCAGTTATATTTCCGAATATCATTTTTGTAGCTTTATGTTGTGACAAGAAAAAGACAAAAGAAAAATAGTTTTCAACAATTTATTTTACCAGTGTTATGATTTGAAATTGAATTTTTTTTGTGTCAGTAAGTAAAATAATTGTCAGGAGAAATTTAGTCAAATATGGAATGAGAGAAATACTAGAAGTTAACAGGAAGGTAATGAGAGTAAACCAGATCTCTGAAATCACCATGTGCCAGTGAAAAAAAAAAGATATTCAAGCAAGCTTTCATTATTAATAGCATAGCCAAAGTTAATCTAAAGAAAAATAGCAGATGGAAGGTGTGCATAGAGTTTTTACAGCATTTCAGGAAAATGCATTTGCTTGAAAACAGCATGATGAAATCCTTCATAGATAACAGCTGACACAGTTTAGAAACTGTGTTCTTAAAACATTCCATATTTTATGAGTCACTCAACATTTTTAACTTAATCAAGGTAATAGTTTCTATCAGGAGGACTGGGGAATTCTATATAACTACAAGGAATGTTTTCTAAGCATTTTTAAACATACATGAACAGACACACAATAGAGAAAAGTCTTGTTGAAATAAATAATGCTTCTCAGAATGTCTTATATAACAATCCCTGAACGTTGCTTATTGCTCTCACCAGAAACAGAAATGATTTTTAAATTATTCATGAATTTTCTTTCTCCTTCAGGAAATAAATGACCTGCAAATATGTAAAGGATGAAAAATGAATTCCTCAGTGATTAAGGAAATGCTGATTTATGTGGCATTCTTTTAATTCCTCTTGATTTTTAACTTGTTTTAAGTAAGCATTTTACCTAATGTGCCTAGTGTAAAAGACATATTACATTGACATTAATTCTCTAATTAATCTAATGTAAAATTACTGTCTGAGAAATCATGGAATCACTACTGGTTTTACTGAGGCTCAATTTTGAAAAGATATGTAGCATCATCTAATTACCAAGCCCTGATTTAATAGCTTTCTCAGCCTTACAAACATAACTTATGTCTTTTTACACTTCACTCGTTTATTTGGATTAAGTCTACTCAGTTTTTTGTTTCTGCTTAGAGAGATGAATATATCACAGCAGAACTGAACTCACCTTATGAAATAGTTTTCTGAGAGTTATACAGGACACACTCATACTCAGAAAACTTGAATTCTAGTCTTTGAATAATTAAAACATACAGAGAAAAATGATCTGAAATACTGATTTATTTTATATTGTTTTAATTTTTTTTAAACTCACAGTTTAGAAATTACTACTAACATACAAACTAATAGGCTTCAAAACAGATTACAAAGCCACCCCCTTCCATTGCAGGTTTCAGATGCTTTAATGCATAATATTAATTAAAAAAAAACTTGCTAAATAAAGAGGTTTCCATTTTCAAAAGCTGATTTACCTTAGTGTTTAAACTTTCACCTACCTTTTAACCTTTTCAACTCTAACACTTGCTGAAGAGCTGGAATACTGTATCAAGGTCATACAATGAATTTCAATCTACAGCTGCTTCTATAGAAGTTGTCTGCAGAGAAAATTGATATCCATGTAAATCTTTCAAAATACTTTATTTTCTATCTCTTTTTATGCAGTGGTTCAAAATATAATTTTATCATGTACAAGATAGGTAAGCTACATCAGGTTAACGTAATGTTTCTTAATACCAACTGAGGCTGATAGACTCACTGTGAATGAATATTTGTAGAGTAAAATTTTGAGACAAAACAGATATTGTGGAAGCAGCACTGCAGAATTTGCATTTCTAAAATGTAGTGACTGTTCTTGAAGAATTCATATACATATCCCTCGCTGTTTCCTCGTGGAGCATTCACATTTCCAAATGCCTATAGTGATTAAATCTGTAAAACTGCAAGAGAAAATGTGGAGTATCCTTTTTCTGAAGTAAAATATAGCAGAACCATGGCTGCCTATTACTTTTTATTCTTGTTTATGTGATGAAGAGCTTTTGTTGTCTAGAAAAACATTTGCAAACAATGTACCACACAGATTGGTTGTGGGGCCAATACTATTCAATGTTTTTATTATGGAAATCACAAACCACAGAAACATGGAACAGTTGGGGTTGGAAGAGACCTTAAATATCATCCTGTTCCAACACCTTTGTGATGTGCAAGGAAGTTTCCCACTAGAACAGACTACCTAGAGCCCCCTTCCAACTTGGCCTTGAACACCTCCAAGGACAAGGTATGCATAACTTCTCTGAGCAAACTGTTGCAGTGCCTCACCACCAGTAGAGAAATTTCCTCGTAACATCTAACTGATTTTCCTTCCTTTTGTTTAAATTTTGTCCTGTCACTACACTCTCCGTCTTTCCTACAGCCATCCTTTAAGTACTGGTAGGCTGCTATGAGGTATCTGTGAAGCCTTCTCTTCTCCAGGCTAAACAATCCCAGTTCCCTCAATCTTTCTTCATAGGAGAGGTGCTCCCATGTTCTGATCATTTCAGTGGCCCTGCTCTAGACCTGTTCTAACAGATCCATGTCTTATGCTGCAGGCTCCAAAACTGGATGCAGTATGCCAAATGAGGTTTTAAGAGACGAGTACTGTGTGAGAATCACCTCCTTTGACCTGCTGGTCACACTTCTTTGGATGCAGCCCAGGATTTAGTTAACTTTCTAGGCTGCAAGCACACACTGCTGGCTCATGTCGAACTTATCATCCAGCAGTACCCAAGTTTGTCTTCTCATAGCTGCTCTCAAATCGTTCTCTGCCCAGCCTGCATTCATGTTTGGGATTGCCCTGACCCAGGTGTAGGTCCTTGCACTTGGCTTATTGAACCGCATGTTGTTTTTTTTTTTTTGTATGGGCCCACTTCTCTAAACAGTCAAGGTCCCTCTGGGTGGCATGTATGGACCCTTGAGGGATAACAGTCATTATGCCACTGACCACAGCTCTTTGCAATTGCTTATCCTCCAAGAGGGCCATCAGTGAAATCCAGGTCTTCTGTCACCTGGGACAGTGTCAAATGCTTTCAGTACTGATGAAGAATGGCAAAGCTGGTCTCCATTCTTTCAGATAAAAAAAATAATAATAATATTTATAGAAGTCAAATGTATCCTGTGAATTTAAAAAGTTCTTTAGGTGTAACAGGGAAAAAAAAAAAAAAAAGAATCTTTCTAGAGACCAAGGCTCTCAACTAAAGCTCAACTAATAGTCAACTAATGGATACTGATCAATCTTACATCTTCTGCAAAATCTATTAGAATACAAAATAGTACAGCAGTATTATTATCCATGCAAACTGACTACACTTTACTTGGCAAATAGGTCAATTTTGTTTTCAAAAATTGAAATGAAATCTGGAGGGAGAAAAATACTGCTCTATAAGAAATGACTCAGAAATTTAAGGAATCACAGAAAGTAAGCTGAGCTTAATTGCTTCTTATCTATTAGTAGTTGACTTTCCACTAAAAAAAATGGATGTCTGAAGCTAAATACATCATATGAGTATATCACTATATATACTGTCATATAATCCCAATACGTGGTATCCCTCATACCCAAACTAATTCTTGCAACTTAGTGTGTAAATAGTATTTAAAGCTAAACTGTCTCTTATTCAAAATGCTTGTAACCTCTGAAAAGTTAGATTTAATCATTTAAGAATAAAAATTATTGTGTCTTCATATCTCCACATATATCCAAATAAGTTAATCAAAACCACACAAGATGAGCTCTCACTGTAAAACAATGCCTGTGGTATCCAAAGAAAGGACAATATTTATGGTACGTGTATTTTCAGGATAATAAATTATGCTTTAAATTAAATTATTCTGTCAAATGCAGGTATCAAAAGAAATCACTATAAAAATGATCATTTTCTAAATGACAAAAACTTCATATCATGTTTCCTTTTGAAAAGATTTATAACTAATTTTTGAGTCACTAGAAATATCATATGAAAGTCAAACCTATTTAACATTTAGAAAAACTGTTATAATTAAAACTCTCTAAATTTTGCTAATCTCATAATTTTCTTATACCTCAGAATGCAATATATTCCTTAAAAACTGACCTTTAAGATGTTCTGAAGTGAATGAAATATGCCTTAGTGTAGTATATATACTTATCTAGATACACAAGCCAAATTCATACCCAGCATATCTAGTGTTTTGTTCTTAAACTATACTTTTATTACTCTTCTATTTTGTTTTAATTTCTGTACCGGAAGTAGTAGCATATCAGTAAAAACTTAGGAAAAATATAAATGCCTATATTTGCTTTGATTCCTTCAGTCCCACAGATGAGAATTATCAAAAACAAGGAAATAAACAAAACCCTTCCTTAAAATTTTTTTTACATCAGATCCGGAAAAAAAAAAAAAAAGTCAAAAACAAACAAAGAAGCCCTACACTGTTCCTGATAGAATATAATACATACATACTCATCTTCTAAGAGTTATACTTCTGATGTGAAAAAAAAATCTGACAGGGAAGTTTCAGCTAGCAGGTTCTTGTTAGCTACCAAGATCATAAGTCATAAGAAGACACAGAAATCTTCAGTGTGGGAGGTGGACTCCCCTTCATTTTCTAATGAAACACAGAAGATAACAAATCATTTTAAAAGGTCACTGTAAAAGAACTTCTTTGGGAGAACAAAGCTGAAAAAGAATGAAAGTTGTAATGAGCTGGCACTAAGGTCAAAAGGATGAAAAAGATATGTTTCTAATTCTCTAATTGTTAAATTAATCTTGGATGTCCTACATTGAACACTTTAAGTTGGGAGCTATTGACAAACCAACATAGAACATATTGAAACATTATCATAGGTGCATGTTTTACATATAATAATTGAGTAGCTACCAGCAGTTTCTGCTACTGGAAAGGGCAACTCAGATTTTATAACAGTTTTCATCTGTGTTTTAATACTGTAATCAAACTAATCTAATAAAATTACAGTAAAAAAATGCTTAAGGTGCAGGTGGTTGGGGCAGGGGGAAGGAGGAAGGCACTGTAATGTAATTGATCTGGTCAGGTCAGTTATGCGTCTGGGAATTTCCTTTAAATAACTTCAGTTTGGTCAAAGTTCAGTTAAGCACATTTTTCCTACCAAAAATTCCTGTATTAGAAGGGATTTTTTCAGTTACTCATTCATTTAGATTATCCAGAAATGACATGTCTTCTAAGTTTCAAATATAGCTTGGCAGCAGAACTGCTGAAAGGTTTTCCATTCTTCTGGCTGCAAAGCTTGATGTCAGACCAAGATGCAGAAGTAGACATACAGAGTTTTAAAGTGTAAAAACTTCATGACAGAGTGTAAAGAGAGAGATGCTTCTCAAAGTTTTCCCAGTGGCAGAACAAGAATTAATAGAAATTGAAATATAAGAAATTCCATTTAAGAAGAAACTTCAGTTTGAGTGTAGTCAGGGGTTGCCCAAAGAAGCTGTGATGCCTCCATCCTTAGAGATATTTAAAACCTGACTGGATGTGGCCCTCATAAATTTGCTTCAGCTGACAGCACTTTTAGCAGGGTTTTGGACTAGATAATATCCAGAGATTCCTGCATCCTTGGCCAATCTATGATTCCACAAGATAGACTTCAGAGCTCTTTAACATGGCCAATTTAGTCAAATTATGAACATTGAGTCCCATGGTGTAATATCCCCAAGGGAACAGTCAGAAAATGGGAGATTCAGGAGTAACTTACCTACAACCTTAGTACCAAATGTTTCCAGAACTAAAGTTTCCCCACAAGTCTTCTTCCAAGCAAGACCTTAGAAGTGCTGGGGCAGGCACGAAGGCATCAGGTGGCTCATGAAGATGTGTGTCAAAATACTCTTGTAAATTCAACTACACAGAATGTTACTGAAAATTGAGCCTCGTCAAATAATCCTCAAGATAAACTTTATCACGCTGCAACTTAATCACTTTATTTTAGTTTAAACTTCAGCTATCGGAGATTTTTTTGTTGTTTGAGAAATAATGACACAGGAGGAATACAGAATGACTACACTGTAAAACTAATTGCACTATTAAAAACTTAAAACAAATAAACAAACAAACAAAAAAATACAAAGCCTTCCTCCAATCTGCTGTGCTATCCAGTATGGAGTACTTTGATATATGTTACAATTTATATCAAGTAAGTCACCTAATTGTTTTATGCTGCCATGCTTGCATTTAGGAATGAAAACAAATGTCCAATAAAAATATTTCTCAACTACAAAAATAGACAACCCTCTTTAAAAAAACAAAACAACAACAACAACAACAAAAATAAAAACAAAAAAGGAACAGAAAAGTTGTCATAATTTTTTATATTTACCACAAAAATTGACAACATTCACATAAACTTTTTGTGTGCTTATGTATAAATAACCTTGTATATATGTAAAAAAATAATGATCTTTGAGGAGAATTCGTGGGCACTAATTTTTGAAATAGGAGACTGAAAATATCAGGATCCCACAATTTCAAATTGCATTTGTTTTATAAACAAAGTACCTGACTAGCAAAGCAGAGTCGCATATTTTACTTTTGACACTTCACTTTTTAGTCTATCCTGTTACTCGATTTCCTGTTAGTATAAATGTTTAATTTAATTTCCACAATATAAAGCTTGAGCTAGTAAATCCATTATATGATCATTAATGTAAAACATCTAAGGAAAGACCTACATCACAAGCACTTTATTCATTTGTCTCTTGTACAATGGTCCCTTCCAATTTGTTTTTAAACACCTGCCTTCCCAACTCAGTAACAGGTCAAGTTTTTCTTTTTTATTTCATGAAAATTTCTCAGAGAAAATATTTAACACTGTATTTATATTTGATCCACATATTTGCACTATGATAACTCTTTATATTTGGCTATTCAGTTTCCATTATATTTTGAACTCCTAAATACAATTCTCCTTTCTTTTCCTGAGAGGATACATTCAGTCTGGATACATAGATGAAGAAGTGGCAGAAATCTTTCTTTTCAAATTGATTACAGCTATTTATATCACACTGTAGCTCAATTAATCTTGAAAATAAATACTTATGATTCAAAATGTCAGCCTGTCAGGTTTTTGTATAGGTTATTTGAAATGTATGGATTTGTGGTTCACAAGACTAAGTTTACTTCAAAGTCTCTGAATTCCTCAGAAGGAAGATGCTGTAGCTGTAGTACTTTTGCATACCTGAAAGATCTTTGCACCCCAAGAATAAATGGACTTTCTTCTTTTTGTGGTAGAGATAAAAGAGTTTAGAGAATGCCAGTTCTCCATTGAACACTTTGAAGGCTGATGTAGTCAGCTGTCTTTGTCAGTTCACATTTTATGAACACTTAATCTATTCTGAGCGCTACATAGAGCTACACTATTTATTTGCTTGTGGTCTCTTTATATTGTAATACCTTTATGTGCAAAGGAAAGGTTCTATAATTCAGCTTAAAGTTCAGTGTTCTCTTTATTTCTGCATTTTTACATCTTAAGCTCTCTAAATGATATACAATGTAAAAGCTTTCCTAATGGGTCCCAGAGAGAAAGATTAATGAAAGGTGTCCATATATCAAAAGTTCTACTTCAGCCATTAGTATGTTCATGTGAAATTAGAATATTTTTTTAATAGAGGCTCTCAGGAGCTTAAGATGCTCATTAGAGATGCACTGCTGAATGGCAGGTGTATAAAGACAGGAAAAGGTCATCCGATTGTTAATAGATTGTCTGTGTTGCATCAGAAATACTATCGTATCTTACATAAAGCTAATTGCCAGGCAGCAAAAGGGACACATTTCTCTAGATTCTTCACGCTTGATTAGCTTATATTACATAATTTAATTGTATTGAGATCTCATATAAGATTAAAATCAAAACAGAGAATAAAACAAGTTCATCTAGAAAATAAGGTTTATTCAATTGTATTTAAAGTTTTGAGAATTCAAAAAAAAAAAAAAAAGATCATTGAGAAATATAGGTTGCATATAACATTTAAGCACTATATAATCAATGTAATTTTTTTCTAAGGAAACAATGAAATAAAATTTAATATAGCTAGGAAAATTGTGAGTGGTTACCTGAAACAGCAAAAAACTGAACTTGATGGTACATAATGTTCCTGCTCATTAGTGTTCTGACATCTCTTCAATAATATTTTATGAGCACATCCTCAGCAACATGTTTTCATGCTATAGAAATAAAACCTTGAAGTTTGGAAACAATTTTTCATTCTTCCTTTAATGTCTTTAAAAGTGTCAGTAAGTATTTAATGACATCCTTCATCCCTTACACATAGTATTTCTAAAGCAACAAAGTTCATAATTTTCTGTGTGTCTGTATTTCCTAGTAAACTGCTATTTGTCCCTGTGAGAGACAATAAATCTTATATTTCAATGCACTGAGTGGTTAAGCAGCTTGTGAATGAGATTCTGTTGAATTCAACATCATATTTCCACATCTCTCCCAGTGTGACAGATTACATGTGCTGTTTGAAACACCATGTAGATGTAAGGAATGTTAATAATACAATTATTGTAAAATAACTCAAGGATTACCTTATTTACAGGTAAAAATATTTAGTTAAACATTACTTTCCACTGTTTTCACCAGCGACTACTTTCATCATTGGTCTGCGTTACAGTGAAAAAGGAAAACCTTTTGAGTAACTTGAACTTCAGAGATACCAACAATCAATTACTTGAAGTTTTTCAAGTCTATCGAAATTAACCATAAAAAAAAAAAAAGAAAAGAAAAGAAAAAAAAAAAAAAGAAACAATAGAAACTTCACACAGAAAAATACATATATCATTAATTTTAGAAATCTGTCTTAGGACAGATTAAAGATAACACAATTTTAAAGCTGAAATGATATTCCTGAATCATTGTATTTATTACAGTTCTCAGAGCTAATTTCAGATATTTGATCATGTGTATTACTTAAGAGATGTGGAACGTCTCATAAAAATCACAGAAAACACAGATGATATTAGAGGAAAAGAAAGGAAGAGAAGAAAGGAAGGAAGAGAAGGGAGGGAGGGAGGGAGGGAGGGAGGGAAGGAAGGAAGGAAGGAAGGAAGGAAGGAAGGAAGGAAGGAAGGAAGGAAGGAAGGAAGGAAGGAAGGAAGGAAGGAAGGAAGGAAGGAAGGAAGGAAGGAAGGAAGGAAGGAAGGAAGGAAGGAAGGAAGGAAGGAAGGAAGGAAGGAAGGAAGGAAGGAAGGAAGGAAGGAAGGAAGGAAGGAAGGAAGGAAGGAAGGAAGGAAGGAAGGAAGGGAGTGAGGGAGGGAAGGAGGGAAGGAGGGAGGGAGGAAGAAAGGGAGGAAGGAAGGGGAGGAGGGCAGGGGAGGGGGAGAGAAGGAAGGGAGGGAAAAGAAAGAAAAAGAAAGAAAAAGAAAGAAAGAGAAAGAAAGAGAAAGAGAAAGAGAAAGAAAAAGCTTTTTTCAGTGGCATAAATTCATTTCTTCATCTATTCAAATGGCATTCAGAAATGGCACTCTGAAAGTCTTTCAAAACATAATGAACTTCTTTTCCATCTCTTTATAAGAGGCTAAAAATCCAAAGCTGCAGTTCACAACAACATAAGAAAGAGGTATAGTTTCAGCTCACTATCCTGTAGATCATTTATCTAGTGAACTGTTTGGAGAGGAGGCTGGAGAGAGATACTTGCAGAGTATTTATGAGTACACTGTATGCCAACTATAGGAATGACCTGTCATCAGGGACCAGATATGTTGAAAATCTGATTTAGACTGCTTCTGATGTTGCTGTGTTTAAAACTACTCTCTTTACTGTGAGAGTGGTGGGGTGCTGGAACCAGCTGCCCAGTGAGGTTGTGGATGCTCTGCCCCTGGAGGTGTTCAAGGCCAGATTGGATGGGGCCCTGGTCAACCTGGTCTAGTATTAAATGAGGTTGGTGGCCCTGCATGTGGCAGGGGGGTTTGAGATTCATGATCCTTGAGGTCCCTTCCAACTCTGGCCATTCTTTGATTCTGTGATTCTGTGATACTCTTTCCTACTCTGGTTCTGCAACCCACTCTCCAGAGTAAGTGGCATAAGCAACCAGCACCAGGAGGATCTAACAGTTCTTCAAAGACTTAAACCCAGATTATGCATTTACAAAATGGCGGACTCATAAAAAAACTGTGCAGACAAAAGTTGTACCACAGATCTCCTATCCCCTTAAAATAAAATATAAAATTCATTTCAGGAATGACATAAAACTGGTCTTAAACCTCTTAACCTGACTTAATTCTCTTTAATATTGTTCTGAGTGTGTGAAGCTACTTAAACTGCAATCTACAGCTACAGGAATGGTCTAGAAAAAAACAGGACATTTTGTTCCTGTGTGGATGAATTTGCAGATCTGTTTTCTTACACTCTATGGTCTGTAGTGAAGGAAAAAAAAAAAAAAGAAAAGAAAAGAAAAAAAAAAAAAAGTGATGCAATATCTACATTGTAGATGTGTTTCTGAGTGATTTGGAAATAGATCTGTGCTCAACCACCACCTAAATTGACAGATTCTTGAACACATCTACATTCAATAATTGACTACAGCCATTATAATTACATATGTGAGTGAGGAAAACTGGACTATTTCCTGAAAAGCACAGAAAAACAAGCAAACAACAATCAAACACACAATTTTAAACTGTCTTCTTCATATCTCCTAAACTAATTTGTAATATAATAGCAGGAAACAATCAGATCAAGAAGTATTTAATGGAGAGGTTACTGGAAATACTTTAATTTCCATTCCTGCAACCTCTGTAAACCTTCACTGAGTACAGAATATAAAACTTGAAGAATATCAAAATCACATTTGTTTTCAAATTGTCACTGTCACTATGTTACTCTGAAAGAAATTAGTAACTATTAAAAAAATCAGCCTTTCTTGTAAAATTTGCTTTATCTCTCTTCCATGATAGTAATAAGCTTATGAAAGAAGCTGAATACGTTTTTTGGCTCTCACTGCTCATAGAAGTACTGAATAACTTGCAAAATGCAAACACTGTCCTTGTTCACAGAGTCAACAGGAATTATAGAGACAGATTTTCAAGACATTAAAAGAAAACAAAACACACAAGCATCTAATATATATTAAAAAACCAAAATATTTTGAAGCCAGTGCCATAAAATTTGCCCATCTGCTCCTTAATCATCAGACCAGAAAATTAAAAAAAGCAAGCTCTGATAAGAACTATAACTGAGAACACAATTTTAATTAAACTATTCTTTTGAGCTTTAAACTTTAAAACATGCTCCCAGTTTTCTGCAGTTTAGAATTCAGTACATAGTTGTGTGTTCCGAATAACAGATTTTTAAGATACCTCCACATCAATGGCAAAGGCAAGAATTTCCCAAGACCAAGCACCAATACAACAGCAAATACTAAACATCCACACTTTCTGTTTAGAAAATAAGATACAATAACCAACTTTTCAGTAATCCCATGTAATATGCATCCCAGTAGCAAGAAGGATATACTATTTCCACCAAATGACCTCCAGAGGTTCCTTCCAAGCCTAACCATTCTGTGATTGGAAATGAAAAAGAAATATATTTGAAAGACTTTCATGAATCATCTTTGACAATATTTTAAGTCATTTTTTAATTGTTAACAGTCTGATTTTGTCAGCTTTTCAACTAACAATTTTGTGAGTACTGCTAAAACAAAACTCAAAACTACCAAACAGTGCAGAACCAAACACATACAAATTGATGCTTCCATGGAATTATGACCCTGATTTTTAGTGACTGGAAATCTTGCAAGAGAATGAATTGTTAATGACAATTAACAATCTCAGACATTGCTTTGAGACTTTCCTTTTAGTTAAGCAAAATCCCCGTTGTCTTTATAACCAGAAAAGACTAAATGCCAGCAAAACCTTCAGATTTTAATGATACTTTTAAGACTATTTTAAAACTACTGTGATCTTCAAGTACATGCAAAGAAACTCTCAAACTTATTTCATGTGAATTGCTAGTGTGTTGCTAAGGAGAATTCAAGAAGCATTGGCCATTTTGGGAATTTTGAAAAGTTCAGTCATTGCACAGCATTATTAAATTAATCAACTTCTGATATCTTTCTAGGAGTAGATTTAGGCACATTTTCCAGACTGCTATTTCAGGTTGGCATATCTTTCAGACTTTCATGAAAAGAAAACTAAATCTCATTGTTAGAGGACATGCTGAGTAAGAAGTGACAAAAGAGTTACATTTTAGGCTAATAATTTTCTAGAATACCTTAATATTAAATATTAAATGGTCAGATAATATAAAATCCAAAAAGTTAATCAGTATTAAGCAAAATATTACAGTTACTGATCTATTTGTATTTTACAAAATCTGATCTTTTTGTGAAGGAAACTTTAACTTGCCTTTATAAAGTTTTATATGTTGTATAAAAGATATCAAAAATTAAATCTGAAGTGGTTTAAATATATCATAAACATTTGAAACTGAATTATATGAAGCTTCTTTTACTCTTGACCTAAGAAAGCTTATGAATTACTCTATAGGAAAAAATGTGGGTAACCTTAATATATTTTTATCTTTTGATTTTTACAGAACAAGTAATGATTGCAACTCTTTCAAAAAGATAGATTTAGAAGAAAAATTTCAGATAAGCCTTTCCACTTAAAATAAAGCTAACATGATGATCAAGGCTTAAACAATGTGTGAGGTTGTGTCTGCTTCAACTATGTTGAGAGAGAACTTCCTCTCTGCAGAGAATCTTCTGTTTTCCTTAGTCATCCACCTGTCAGATTAAATGTCTATCATATTTCCAAACACCTTGACTAGTGAACTTAGCATTCTGGTTTTTATAGTCTTAATCTTGAGGTAAATTGATCTTCATTAGAAGAGACATCTATTTTTCTTTTCAACTTACAGTGAATGTGTTCCTCTATTGACAAGGATACAGGGATGCTGAGGTAGATAACATCCAAGCAAGCAAAGAATTGGTGGGTATAGGGAAGCAGAGAAGGAGATATGAGGGAAAGAAGGAAGGGAATGTAGTGGAGAAGAAGTGTTCTGGAGAAAAGTGATGCTATCTATGGTATTCCTTCTGAGAGTAAATTATTGCATTAGGAACTCTGTCAGACTTTCCGCCCCCCACCCTCCAATTCTAAACAACCTTTGGTTTATTTCCATCAGAAGAAAATCTGTTTATAATTTTTCACATGCAACACTTTTATGCAGGAAAATAAAGATCAGACCAGCTTAGCTGGAACTGAGATGTGAAAAATGGTACTGCTTTCCATGTGTTCTCATTTGAGAATTGAGCTAACTGCTTCCTTTTTGGGCTGAGTTCTAAAGAAAATGAGGCAAATGTTTTCTGCATTGAAATGTTAACATCTCTTACTGAATTACAGGATTGCTACTGCTGGTGTCATTCTAAACAGAAAGTGTTTCATCTTGTCCTTATACTTTTACTCACAAAAGATGTGCTTGTGATGCTGTGGAATCATGATCAGTCACTAATTGTGATTGATTATATGATCTTATATATACCTCAGCATTTTCTAGTTTGTTGAATACAAGTTATAGATCAAAGAATATTTTTCTTAAAAGCTGAAAAATTACATAAAATAATCTACTCATGTTTCTTACATGTTATATAGCATATTTCTAATTCAATTCATATTTCAAGGACCTCAGTCTACCCAGTTTAGCATAGAGCTATTTTATGCCAAGTCTTTAAACATATTTCTGGGGAACAGAAAATTCCTAACATGAGTTTCCCTTTCATTTAAAGTTATAACAAAGCATCAAGTTGGAGTAAAATAACATATATTGAAACTAAAATAAGAAGGATTTTTTTTTCTTTTTTTTTTTTTTTTTTCTTTTTACCACAGGAGGCAATGATTCATTAGAAGCGGTACTGTTAGAAGGTTCAGTTAAAAATCTTTAACATAGTCCTAGGCACATCCTAAGGACTACATAGTTTACTAGACTCTTTATGTAGTAAAGAGAGTGAATAAGAAAACATAGTTACATGTGACAGAGATTTCTGGAAAGAGGACATCAAACTCTCTGATAAACAACTCATTTTTAAAAAATATTATCTCAGTTTCAGCTGGAATGGAACTGTTTTCTTCAGAGTGTCTGGTATGATGCTGGTGTTTGTTTTTGTGTGTTTTTTTGTTTTGTTTTTTTTTTTCAAGGAGAAAACAATGTTGATAACACACTGATGTTTATAGCTGCTGTTAAGCAGTGTTGGCACAGAGCCAAGGCAGTTCTCAGTAAAGGTCCCAAGGATCTGGGAGGAAACAGAATTAGGCAAGCTGATCTGAAATGGACAAAGAGACATTTCAGACTATATGACAGTTTTGAAGGCATTGGGAGTTCATTTTACTCTCTTCCAGTGCTCAGGGGGCTAGATGGGCATCAGTAGGGGGATGGTGAGCAATTGCTCATGTATCACTTGTTACATACATTCACATACATATATATAGTTATAACTAATATTCTTTTCCTTTCCTCTCTCAGTGAATAGTTTTATCTCAACTCATGAGTTCTACTTTTTTTTTTCTTTCTTTCTTTCTTTTTTTTTTTTCCCCCCAATTGTCTCTGCCATCTCATTGGGAAGGGGGAATGAGTGAACAACTGTCTGGTGCACAGCCACCTGATGGGTTAAACCACAAGAGGCAATTAAAAACAAAAAATCTCCTGTTACTCCTTTTGCTTTATTTCAGTCTTTCAAATCGGGCTCCATTTTTCCACACCTCAAATCATCTGATTACTCTGCTTCTGGTTATTATATTAATTACTAATCTCTCATGTATGAGAGCCAGAAGGCTCATTGTCAACATTAGAGATAAGATCAGACCATCTTCTCTGTATGGAGAACTGTCTGCTGGAATTACAGTAGATATAATCAAAACTATGTTAATGATAAAGTAGATTTACTTTAAAACATATCAGTAATCAGTTTGGATTTATTTAAATGAGGTATGTATTACTTTAAAGTTAAAGCTTTCATAATACCAACCAATTTTTTTATCTAACTAACTAACTAACTAACTAGAGTCTACAGCTATTTTTAGTGAAGACAAAAAGCAGTACAATACAACCAAAGACTTTAATTTAATTCAATTTAGTAGTAAGCATGCCACCAAAATTATAAGCCTAGTTGTGTAGTTTCCAATGATTACTGCTCTCCCACCTCTTCATTAAATGAGAGCTTATTCTCTGTCCACATCTTTTCATTTCAAGTTAAGCCTGTTTGGTGGCAAAGAAAAGAAAAATAAGATCTCCAAAAGTTGTTTTTGTTTTTTGATTTTTTAAAAAAAGTTAAGATTATATAAATTGTACTCTCATTTTGAGTAGATTAAGAATAATAAAACACAAAAATAAACTATATCATTGTCTATTCTGGTAATATTTGTCACACATTTCTCATATGTTCCCTTAAAATAAAATGAAAATACCCTTTAAACAATATCAAACCTATTGTCTCATTATTGGGAGTTTAATACCAAAGAACCTTAATGGAAATTGTAATAAATGTCAGCAACATTTGAAATTACTTATTTAATGCACAAGTAACAATAAAGTTATATTCAGAGTACACCAACTGTAAAATTAAGATCATATTTGTTCTCCTTTTGTGTTAGAAATACTGTATTTTCCTTCAGCCTTTTCGCAATATATATCAAAAGTAGATACACTCTAATAATCATTGGTATTAATATAATAGTATTGTTATCCCTGTCTTTTTTATTAAGTATAATTCTAACCACAAGGCAGCTGTTAAAAACATCAATTTAAAATGTATCTTTATCTTTAGAGTACTCATCTAATTTTTTTCAAGCATACACTCATTATTAATAATATGAGTTGAAATGAGACCTTCACAGATTTGTAGTGCATAATGAACAATCAAAAGCAGTGTTTAATTGCTACCTGTGATGTTTTGGGGAAAAACAAACAAACAAACAAACAACCCCAAGCAGTCTATTCACAATTTTTATGCTAGAAGAGCTTTTTTGGGTTTTTTTGGTGTTTTTCTTTTGTTTGTTTCTTTCTTTCTTTTGTTTGTTTGTTTTGTTTGTTTGTCTGTTTTTATTAGCTTTATTTTCTTTAAAGGAACACTCGCATTTATTGTTAGACTGCATTTTAGAGTTACACTTGTTATACTTTAGTTACTTCTCTGCTATCCTTTTTTCTTCATATTGGGCTGAAATACACAGAATACAGCAGGACAATTTGTTTAAAAACTAACATGAAACATACAGTGATTGTGCATCTCATTCTAATTTTGTTTAGATTAAACTGTTAACATGGAATCATAGAATCCTTAGAGCTGGAAGGGAGCTCTGAAGGCCATCTAGTCCAACTACCTTGCAGTGAACAGGGACATCCAGGCTAGATCAGGTTGCCCAGGGCTTTATTCAGATTCTCCATGAAAGTCTCCTTCGACAGGGCATCAATCACAACACTAGATAACCTGTTCCAATGCCTCACCACCATAAATTCTTTTTTCCCTGTATTCAACCTAAATCTACCTTCTTTAAACTTGAAGCCATTTCCCTTTGTTCTGTCACCACAGACCCTACTAAAGAGTCTGTCCTCTTCTTTTCTGAAGCTTGCCTTTAGATACGGAAAGGCTGTTATTGGTTCACCTTGCAGCCTTCTCTTCTCCAGGCTGAAGGGCTCCAGCTCTCTCAGCCTGTCCTCATAGGAGAGGCGTTCCATCCTTTGGACTGTTTTTATGGCCCTTCTCTGGACACGCTCCAGCAGGTGTATGTCTCTCCTTTAGTGAAGACTCCACTAATTGCAGCCTTTCAGTACCTAAAGGCAGCCTATTAACAGGAGGGGAGCCAACTCTTTGAAAGGGTAGATAACAGCAGGACAAGGGGAAATGGTTTTAAGTTGAAGAAGGGAAGATTCAGGTTAGATGTCATGGGGAAGTTCTTTGTTATGAGAGTGGTAAGGTGCTGGAACAGACTGCCCAGTGAGGCTGTGGATGCCCCGTCTCTAGAGGTGTTTGAGGCAAGGTTGGATGGGGCCCCGGGCAGCCTGGGCTAATATTAAATGGGGAGGTTGGTAGTTCTGCCTGTAGCGGGGGGTTCGAGATTCATGATCCTTGAGGTCCCTTCCAATCTGGACCATTTTGTGATTATGTGATTCTGTGATTCTATTGCATATATTCCATGTGTTGCATCATTTGCAGCATTACTGTAGGTAACATCTGGTTAAATAAATCATCTGGTATTCTAGCTAAATATGGTGCAGCATAATAAAGTGATTTCTAGCAATAAAACCACTACTTGAATACTTACTTTGCTTTTTGCAAGTATTCAAAGAAAGGAATAAATTCTCTTGAGTTAACAGTACTTCATCATGTGAAAATATTAGTGAACTTCATTAAAAACTGTAAACATTTGTCCATCCTTTATCTAAACTGTTTACTGATCTACGCACTAAGAAATACCCATTTACTTATTATTTAAGATCTTAAATATATCTGACTCAAAATGAGTAAAACTCACAATTATGTTGTCTGTCCTTCCACATTTGATAAGTGTTAAAGCTCAGACACTCAGAAGTGAATCAACTGTTGTTGCCACTTTTCAAGTGCTCCCTACCACTCTGGCTATGAGAATGCTGTGAAGGATGAGGTCTATCTCACAGACATACTTGGCTACTTCAAGCACAGTTACTTTCAGTCTGCCAGTTTACCTGGTGGAACCAAAACAACAGAAAGTTTCCTTAGAATCTTAATATTGGAAAAATATTTTTGTTTCAAAAATCATAGATTTCATTGCATTGCTCAACCTTCCAATGCTCTCTGCAGTAAGACTGAGATTCTGATAAGCAAATATTTTTCTGAGTGACTTATATTTGTTTTCTGTTTAAGTTCAAAATTTGTACATCTGATATTAATCACTTCTGTTTTGTCACTTCTTTGGGTTGGCAGCATTTCTATATGTTTGTTGATTAGCTAAATGCTTGGTAGTAATTTTAAACTATATTATTTGTCTTTTCTCATTACAGAACTAAATGTTATAAGGTTGAAATTAAAAAGATTCAGGACACACCAAGATATTCCCCAGAAGTTATTCTTCTCCACTCACTTTCCTTCATTGTTTCAAAGGTGAAGGTTAGGAATGAAAGTTTATAAACCAAGGTTTACTTTGAAAGTTGAAACTTTTTGCTTAAAGGAAAAATAGATTAAAATCATTATTTCATATGTGATAAATTTAAATAGTACAGATTGCCAATTTTGAAATGTTAGCTTCAAAAAGGTAATTTACTTCATTATAAATAAATCTGGATTAAATTTTGCAAAGAATCTAAGGATTCTTAAGAAAATCTCTGTAATCTATATGTATATATATAACAATTGCATTTCACTTGTGCATCCATGAGGAAAATATAATTTTTATACAGATTGAAGGCCCTCTGAGAAGTGAAGATCAGAAGCAAGAGTATAAATTCATGAAAATAACAGATTATAGACCAAAAGTTATAACAAACAAGTGAGAAAAACCTTGCTTAAAACAAATATTCCTAAAAAAAGTGTTACATGGTGTAAATAACATAAATTGCACTACAATTGCTGTGTTTTTAAAATTAGTAACTAAATTGAGAATGCAAATACAAAGCAAAAACACTGATGCTCAGTAGCATGACAACTTGCTGTCCTGAGTAAAGGAGCTCAAAAGAAGAGACCAGTTGATCTTCATGATGTTTGTATTATACAAAGAAAAGATAAAACATATAAAAGACAGAGTGGTAAATGTAAGCAAGTTAAATTTTCAGAAAAGTCTAATTTTGCCCTGATTTATAGTCAGTAAAGATCTTTAAAAAAAAAAAAAAAAAAAAAAAAAAAAAAACTTTTTTCATAGATTTGTAAACACATCACTATAATAGCATCTCCCCATAAAATTTACTATACTCCAACCTCATGCTTCTTATGGTGTGCACAGCTTGATTGATATGTCTTGAACAGCCTTTCCTCAACTTAAGCATTTTTCTATCTCTTCACTAAAATTTTCCCATCTAATCATTCTCCTCATTTCTCATCTTCATCTTGAGTTCCATTATATGTTAATTTTTTCTTTATTCACCCTTAAATTTTGTATCTATATCTACTGAATTGTTACAGCATTCAGGATGTTAGTTCATTGTGAAAAGTAGAACAGATGGTCCATATGTGTCTAAAGATTTAACACGTATATCTGTGATTCATTTATTTTTCTATAAAGTAAAGTAGAACATCTAGTGAGGTAATACAAAATTCCTTTAGAGATCTGCAGTTCATCCAAACATTTCACAATTTAAAACACAAAAGTTGTGGTTAGTCCTACTTTGTACTCCAACTAGTCTCTGAGAGACAGATCATAGTGAGCTCTGTCTGCCAGCCTGTTCTTAATCCACCTCACTTTCCACTTATCTGCCCCAAACCTTCAAAGCTTACCCATTAGGATGCTATAGAAGATACCGTTAAAAGCCTTGCTGAAATCAAGGTACACAACATCCACTGCTCTCTCCCACTCTACTCAGCTGGTCACAACATTGTAGCAGGTTACTGGATTGGTCAAGTCTGATTTTCTGATAACCTTTTTCTCTTCCACTTGCTTAGAGATGGCAGCCGGAATAAATTGTTTCACCACTTACCCTAGGACAGAGGTGAGGCTGTCTGGCCCATAGTTTGTCATGGATTTGTGTGTGTCTGATTCTATGTTTTGGATTTTTGATGAAAACGATGGTGACAATGCAACCATGTATATATCCAAGTGTTTTTTAGCTTCTTGTGCTGCCCTGCCAGTAATGAGGCTGGAGGTGAACGAACAGCTAGGGGGGACAGCTGACCCAAACTGGCCATAAGGATATTCTGTACCATAAGATGTCATGTTAGCATTAAAACTGGGAGAAAGAAGGAAGAAATGGCATTTGGAGTGATAGCATTTGTCTCCCAATAAACTATTATGTGTGGTGAGCCCTGCTTTCCTGGAAGTGGCTGAACATCTGCCTACCAATGGGAAATAATGAATTAAATCCTTGTGTTGCTTTGCTTGCCTGCATGGCTTTTGCTTTGCCTATTAAAATGTCTTCATGACAACTCACAAATCCTATCCGTTATGCCCTTTTGATTTTCTTCCCAGAGTCTATTGTTTTGCTATAGGCTAATTTCTTGCTATATGCTTTGATATACTTCTTCACAAAAATGTTCCAAACTTCAGCAATTTATTAAAGATTTTTCTTCAGGTATTTCTAATAATGATCTCTGTAGGTAAGAGATAAATTTTTTAAAAGCCACATCTAAAAGATAAAAAGCAGCAAGAGGAAAGAGTCAGTATAAGCAGCCAGAAAATCCAGATCTTGCATTTGCACATGGTAGTGTCTTTATTTGCAAAAGAAGTCTGCTGATTTAGGAATGAGTGCTACATAATTTCATTTCAAACACATTTAGTTTATTCATTCTGTTTCATTCTGAAGGAACAAATTCATTCTGATCATTTCATCTATGGCTGAGAAAATTGAACTCTAACAGACTGCAGTCCCAGAAGAAATTGCTTGGTGTTAGAGCTGCAAGTAATTGTTAAACTCCCACATGCCTCAGGGGAGAAAGCATGTCCTTGATTAGAAAAACAAGTTGGAGGGAGGAAGGAGGAGATGAGAGAAACTAGACTTTCAATTAATTGATGTAGCATTATTGCCCATTGGATGATGAAGTCATATTTTCTGTTTTTAACTAGAATAATTGTTTAATATTTAAAGTAAGTATTAATATTTAGAGTTTATCCTTTTTTTTTTTTTTTTTTTTTTCTGAGAGAGAAGGATAGATATACTTTTAATTCAAAACAAATTGCTAGTGAGCAAATAAACACAGAATACTAATGCACTTCCATATATTCTTATTCTCATTAAATTGTATAGTTCTGACAGCTCATTGGTAATGAGAAGTTTGTGTGTTCTCTTCTGAAAAAGAAATAATATGTATATAGCTGAAAATTAAATCCATGATTACAAGAACTGTATGATGGTTTCTAAGATTGCAAATAATATGACTATTTAAACGTGTGAAGGAATACATTTTTCTTAATTCTTATTGTACATGAGACTCATTTACAGATTATCTTTAATATGAATGACAGAAAAGTTGCAAAGGCCTGACTTCATTCAAAAAGTAAATATTTTGATGTAGCTGTTATTTTGGACACAAGACTGTAGGTAATGTGTATACTATAGCCACAATATTTTTTTAATTAATTATTTGAATTTTTTGTTGTCCATATTTGAAGATGAAAACTACTGCTATACTGGATTCCCAGAAACCTTTGTTCCTGCTGAACAGGAGATACATAACATAAATATTCTTGAGCTCTCAGACTTTAAGCACATAAGCCAATTTACACACATTAGGCATAAGAGGAAGTAAATTTGGGGGCTAGAGTTCCACCTGGCTTAGAAAGCTTCAATTAGTAACAGATAAGGCTCTTCTCAAAGAAGAGGAAGATTGCCCTTTTAGGGGAAAAAATATCTCTAGAACAGAAATCTTGGCAGCATTGAGAAAGAGAAACCTGATTTAGAGAACCTACCTATATCTATCTGTCTATATAATCTCTGTATCTCTACTCATCTCTGTATTTCTGTATCTATATCTCTATCATCTACATCTAACTCTATAATTATAATATAAAAAATAAGAATCAATTTCTGCACATACATAAGCATATAAGCTACTTACTGTGATGAAATTATTAAAAATATATATTACATAAAAAAAATATTATTACAACCTCCCTGTAATAATTAGAGCTTCTGACTTAGACTTGTTTAAGACAATTAACCATTGCACTCACATAAACTGCAGGAATTTCCAAGTCTTGTTTCTTCGCTTGTGTAAGAGGGATAACTTGACACATGGCCTCTGTTTCTCAAAAAAATTTTTTTGAAAGCCAAATTAATTTCGATAAGGAATCTCCCTCACCTCTAGACTGCACATTTATGAATCAAAATACATAAAGTTTATAAAAGTATGATACTAAAATCAAATAGGAAGGGGATCACTTCACTTTAGGATTAAGAAAATCTGATGTCATGATTTCATGGTTTTTCATCCTTATTCTACATCATTACATCATGCAGTGCACTGGGAGTTAAAGAGCTCTTCCTCACCTAGGCCCATCTGCCTACATTTTCCCTTCCCTCCCTGCCCTTACCGGGACATGGATCCATGAGTCCCTTCATCCCCTTGTCACAGAAATCAAGCTGAACCATGACACCTGATTCCTTTTCCTACATTCCTTCTACCTTCTTTGCCATTTTAAAACAATAAACATAATATGAAATGTCCTTAGATCTGCTTAGACTGAAGTATGAGTCTAAGTTAACATTCTCTAAATTTATGTTCCTAAAAATCACTGTGATTTAAGTTGTTATCTATTGCCTGTAGTCTTTTAAGAATCTATAAAAATATTTATTTAACTTTAACTTTGTTGGAAGCCTGGTTTTGTTACATTAACTTCATATGTTTGTATATACTCACCCTTAAAATATTTACAGTTTGATCAGTAGAATAGTTAACATAGTCAATTCAGGTAATATTCAGTTCTTTGGGCATCTATTAGTCACAACAATTCAAAAAATAAAAATAAAATTTAAAAAGTAAGCAGCTCCAACAACTCTTTGGATTACATTATTTCAACCACACACTAAATTGACTAGATTGTTTATAGAATTCTCTTGTTTTAAGAATTGTCTGCATTTTCAGTATCTCATGCATCATTATCTCAATCAAGAGCAAGTATATCCAATTCTAAGTGACGCTTCCCTTTCACAAATGCATAGTAAAAAAAAAAAACAAAAAACAAAAAACTGTAAAGTAGTTAAGATATTTTTAAGAAAACAGTCAACCAAAATTATAGCAACAGGATCCAATTTTCAAGCTACTCAATTTCAAAAAAAATTCAAAACAGAAGGAATTCAAATGCAGAAACTGAATGACTCCAGTTGAAAAGGGAATTGGACCAAATGGCTCCCCAATTTTTTTCAAGTACAGAAATCTTACAAACGCATTCTCAGAATATTTATACATTAATTTTGAGCACAGGAAATTGTTCTATCAAAACAAAAAACGAAAGATTTTGTGATTGTGAAAGATTTTTCCTATTTCTTATTCAAGTATAAAATGCATATCAAGACAAAATTTACCTTCCTAGTCATGTTGTGGATAACTTTGTCATTTGTCAGGCAAAGACCCCAGTGACTGAAAAAAGCAAAACATCACTCCCAATTTTTTACAAAAGGGAAAAAGGAAGACCTAGGAGAGTACAGGCTGGTAGTTTCTCATGGAACAGATCTCTGGGAAGCTATGTTGAGGCACATGCAAGATGAGGAGATGATCCATGAAAGCCAAAACAACTTCACCAAGGGAAGATAAAGCTTAATCAATCTGGTGGCCTTCTATGGTGGAGAGAAGATGTCAGCAGACAAAGAAAGAGTGACAGATGTCGTTTACCTGGATTTCTACCAGGGCTTTGATATGGTACCACATCACATCCTTATCTCTAAATTGGAGAGGTAAGGATTTGAAGGGTGGAGTATCAAATGGATAATGGATTGATTGGATGGTCACAGCCAGAAGTTTGTGCTCTATAGCTCTATGTCCAGGTGGAGGATGGTCACAGGTGATGTCTAAGGACTGGTGGTCAACATCTTTATCAGTGCCCTGGATAGTGGGCTCAAATGCGCCCTCAGCAAATTTGAGGATAACACCAAACTGAATGGTGCAATTGATAGAATAAAAGGAAGGGATATCATATAAGGGAACATAGACAAGATTGAGCACATGAGATCCTAATATGATTCAACAAGGTCACGTGTGTGGTATTGTGTACTTGGGTCAGGGTAATCCCAGAAATGTCTACAGACTGGAGAAGAACTCATTGAGAGCAGCCCTGCAGAAAAGGAACTGTGGATTCTGGTGGATGAAAAGCTTGACGCAAGCTTTTCAGTGTGGATTTGCAGACAAGAAGGCTTTCTGTAAGTTGGGCTGTAACAAAAGAGGGCTGGCCAGCAGGGAGAGGGAGATGATTGTCCTTTACAACTCTGTCCTTCGTGAGGCCCCATTTAGGGGCCTGCTTTCAGGTCTGGGGCCCTCAGCACAAGAAAGGTGTAGAGCTAGAGGAGCAAGTCCAGAGGAAGGCTATAGAGATGATCAGAAAGCTGGAGCACCACTCCTGTGAAGAAAAACTAAGGGAGATGGGCTTGTTCAGCCTACAATCAAAGAAGGCTCTGAGGGGACCTCACTGAGGCATTCCAGTACTTAAAGGGAGACGAAGAGAGAGAAGGATCAACATTTAAATAGCCTGATAATGATAAGACCAAGGAGAACAGCAGTTTTAAAGTCAAAGAGGGGTGATTCAGATTAGATATTAGGTGGAATTTATTTATTTACTCAGAGGGTGGTGAGGCAGTAAAACAGGTTGCCCTGAGAAGCTGTAGATGCCCCATCCCTGGAGGTGTTCATGGCCAGGTTGGACAGAACCCCATGCTGTATTGTCTAGTGGTTGGCAACCCTGTTGGGGCAGTAGGGTTGGAAATGGATGGTTGTTAAGTTCCTTCCCAACCAATGCCATTCTATGATTCAATGATACTGTGAAAATATAATTTTTGATTTAGAAGATTTTCTTGGTATTTCTTTTACTTGCTTCAGAGCAAATAGAACAGTGGGCCTCATATGTTATTTATATCAGGATTATATAGTTCAGCAGCTTTTGTAGAAGACTGCAGAAAATTCGGCTTCACTTTGACTCCCTCTTAAACAAACAGCAGTAATAGAAGACTATTACTTTTTTTTCAACAAACCTAGAAGGAAAAATTATTTATTCATAACATACCACATAAAATTCATTAGCACAGATGTTGCTGCCTGCACAAAGAATTCCAAATGAACATGATGGGTTATAAATTTAAATTAAAATTGATTGGTAATCCAAATCTTAATGACTACAGAAACAGTGCTATGTAAAGTCATGACACTGTGTATAGCATTTCTCTCTCATATGCAATTTTAAAGATTTCTGTAGGTATAGCATCAAAAATAAAACTGTGAAGTTATTTTACAAATGAGCAAAAACACACAGATGTCATTAGTGACCAGAGAACCCACTTAATAAACCAACTTGCCTAGTGGACTATTCCTTTCCAGTGGGAACTGCCTTCTTTCTAGTGGACTTTCCTTACAGATAAATTCTGTTTCTTTGACTTCATTTTCTCTCGCAGTTCAGCTATGTGTATAATACTGTTAATATATCTATTTAAATGCTTAAGATCACAAATCAATCTGTCCATTTCCAAAAGCAATAAACAAATATTCAGATACAGGCAATGTATTATGCTGCTAAAAATATTTTGATAAAATGAGCATATATTTTTTAGTTTTTATTTGAATTCTAGTTGATTGGCGTAGCTTTCTGGAAGCATAATCACAATTCATGTGTTTATTTCAATCTCAATTGCAATAATAAATTGTTAACTATAATTTGAGCATCCTTTTTTATAGTTATTAGTTACATGTTGCATTTGAAACATATTCAGAGATTACATTGAGGTGAAAGAGTATATCTCTATGAGAAAGACTGTATTTGAATACAGAAGTACAAGCTACACCTGCTACTATCGTGTATTTCAAAGGGCAATTTACTGAGCTTGTCTTTCCTCTTTGAAACAGAAAATGAAACTTTTAGTTTTTAACTGAGATGATGTAATTATATTTAATTTTGTGACAAATTCATCTGCAATACCAGTTACAATTCTCATGACCATATGGCGCAGCAATTATTTTATTTACCTTCTGAATATATATTTAAGTGATGAACCTACTGAATATATATTTAGCTGATGAACAGATAATAACTACTAATTTGAGGAAAATATTCAGCTTGGAAATATAATTGGAAGTATAAAAACTCAGATGTAAAGTGGGACAGGCATAAGAGAAAAGGAGATTCAAAAAGGAATGGCAAATTTTCAATCTGGATGCCAACACTTTGCATTGACACTGAAGAATAAGAAATAGATATTTGATAACTTACATGTTTAAAAACATGGGGAAGAAAACATAAAGTTAAGAGTGAATTCTTTAGATATCAGTAATGATAAAAGCGAATAATATGAAAGTAGCAAATTTTGAAATACATAGTTTAACATAAATAAATAAAAGCTGCTTGACTATGTAGATATTTAAAATAACCTCTATAGACTTGAAGAAGGGAAGAGGTTATGAGTAATTTGCAGATTTTATTATTTGTGTAGTATGAGTCATCTTTGAGAACTGTAAATGAGAAATCTGTACTATGCAAGGATATAATTCTTTATATGTCATATTTTCAAAAATAAACCTATTTCAAATCTGGATTTACAGAATTATAAAAAATAATAGAACTATTATTTTATACTTCTGAGAACACAGTATGTAAGTTCTTAAGAAGATACAAAATAATTCTAAATCAAATAATAAAATAAAAACAAAAACAGAAATATAAAAATGTGTACAATTTCAAGTGGCTATTACTTAGTTAATTAGCAATGTAAAAAAATGTTTTACTGCCTGATATGCAACCATCAGAACAGAAAGAATTCAAAGAGATAGAATTTCAGTAGGACACTCCACTGCAAACATTTAATTAAATGAATCATTTTTCACTTTTTTTTTAAATGAATTGTGATTGTACATCTTTTCCTGTTCTGTTAATAATATAATAGCTGTACATCATTTTGTTAATGTTCTAGAGAATATCTTTGATATAACCAGGTTAATTGTGCCAGCGCTAGATAGGTGGAGCACTGTTTTTTCTCCAATCTTTACATTTCAATGGAAAATTAAAGCTTTTCCTTCAGCTGAGATTCTTTTGGTCAGTTGGCTTCACAGCTGACAATATGCACAGCCAGCTGCTTAATTTTTTTTCTTAAAAGCTCAGTTTTTATTTTCATGTTAGTTTTTTCTACACTGCTAAATAAAATCAGAATTCTGAGTCCCTTCAATTCTACTGCTACGGGAGGAAGAATAAAAAAGGAAAGTATGGTTTGGCTATAAGTGAAGTATGTGCTATTCTATGATATGTACATGAAATATGATGTATCTCACCCTTCCGGTGAAGAAACAATGTTGAGACTGTGAAGGTAATTATTTCTGTGTGTTAATGTTATTTTTTATCAAATATTCCATAGCAGAATGAAGACCTGAAGAATAGTGACTATCTTGAAGGAAAATTACTTGACCTAAAAGAAACCCATGCTAATTCACCATATCAAATCAGAGTGAGAGAAACTTGTTCCTAGAGCACTTACAGTTCAGAAATGATCTCTTGTCATTGTTCTGTTCTCAGAGGCTGTATAAATACAACAAAATATTCAGTCATGGACACAGAAGAGCTTCCATGATTAAATTATTGTCCACGTAAAAATATGTATTTTCAATAACCTGATATTTTCTGCTAGTTTAAAATAATTTCTGGCATACCTGTTTAACCTTGTACTGCATAATATTATATTTATATATATATCATACCTACTATATACATAATATAAAGGTACTGAGAAGTTGATGAAAGTTGTTAGCAATATTGTGTATAGTAAAGGAAATATAAGACAAAATTATATTAACTCCCAATCAAAATATTCCTTACTCTTCTTACATACTGTGTAGAAATAATCTCTAATAACCTTAGAAGAATCTTATAAAAGAAGTTCTTATAAAGGAGGACTGCTTTTTCACTTTCATAAATAAAAAGCAAACTGCTAGTAACTTAAACATACGTTTACACTCACAAACACACAAAAATAATCATACTGAAGTTATGCCATCGTACATATTTATTCAGCTAGGATAATTTATACAAAATTTAACTAGGAACAGAAAAATTAAGTAGCGCACTGCTACATTTAGTAGTATATCTTCTCTTTGAAAAGCTAGTTTTAAAATGTCATGAATTTTTCTTTCTGTTATTTTTATTATTATTGTAAAAGAATGTAAAATAACAGAAATCATTGAATTTAAAAGCAATTGCCATATACAGCTGTAGAGGTAAAGTATTCTTATCAGAAAAGGACAGAGGAGTGGATCAAATAGTTAAGAAGATGGAAATAAAACATTTCATTAATGAGTTACCCGCCTCAAAGAATGAATGAATTAATGGTGATGTCAAAAATCTTAAATAATAAGAATCCATCAGTAGCCTACATCCTTCTGAGTGATCTTTTCAGTGAATAGAAATCAAAATTCTTTTTTCTCAAATTTTAATCAATAACCAACATTTTTCAAAATATCGTGAATTGTTTATACTTATCCTCTTCATGAATGTTCTTATATAGAAGTCTGTCTTCTATGAGACGAGAGATAGTCCACTTTCATGATCATACATCAGTCCTTTTTTGGTATAGATAAAATGATAATTTGATAGAATTTTCATTTAGTTTTCCAAATCTCCGTCAGTGGAGGTGATTGTAACTTGAAAATGGATAGCCTGCAATACCATTGACAAATGTAATCAGTAGGAAATATATATATTTTTTTCCCCAACTGAAATATGTGTAATGAGTTCTGTGTAATGACTAACTTATGTTCTCTCTGCAAACAAATTCATTGGTAAATGAAAACAATTATAGAGAACGTGAAAACAACTATAAAGAGCAGAAAGGAGGATACACGATCTATAAACAAAAATGATATTTTACTTGGAGCCCATCTTGAGATGCCAAATGCCTTGACTAAAAAGACTACACTGATTCAAACTGGATAGTACTAGATTTTTTAACAATGTTTTCTTTTAGCTCACCAAGCATCAAGAGCCATTTTTGCAAAAATAATAGACTAGCTCTGTTCTTATCACTTTTGATCTGCTGATCCTCTAAATCAGCAACGTATGTTCTTTCCCATTCTATTCTGTGTCATACCGATTAAACCAAGCATCACTGGATGATCTCATGAGACCATCTAAGTGTTTATGATTACTAGTTTTTTGATTGTTTGGTATTTGAAATATCCCTCAGGAGTGTCATAAGCTTTTAGTTAAATTTTCTAAAAAGGAAAAATAGCAGTTTTTTAGAGGTGGTGTAAGGAAGATCGTCCAAACTGAGATGAAGTTCAAAATCAAAATAGAAATACTGTTTAGAAATACTTCTATGCATAGGAATATTTCAGTATTTGTAATTATGTAAATTTTCTGGTTGTATGGTTTGATAAAGCATACTGGTGGGACCAGACAGACAGTTAAGTTGTAATGAAATTGTAACATACATCAATATAACAACAACTAGAAATCTAGTGAATTTTATTGAAAAATTTTGAAAGAAAATAAAAATATTCCAGGTTTTGCCACTGCAAAGGTAATTTTCTTTTGTTTGTAATAATAATGCCTCCTATGGTTTTTGGACATCTCATTCGCAATTAAATCTGAAAACATATCCTATAAGTTTCTGTTTATTAAAATTTGAAAGAAAATATATGGATAAAAATGCATGATTATTCATTTCTGGCTATTGCATGAAATCCTTAGGTCAAAAATTTCCTAAGCATCAAAGCCAGATGAAGAGCTTTACTATCCTTCATACAAACTGAGAGACACTTTCCCTGATTTTCAAGTGCCCTTGTTTTTACACATATGTTCAATCATATATCAAGTGTTCTCTATCTCCTATACCAAAACACAGAGAGAGAGAGAAAATAAACTTGGACTTATAAAAGCTCTCAGATTTGAAAATTTGAAGAAAAATTCTAATGACACAAAATATCCTGTACACCAGTTAAAATATGTAATCAGATACTCCATGCTGAAACTAGGTATCTTGTAAATTTAAGGAGCACACTTATGAACATAATTGAATTGAGCATGTGTTGAAACTCACTAGGGATGTTAACAGACAGAAAAGAGAAAAATATGCAAGTAATTTCAAGAGTTACATATTTATTTTTTCAACTAAAAGCATGAAAAGGAGACACACCAGCACTTCACACTGTTCCTGACCCACCACCAGAATTTTGGTGCAAACTTACACTCTTTTCATATGTACTCTTGCTTTAGCAATATCCTGTGGATTTCCTGGTTCTTATTTTCAATACATTACAGTTTTTTAGGTCATAGAAAATACAGAGATGATTATTATAGCTTTTGGATTTTTTTTTCCAGGCTGAAATGTTTACAAAGAGAATCTCTTTTTTTTTTTTTTTTTTTTTTTTTTTTTTTTTTTTATGTGAAAAAATAGATGGCATATGGGAATATCAGTAGGTGTAGGTTTTTGAGATGTGTGGCTGTTTGTTTTTTGTCTTTTTTTTTTTTTTTTTTGTAACAGAACAAAGGGATAGTTCTAATTTTCACTTTTGTAATAAAAAAATAAAGATTTATAAAAAGTAATTCTATGTTTAGTTAGTTGATTTGACTATCAACTTATATATGTGTAAAAGCCTAAATCTGAACAGATATTAAACATTACACCAATTTTTAATTTCAGTTTGTTGAGTTTTTCCTTATTTGGTAGAATTAGTAAACTTAAATATGCCTCTGGTATCTTACTTACAAGTAGTGAAATAAATAACTGACTTACTGTGTTCACTCTCTCCTTCTTTGTATAGTATTAATTTTGTGACCTAATAAAATATAACCAGTTATAACATAAAAAAATATAACCAAGCTTATAGACATATAATGAGAATGTACATTTCCATTTATACCAAAGCAAGCTAATTATAACATATTCATATTCTTGGAAGGTACAATTTAAGTCAACAAAACATATGCACTGTTATGTTTTGGTAGAGATGTTCTTGAAAGCACTTTAATTCTGCTTCACAGCTGATGATATATTTGCTTTTATCCATGTAATTAATTGCAAATAATTGGTTTATTTTACAGTATTCTTAAGAGAATATTAATCTTAAACTAAGAATCTTCCCTTTGAAATCCTTTGACATTTGAATAGGTATACTTTTTGAAGGTCTTCAGTACTTTCATGTTTATATTTATGAATTCAGTTCTGAAAGGAGAAATTCAGTTTGTTTCATAATTAATTATTGCGAAAACAATATCGGCATACCCATATGAGAATGTAAATAACATTTGAATTACTACTACCACCATATGGAATTATACTATTGGCTTTTCATTCTGACATGTTAGTAGGACTCATAGACTCTGAGACCGAGAATAGGATGAATCTAGATAAACATCAGGAGGAACACAAAATGGTGATTAGTAGAACAGCAAATTAACAAGCTAGGGGACCTGATTTCAGATCAGTTTTCATATATGATTAATTTCTGATTCTACAGAATGGATTGAAACATGCAATTACAATAATTAGCAGCAATTTTGCCCCCTACGATGATTCAAGTGTGTGAAAGTTACTTTTTGAAAAAATTACTCCCGAGAGAATCTGTGAAAATAAAGGAAATGTAAAGCAAAGCTATCCACTGAAAAGAATCAAGTTTCTCTGACATTTGTTTGGTAGTAAATAGGAATTATATCTGTCCACAGCATTTAAAACTGCTTATTACAAATCAAAGTTGTGTGCACAATTGAAATTTTAGATGTACAGAGTGGGTCCAGAAAACTAGTAGCTACACTCACATGGTATTGTATGAACAAAGATGTTTATATTCCTGGCTCAAATTTGAATTCTATGAGGACAAATAAAAAAACATTCCTTTCTGTACCTGGGCCCAGAACTAGTTCCTGTTGCTCAGATCTAGATGTGCCTAAATATAGAAAATAGAGGTGAGGCACATGGCTTACCTGAAGTGTATTGACACCAGACAACATGACAGCAAACAGGAGTTAGAAGTCATCTTGCAACAGGCAAATGATGGTTTAGTTGCCATTACTGAAACATGATGGAATCATTCCCACAACTGGAGTGCTGCAATGAATGGCTACAATTTCTTCAGAAGGGATAGGGAAGGAAGGAGAGGCAATGGCTCTTCTGTGTTAGAGAGTTTTGAGCACTGAGCTTGGGGCTGGGAATAGTAAGGTTGAGTCTCTATGGGTAAGGATCAAGGGGAAGGACAAAAAGACTGACATCCTGGTGGAGGTCTGTTCTAAACAGCCTAACATTATTGAATACATGGATGAAGGTACTGAGTGCACCTTCAGTACTTTGCAGATGGCACCAAGTTGGGGGGAAGTGCTAATCTGCCTGAGGGTAGGAAGGCCATATGGAAGGAACTGTACAGGCTAGATCACTGGCTGAAGCCAACAGGATGAAGTTCAACAACACCAAGTGCGAGTCCTTCGGCAGCAACAACTCCAAGAAATGCTACAGGCTTGGGGCAGAGTAGCTAGCTAGACATGTGAGGAGAAAATGGACCTGAGAGATTCACCAGCGAAATTAGTGTTGTCTAATCTCACTAGAAAATGTAAATATATTCTCAAAACCTCAGACAGATGTTAAATCCAGCATTTTTTCTGCCATTAGTACGTTTGCATTACATTTCACATAAGATAGCAAGGATGTGAAGTCATGAAAATCCTGCAGTTAATACTAACAAAACTCCACGCAAGGTAAATATCTTCTTGACACAAGACACTGAGCTTCCATTCAGAAGAAGGAGAAGCACAAGGAATATTCTGACTTTTAAAACACGTAGGCTCCTCTGAAAGTAACGTCTCCTATTTATTTGCATAGAAAGTACAAGAGATACAAAGAGCACAATAAAGAACGCAACAAAGAGGTCTATTTATTTGATAGAGCAAATTCTCAGCAACAAAACCCTATTTTTCAAAATAACTACCACCATTAATTATGCATTGTCAACAATAATGAACAAGAGCCTGAATGTCCTACTTGTAAAAATCTGCACCCGCAGCAGTGGTCCACTGACACCACTGCTAAAACACACCACCGACCACCCCACTGGGCTCATTCTACTGACTGGTCTCCATAAATGTTCAGCAAGCATTGATGGATGTCAATGGGGACATTTTTTCCTCACGGAGGAATTCATTGACACATTTTTACTTCATACTCTTTTTCATGTCAGACACCATTCTGTCAGACTGGTCCTACCTGCCTCATGGCAAAAGAATTTAATGTAATATTGGTGAGAAGGTTCAATCACTACTGCCATACCACCAACACCCAACTCTGACATCATGGACTGACATAATAAAATAAGAGGCAATACTTTCAGAACAGTCTTTATATATTGCATTGTACATCCGTGGTCTGTAGTCTTGGTTAATAAAATATATATATATAAAATCATAATGCAGATCACATCCTTTTAGATTCTTAATTAGTGCAATTTTCTTTATGAAAGAAAATTTCCTTTTCTTCTCAACTTGAGAAATACAGGGCCAGTAGCTCTATACTTTGGACCGATGTACATTGCAACTATACATCAATTTTGCTAAAGCATATTTATTAGGAATGAATAAATGAAAGGGCAAATAATAAGTGGGGTGTGGGAGAAACAGTAGCTTATAGACAATTAGGAATTAACAAAGATTTAGAATAATACTTTTTCCCTTGCAAATTCTACTGCCATTTTCTATTAATTACTGTAATTGATAATGGTTATAAAGATATTTGGCATTTTAATAATGTAGATATGTCTTTTGCTGTCAGAAGAGAAAATTAAAACAGCTAGAAGTCTTTTATTTGCAGAGTTAACTGGAGAGGAAATTAAAATAGAGCTGGTAATAAATGAGTAATACATTCAACTTAAGAGATCGCAGATATGGATCACAAGGGTAAGAGGACACAGAGAAGTATTATGATAATCTTAAAACTGTGTTTCTTTCTAGACATATTATAAGCAAGCTGAAATTCAATATACAAAAGACAATCACTCAAAGCAAGCAATGAAGAACTGTATTTCCTTAAGTACGTGTGCCCATTTTGATATCTCAAGTGCAAACAAAGAAAGCAGCCAGATGCTCCTTGCTAGTTGGCCTACTGTTTTATCAAACAGCTGATATTGATGTCCTGGTAGTTTGTTTTGGTTGGTTGGTTTGATTAGTTTCTTTGTTTTGCTGTTTGTCTTGCTTATGTTTTCTGTCTGTGAACTAGCTGAAATAGACAAAATGCAAAGAATTAGAGAGGTCCCCATGTTCTGCTGTGCATATGAAAATCTGAAAGTCAAAGAGATCATGATGTTTGGATCAATCCAGAAAATATGTGTATCATTATCTGAGGGGGTCCCCTGCCTCTCAGAAATGTTCAAAACCAGAGGTAAATGTGCAGGTTTAGGCGAAAAGAATAGGTGTGAATTTTGTAAATAAAGGTGTGAAGTAAAAACTTCTGGTAACAGTAAATGACATGAAGAGATATAGTCATCACCAAGCATCATATCCAGACTGACAATTTATTTTCAAAGATAAATAAATAGAAGGAAAATAATATTTTATTCACAGATATATTCATGAGTATGAATCAGAGAAGAATAGACAAAGAAACTAGTTGCCAAATACAAAATCTTCTGTTTCATTCTCATTGATATATTGTATAGTTGTTGTATTGCGTCAGAATTTATTGTTGCTTAATTCTACTATGTTTAAGTAATAAAGAAGAGTTTTCCTATTTTTATATCACTATTTTCATATCACTGAAACTTGAAGTAGGAAATCGAATCAGGTAACATTGAACATATCTAATTCCGATATCAAGTAAAAATAGTATGGAAGTTACAAAACTTCATATATCACTGTCCTGGACCTGGTACAGGCCTGGCAAATTAAAGAAGAAATCAAGAAAGAGTGTTTGTATAATATCTATCAACATTATGGCTGCTCAAATGAATAATTTTGCAAAATTATTCAGGAATGGCATTTCAATTGGAATTGTGGTTGTTTGTGGTTTGTTGCTGAATCAACTAGCACTTCATCTTGAATAAAATGTTCTGAAAGTGTGCATTTGCTTGAGTTTCTATGAGTCCTTTTGCCTTCTTCTGCATAGAATCCAACAATTCAAACACAATTCAAAAATTATGATCACATAAATGAAAAAGTATTGAAAAAATATATTTTAATTCATATATAACAATTTATATAGAATCAGATTAAAATGTAAGAAACAAAAAAGAAAGAAAACCAAGAGTCATCAGGCATATATTCTAATTTCTATTTCTGATTTCATATCTCAAAGCATGGAGAGGAAAATCTGACACAGAGAACTGCTAGAGGGGAAAGGTAAAAAGTCATTTAAAGGACAGCTATTTTCAGGAAATCTTTAGTTACATGATCAAAAATATCCATTTTTAAGTAAAAGTCAGTGAGGAAAAAAGCTGCTTATTAATCCCTTTTTGATCATTAAAATTAGTGCAAGATTCATTTTCTTTTTTTTTTTTTGTTTTTTTGACTTACATATGTCATCAGAAAATCATTGTTGATGACCGAAAATGAAAGATTATTACAGAAAATGTTTTCCTGCTTAAATTGGAGGCTATTACTTACATTCTGATTCAATGTTTCACAAGAATAAAATTTGAACTTTATAGTCTTACAGCAGTTATACAGAAGTTTAATCTAGATCACTTGGATATTTTGAAGATCTTACTAAAGAGCACGTTAATAAAAATATGTACTTCTTTCTACATTTATATGCTTCCTGAACACTGTAGTGTATGTTAAATCAAGACACATAATATTTTCCAAATGCAACAAAGTTTTATAAATTCAACTATATGGAATCAATTCAAGAGTGATGAGTATCAAGGCCGTAAAATTTAACATAAACAAATGGAAATAGATATTTGAAATATGTTAAGTAACAATATGAAGATAATCTATTAAATTTTATTCTATCAGTGAATCAAATCTGAACTATCTTACAATATTCCTTAGTTTAGATCAAGTCAGAAAAACATAGAAATAGAAATTAACTTTGTAATATTCTCATTAAATATGTATATATTAGTACATTAACAAAAGGAAGAGTTTAATGAATGACAATATCAAGCTATGTTTTACTAGTCCAGGCAACATAGTTCAGAATCACATATATTATATAAAATGTGAAAGTTGAATACACAGTTAAAATGCTTGGAGATGAATTCATTTTCTTTTGTGGATATAGAAATATTATTTCCCAAACTATTAGCAATCTCAAAAAACTATGATTTTGAACCATTTGCTATCTTATCTAAGGTAGGACAGTCTCTTTTAATTTTTCATCACCACCTTAAATTATCACTCTATTACAACATCAAGACTGCAAATTTCTAAACATGTCCAGAGAAAAGAGCATTAACAAGCAGCTTCATCAACAACATTATTTATGATATTGAAGATGTATTAGACCTCTGTTTCTTCTTACAAAAATTTTTCTGACCTCACTTGCTAACATTATTAGGTGGATAAATGTAGGCTGGTTAGAATTCACATATCTGAAGTAGATATTATAAACATAAACAAACGAACAAAATTTCAGGTACTTGAAACTCACTTAACTTTATAATGCAGTTTGTGTTTTAAAGTCAGGAAAATGTGAAAAAAATGCTGGAGAACAAATTGGACTTTTGCTCAGGAATTCTTAAATTATTTATCAGTCTTCAAAAATATTGTTGAACATTTAGAAGATATTGCATCCAGTTTTATTATTTAATCAGCAGATATGTATAGTCTGTGCTGGTGTGTTCAGGCATATTTAGAAGTTACATATCTTAGAAAAATCAAGGATTATTTGGGCAGTCCTGAAGCAAATATTAAGGAAATATATTCCTTAAATTTTAAAACACATGTATCTTTTTAACTGAAAATTATAATCTGGTACAAATTCATGGAAGAGAAAAAAGTAGGGGGGACAAAAAAAAGAACAACAACAACAACAACAACAACAACAAAATAACACAACATGATGCAAGGTGAAAATTAAAACAAACAAACAAGGACATATTGAACAAAAATGTATCATTCATTAGGCAACAGAGTTGAACATCACACAGGGATAAAAGACTTTCAGGAAGACTTACTTTGCAGAACTAATTCATTATTCAATTAGAAATGACCACTCATGCAGTCCCAAACACCTGGAGTGGGAAACAGTGAGATAAACTGTGCTATCTCACGTTAAAAATACAACATACATACTATATAAGTTAAGATAAATTACTATCTGTTTCTAAAAGTGAAGCTGAAATACTGGATTTAATTGTTAGAAAATCGGAGGAGTTCATAATGCAATTTAAATATAATGCTTAATTATCACATATCTAAATATGCAAGTAACAGTGAAGTCTCACTTATTTTGTGTTAGAAGGGCCAGAATTAAAATTTTGCAGTGGGCACTTAGTTTTATATAAATACTCAAAAAATAAAGAATTAGTCTGTTTTGCAAATCTGTTCTAAGCATAGGGCCAGAAATTACAATACAGAAGTTGAGTCAAAGCCAGTTGAAATCACAAAATTCTGAACATGATCAGTTTAATCCTTTTAGGACTTCAGTACCAAATAGAAAATATACATTGCATCAAAACATGTTTAATTTCTCTGATATTTGTAGTTGAAATATCACACACACACACACACACACACAAAGACTAAATATTCTTATTTTTGTTATTCCACTCTTCATAAGTTCCCTTATGTCTGGACACTTCAGTAACTCCCTGAGGGACTTCTGTACTTAGGAAAGCATTTCTTGCAGAAAGCTGAATTTTCTTTTCATGTTATGTTTCTATCAGTTTTAGGAAAAACAATAAATAAATAATTTCAGAACTTACATATATTGTGTTCAAAACATCAATTATTTCACACACACACACACACACAAATATACCTATTTAAATGTACAAATCCAAACAATGAAAACCCCTCATTATTAAACAATTTTGATATAACATACCTAACGTATAAATTAAGCCAGAAGACAGAGTCAACTTTTAACTCTAAAAGATGTTTTTGTATGTGCTGGGACTGTGATCATGTTTGTCAGGCTGTTACTGTGTATCTGTACACAATAATCAAAGAGAGAAAGAGAGAAAGAAGAAATAATTTTTCTTCTATTTCTACACTGATAAGTAAAAACAAGATCAGATGTTCTTTGGCTTTCAGCCAGGCCTTTTTCTATCCACAGTATTTGTGATTTGCTTTGAGGGCTCTGCTGAGCACGTGATGCACTTGTTGCACTTATAGTATCGTACTAAGGTAAACAAGATTATCAACTAAAGCTCCATTGAGGTGGAGGGATTCAAACCTTATTCAACTTAGTCTCCTTAGGGCAGTTCTCACAGAGACCTATGCAATAGCAGCCAAAAATGTGTAATGTATGTATTAACAGTTACACAATGGATGATCAGTGACCCAGTGTTCCACCTCTCTCTGTTCCTTCTTCCCCCCTTCCTACTCTGTGCTACAGCAGAGTTTCAGAAAATGGTATAATACCTAGTGCTGCCTCTAAAACAGTTGAAGGATGAATACAAATTACCTTAGTTCAGGCATTTAGATACTTTAAAGATCTTAGCAAATATCTTCTCTACTTAGTAGAGAAAGAAATCACTCCCTTCTTGGCAATTGCAACAAAGAGCATCTTCTGCATCACTAGTTAGAGAAAAAAAAAGATAAAGATTCGCCTTCTGGCAGCTAATTTGCTTAGATGATGTGACTGTTATAAACTTTATCTCCACTGCAAATCCTGAACAGAAGTAGTAAATGGAAAAATTCATTTAGTTGATGTTTACTTAATTGTTTACTTAAAAATAAAAAATCAAAAAGTATATATATATATGCACACACACACACACATATATATATGTATAAGAAGTACAGACTGACAGAAAACAGGTGAAGGAAGAATAGAAGGTATATTGAAAGAGAGAACAAAACATATGCAGTAAGCAAATGTGCTCCTGCAAAAAACACTTGTTCATGTATGTAGAGAAAAGCTAAAAGTTACCAAATACTCTTAATTCCAGGTGTTAAGATTATATATGTGAAAACATAAAAAATAACTGCTCAGTTTTTGATAGATAAATAGTAAAGCAATTTATTATATGCTTTCTTAAAATTATGGTTATTTAAAAGATAATCTAGATCAGAAGTCAAGAATTAGCATATCCACATCTATATTTCATGCACTTCATTAGATACAAAAATTATCCCTGCAAAGTAACCATGTCGAAGTATTGCAAGTTGTAATGTGAAATTCAGTCTCACTTCTTCATTAAGCTGCAGAGACAGAGAGTATAACTTTAAGGCTGTCTATACTGAAAACCTGTTTAATACAGATTTTCCTTAATCAGTGAAGGATGGTTGCCATAATGTAACCTTCCATCCAACAATGCATGTTTGTCTTTATGTAGTTGTACATGGTAAAGTCTGCTTACAATATATAAAGAAAGCAAACTTTATAGCCTACAGGTTAGTTACATTTTAGCATAATTATTAAGAGTATGATCAAGTTTTCACCAGGACTCAAGTGTGCAAAAAACAATAAAGATCATTTCTTCTGCTGCAATCTGATAGCTACCTGTTTTAAACAATGCATTTTGTATGCTATTTCAATTAGCTAGTAATTTGACCTCTACCATGCATTTCATCTTACTATTGCAAGTAGTTGCCTGATCATTCCTGAATTAAGAAAATATTCTGATAGATCACTACAGGGACATTAATAGTTTTTACCTCATTCAAGCAAGAGTCACTCAAAACTGAGAATAATCTGCAGGGAAACTACAGCAATATTCTCTCACTGAGGAAACTGTGATTCCCATGAGCATCTTTCCAACCATTCCTGTAAAACTCCAAGATCTGAAGACACAGCTCCTTTCCTTAACTACCTGACAGGTAGAAGACTCCTGATATGGTATTTTCAGACTCTCAGAGCTAATGATCAACTGGAAATTTGACTGAGTTATTTGAGATAACTTAGTATCTACTTTTTTTTTTTTTTTTTTTTTTTTTTTTTTTTTTAAGCTGACATTGAAGGTACTCATTATTAACAGAGATTTCTAGACTTCTAATACAATATTCGTATGCCCTAGCTACTAGGGGTGTTTGGGTGAAATATCTCTTTGTATCATGGCTCAGATCATTGCAAAGACAGCTTCTAAATTACATTTGTCAGTTCGCCAGGAACAGATTTTTACTTAAATGATACATTTTATTTCTGTATACACATTACAACGAACAAGCTAATGAGCATGGATGTGATATTTTGAGCAAAACGTGATTATCTCACAGCAGAACTGGCTGTGGATTCTTCAAGGATTATAATTATACTCTTCTTATATCTCCCCCCTCTTTTAAAGAGAAGCATCAATAATGATTCAATATAGGCATAACAATATCAACTATTTATCAATTTTCATATTATTAGTTTTCTCCCCTCTCTTTCTTCAAGAATGGACTTCTGATTTTTTGCTAATCAACGTTCATGTTCATTTCCATTCCAGAGCAGTTAAAACACTTTCCAGCCTGCCTGATGAACAGACATTCTTATTTTGGTTCTTGTGAGTTTATGGTTTTGATCGTGAATGTGAATAAATGAAATCAATTTTGCTTCAAAATAAAAGCAACTTTCCATCTTTTAAAAAGTTACACTGACATTTTCTACATCATTTCAGTGCCAGTCCCAACATACTTGTCTACATGTCCATTTCTAAGACAATCAGGCTCTCTTTTCTTCTGTCTCAGCCTCTTTGCTACAGTTTCATTTTACTCTTTACTATTCTGTGTAGGGAAGCATGAGTCATTATGAGTCAATTCCATGTATATGCCTTTTGAATATTGTAATAACTATTTGTATTACAAACAGTAAGTCTGAATCTATTCCAAGATTGCAAAAGAATAATTTCACCTGGAAAGTATGCTTAATGAGTTTGTATGTTATCACCTGGGAAGGTACAGGACCTTTTAAGTAATGTGTAGTCCTGTCACCAGAGGAGCTCATGTAATGCAACTAAATTCAAATTACAGAAGTACAGAATCAATAAACTCACTTTCACCTTTCCTATCATGTTAAATAACATCTTTTTGAAGAAACCAATCTAGCTAGGCCAATCAGAAGAGAAACATAAGGATACAAACACTTAAAATTAAGACACATGTACCTTGAACAATTTTCAGATGTCAGATAGCTCAGTACTTCTCACTGGGTCAATAAAAACACGTTTAGACTGTTAAACAATGCTGACTGCCTCCAGTTTATCAAGGCCAAAAATAATACTGTGGAAAGGAGCTCATTTGGAAGATGGGAAATTTGGTCTGATTTTGATAAATGACTAAAGTTCCATCAAATTAAACAAAACAGAAATCCTTGCCCTGAACCCTACCCACTATTCCATTTCTTTGTAAAAGTCAAACAAAACACAATAATATCTTTTGAAAATCACTGTGCTTTTTTTTTTCTTTTATGATTAATATAAGAAAGAGATTTTCTGTGAGAATGAATGCTGTAACTATTTCCTCTTTCCTTCTCTCTTATGAATCAAAATCCATACCTGTTCTGCTTCTGCTAACATGGAAACTGGGATGAGAGAAACAAAAAATCTAATCTTTGTCCCAAATATTAATAAAACATTTTTAATTGGGTTAAAAAAATTGCATTTATTAGATCATTTTAAAAGATATTTACTTTAGTTCTTTTTTTTCAGTAGATTTTCACTTAAACCTGAGGTATAGCAATATGGTTTTTCATATTTGTTATTTAAAAAATAAAAAAAAATAAACTCACATTTCCCAGTTTCAGTGAAAAGAAACTGATATTTAAAAGAATCTGTTTTATCCACCTGCCAAGTAGACCATGAATATTGGGTTTAAAGACCTCCCTTCGGGCTATTTTCTTTCTTTTTTTTTTTTTCTTTGTGAAATTATTTTAATATACTCCAGATATTTCAAAGCTTGAAACCTAAATTATCTCTTTCACTCTTTTTACTGCCAGAATATATTAGATATAGATAACATCACAGAGTAATAGAACAAGGTCAAAAATGTAATGTAAGTGTAGGTCTGCTGAGAGAAACGTGAAAGGTTTTCCTATTTCAGATATTTATTTCAACAGTTCTGTATCATATTGCAAAGTATCCACTTTGGAGGGAATTAAATAGTTGCTTACTGAGAAAATGACAAAATACTACATATAATAATAATAATAATAATAATAAACAAAAACAAACAAACAAAAAAACCCACACAATTTACGTACCAACCAAGAAGTGAGATCATTCCTAGGAAACATTAGAATGTGAAAAATGAGAAAAATGATGTTAGAGTAAAGCAGAAGAATACCTGTGATTAAGAGGTAATTCAATCTGAGCGTGAAAGGATTTTGTGGAATCTGTAGTTTAAAGTAGTTACAAAGTCGCAGACACAACAGACATGTAAGACAAAGAATATTAAATCATGGCTGCTGCTGCAGGTGTCTTGTGAATATTATATAAAATTAAAAGTTCTTTTTAACAATTAGATATAATTTAGTTTTCATAGATGTTCAACAACCACAGATTTTGTTATTTCTGTGGAAATAAGTTGTTCTATATGTTTGAAAGCTAATAATGACCATTATTGCAATGAAACTAAGAGATGCTACAGAAAGGAACTAAAATTGAAAACATAATTGAAACCTTTACTAAGAAAATGAATCTCATGACACATTTAATAGTCTTTGAAATATACCAATATGGAATTTAGAATTCTTCATTCAATTCACTTCATTCATCAGCTTTTTGTAAAAAGAATAAATAAATAAATAAATAGATAGAAACAAAAAAGCAGCACAGCAAAAAACAAACCAGACTATTATAATCTAAAGCTGGAATATTCTAACAGTGACTTATTAAAAATAAATAAATAAATAAATCACCAGGAATGCAACCAGCATTTTTAAGTACGTGGCAAAAGCTGTTACCTAATTGTGCCGCTACTCTCAAAAAGTTCTGAAAAGAGAATGATTCATCATTCTTCAAATTTTAGTCATAGTGATATTTCTCAGGATCATCAATATGCATTAGAAATATTTGCTAACTCCACCACAAATTATTAAAAATCTCTTTTAACTTCTGTCAGTCCTGTACTCAAATCTAATCTTACACTGGGGTTATTTCAAATCAGAATCATACTTTTAAAAGCTACACTGGAGAACAACAGCTTATTCTGTAAACTTAAAATTCATTTTTCAACAACATTCCTCCACTAAAATAATTCCTTTAGGGATTCCATTTAAAAAGTGATGCTTAGCTAATCAGCAAAATAATTAGGTTTCTTTTCTTTTTTCCCCCCCAAATTATGAAGTAGTAGTCCTGAAGCTTTAGATTTAGATTTTAGACTTTAGATTTTTGCTTAGACTAGTAGTAGTAAGTTTATATCTAACGTATACTGCACAAATCATCTTAAGTCTTCTAATAAATCTATCTTCACTGAATCTAGATCATGATAATTTGAGGGGAGTTTTGTCGTACTTTTTAACCTGATGTTTAAAGTTCTGAAAATCTGCATTTATAACATGTGGTTGAATCAGCTACCTTCCTACATAGAGAACTTGAGCATTAACTGTTAAATATCAAATAATGAAGAAATAAGCAACTACCACATAAAAAGACAATGCAATAAGACTTCAATTCATAAGAAACTGTCATATAGATACTATTTAAAATGCATTTCTTCTGGCAGATTCAGTTTAACAGAAATAAAGGAATAAAAGTTTCTGTATTGTGCACACAGAAATTAGTAGCATTTTCTCTCGATAGCAAAGGTCTTGTTACAGTTATTTCTGTTGACTGCAGAAGCACATAAAAGTACTTGTATGGCATACTATTAATGTTTCTTTATCAGCCTGTACTATCTTTTAAATTACTTCTAACAGGAAATGAAGTTTTAAGCTCTCATGATTTGATCTTGACCATGATTTGGTCTTTGATCTTTCTCTGTTTTTTGGAGCAAGGCTAAACTGATAAACAGTGACTGATATTAAATTACTTGGAACCAGAAACAGGTTACTCTTGAAGCCAACATTCATATTTCTCTTACAAGTATATATACAAGTAGTGATAAGAAAAATGGAAATGAAATTAGAAAACAAAAAACAAATTAAGAAAATCTAAAGTCTTATTAGAAAATCAAAAGTGGAATAAAGAAAAACTTCACATTTATTTTAGGTAATAGTAAATAGTTTGGAGTTAAAAATAGTCTATAAAAATATATTCTAGAATCAAGCTTGTGTCTGCAAAATCTTTTAAACCACAATAGCCCTTGAAAAGCTTTTTTTTTTTTTTTTTTTTTTTTTTTTTTATGAGAAAGTAAAAACAGAGTTTCAGCCTTAGGTTAGTTAAGAAAATGACTTTCAGTCATTTAGTTATTTATTTTTTAGAACAGAAACCCTGAAAAAAAAAAAAAAAAAAAAAAGAGAGAGAGAGAAATTCCTAGCTAGCATGCTTTTGAACAAGTTTCCTGTTTTTTTTCTGTGACTGAGATTAAAAACACATCAACCAGCAGAAGTTTGAAAAAGTCCTCTTACCATAACCAAGTTCTTAATTTTCTTCCAGTGTACACAAAAACAGCTATTTAAATTTTCAAGTAGATTTATAGTAAAGGAGAATGCTTCCTGTATATGCACTACTTAAAAATTCTGTTCTGTGTTAGTCATCAAGAGTTTTATGTTTCAGTGATGTAAGTAGCACTGAACAAATATAATATTGCATGCCATGTGATGGGGCTATGAGTAAGCCACAAGCCTGTGATGAGTATGTTCACTAAGTCCCCTTGTTTTGCGTAATATGAACCTAATAAAGACAATAACAATAAGAACAAATAAAAAAGAAAGCAGTAAAACGTTTAGAAAATCTGCATTTATATCGCTTCAAAGAATGTTAGAAAAAGTGATAGTGAAGAAGACAAATTTGTAAACAGAAAAAAACCTTGGACATCCTGGTTAAGACATTAAATAAAATACTTCAAAAGTAATTCTTCCCTCACCACCATAATGGAGGAAGTGATTTCCTCACTTTGAGTCTTTCTTTCCAATTCAGCAACTTTCTTTGACTTACGGAGAGGAAAGCCCCATTCTATCCCCTGACAGTTTCCACAAAAGGATGTCATATATTTGAAATATACTACTCTGCTACTTTCAGGAATCGTCCAGCTATATTTGCTTTGCAATTTTTCTCATTGGATTTTTCAAACATTACTCCAGCAGCTCTTCTCATTGTTGCAAATTCTCAACACAAGAACAGCTTGAATGGGGAGTCTTCCTCTCTACTACTCAGCTATATCCTATTAACCAAAAACTATTGTAGAATAAGCTGTTAATGAACACACTGTGTGATAATGGAGTATCCATTAGCACCACAAAGAGAGAACTTTTTCTAATTAAGTAGCTGCATTTGAGGACAGTGGAGGAGCAGAAATAACTTCAAAATATAACCTGAGCTCCACTAACTGTAATTCCGCTAAATAGGAACAGAGACTCTATAACATAGAATTGTAATTCCATGTTATAGGGTTGCCAATAAACTTAACTGTGGCATAAAAATGTACCACGTGAATGCAATATTGGTAGAATTATTTTAGGCTGCAACTTGGCTATAATTTTGTTTTTCTCTATCAGGCCTTGTTCTGTCTTCAGAGCCAGCTCATAATTGCAACATGCATTTAATGAAGAAAAAAACTGAATCTATGCATCACGTTAACATTTGCAGGCCTCAAAAGAGTCTTAAAAACTTAAACATCACCAAAAATAGTAGCTCTACTGATTCACTGTCCCTAATAAATTCAGGGATTTCTTAAAATAATGAATTTCTTATTATTGAAGCAACTAGGACAAATGTGCAAATAAAATCAATTTTTGCACAGAATTAATATTGGATTCCCATTTCTCAAAAAACTCAGTAATTATAATAAAAATAATAATAAAATCCCTGGAAATTGTTGTGCATCCAAAAGTTGATCAGAATTATAACTCAGAAGATTCCTGAGCAGTATTCAAATTGATAGAAATCATTCTGAGATAAAAATATGTTTTGAAGTGTAGAGACTTCAGCAGTATTGAAAATAAGTTTTCATCTGATAAATTTTGAACAAAGACATTAGTAGCTGTCCTGCTCTGGAAATCATTTTAAATGAAAAAATATATAATTTTTTGCCTTCAGAACATGTTCAGATAATTTATAGATCTTTATTTTTGAGAAATTAAGGAAGAAAAAATCTTCAGAGGAAATAAAAAACATCACAAAGCAACCAGACACAAAACTCTTTTGCAATAGACACAATTGCAGATTATACGAAGCCAAGACAAGAGAAGAATGGCAGTCATGAAATAAAATTTCTGATAGAGTTTAGTAGCTTGAAGAAATTCAAGGAGGGATCAGGAATTATGTCACTGATTGAAAAACCTTACTGGAAAAAAACAAACAAACAAAAAAAAACCACCTTGAAATTCAGAGAAGCATGACTCAAATTTTTGTTCTTATTAAAAAGAAACAAACTAACAAACAAAAAGCTAGGGTCTTTGTCCTTAAGCATGAAGATATTTCTGCCATACCATTATCAGCAGATACAGAAATATATCCATGAATCTAAACAATCTAGGGAGAATGGAAATTTTGAAATTTGATTTGAATGTGAAATGTCTAAGAAATAATTGCTAAATCCACACATAACACCTCTACAGTACTCTTTGAGAGTTATTACCATCAGACACTCACTGATATGAGCATATTTATGCAAGAGTTGTTATCCTGAAAAAAAACCCACACTGTACCTGCTTATTCACAATTCAACACAGAGAAGATTCTAGCGTTTCTCAGCCTCTTTGAGCCAAAATAACATAGTAAGGTTATCCGTGTACAGAGCTCCTAACTAAGAGCTCCTAACTATGAGGTTAGTGTGTGCTAAAGAACAGAAAATTCACAAACTTTAAACCACGCAGCAACTACTTTAATACCTTCTCAGCAAATATTTTGTCCTTTTTCATACTTGCTAAACATTATATAAACACTAAGCAATTTGTTTGGAATTCAATAAAAATAACAAAAAGAAGATGGGATAATGATGTATCAGGTTAAGAAAAAATAATTCTTCCTTTTCCTACCCTTCCCACACACTTCTGGAAAAAAAAAAAAAAAAAAAAAAAAAAAAGGAACCACCACATTATTTAAAACAGATTAATGAAATTTTATGTTCTCAGTAATTTGATTCTAGGATATACAAGATCCTTGATCTTGTATACTGCTGTTTCTGATATCCATACTTCTTCCTCTATTTCCAGAATCATCTAGTCCATTTTCAGAATGCCTAAGCTTGGTGAATTTAATGCCTTCTGTTTTATTACTTTGGCCCATGACATTAGAGGCAGATGTTGGCAGTATGAGAGTAGAGGCTGAACCTTCCTATTAAAATTCTGTTACATTTTGTTACTGTGGTACAGATGATAACAGAGGGGCAGTCCGAAAAAATGGCATCTGACATAGAAGTGTGCATGAAGAAAAGATGCGTCAATGAATTCCTTCATACTGAAAAAATGGCATCCATTGACATTCATTGATGCTTGCTGAATGTTTATGGGGACCAAACAAAAGATATAAGCACAATGCGGAGATAGGTGGTGCATTTCAGCAGTGGCAGCAGTGATATTACAGACAAGCCCTGTTCTTGACTGCCTTGAAGACAGTTAGGAGTGTGGCATAAAGGCTCTTGCTCATCACTGTAAAAACACATAGCTAATAGTGGTGGCTATGTTGAACAATAGTATTTCATAGCTGAGAATGTTACCTATCAAGTTGTGTTATACTGCTCCTTATATCTGCTGTAGTTTCCATGGAAATAAATAGGGGGCATTACTTTTAGAGTGATTTATGTAGACAGCTTTAATTCAGTTAAGGAGGTTGTTATTCTGCATGTGATCTCAGCTGATTATAATTTGTCATCACTTGCAGAGAAATCAGTATTTTTAAGTAGTTCTTTTCTCTTCATAATGCCACTGTGTATCATTATTCAAAGCATATTATAAAATATATTTTGAGTCAAGACAAAAAACTCTTTTTAGAAAATCTGAAAAAGTTGTCTTTTAGCTAACAGTTAACGTAGATCATGAATATAAATCACGCAGCTGGTTGATTCTCAAAGATCACCTCCTCCATGCTGATAAGTCTATTCTAATATGCCAAAAATGGCAGGTAAGGAAAAAAAAAAAAAAAAAAAAAAAAAAAAAAAAAAAAGACATGATGCCTAAAGATGCCTATACAGGTGAACAAAGCCTCCATCAAAACACAAACATAGGTAGAAAGCATTAAAAAAGTGCCAGGCCACCAGGGGAATATGCAGGGTTCACATGTGCAGCCATAAAACACCTGCACATGTGAATTCTTGTGAGGGAAATGCTGGTCAATAAGAAAACATCAAATTGTAACATCAACATTGTAACGTCAATAAGACATATTGTAGCATCATTAAAAGGAAGATAAGGGTAAAGGAGAAGACTAAATGGAACAGACCTGATAGCAAACAATATGGAAAAGTTTCATGTCAGCCTTTACTGGTTTGACTTGCCATCATTCACTAGTGGCAGATGATGGAGCCAATTTTTTTTATTATTATTATTATTATTTTTTTTTAATTATCTTAATTGACAATCAGGATGATGGGACTGACTGTACCTTCAGTCTGAGTTGCCATTCAGAGGGCAACTTGAAAATCTGGAGGAATATGTAGACAGGAACAACATAAAGCTCCCACAAACACACAAACAAACAAAAAAATCAAATTCTGAGAAAGATCAACAGGTCCAATACACACACTGATCACCAATTAGCTGAGAAACATCTTTGCAAGGAAGGCATAAAGTGTACTGGTTCACTGTGCCAGGAGTGACTTCAGCTCAACTTAAACAAATAAGCAAGACTGCAGGCTGATAAAGAAGATCTAGAGTCTACTTTAATTTATAATCATGTGTGGGAAATTACTTACTAGAACAGATATAAGAGTAAAAAATATATCCAAATACATATATTAAAAACAAAATAAATCTGAAATATTTTGATTCTACTTCCTACACAATACAGTAAGATATAAAAGGAGTAGTAGATATCAGAGATGTATAAGCAGTAGATTTAAAAATCCCAGTACTTTTTAGCTATTTATTATGTGAAACGGTTAAAGCAAAATTAAGGAATTTTCATTTTTACATTTCATTTTTATATTTCAAATAGACAATAACTTTCTATGAGACAACTTTAAAAACAAAACTTTGATATTAATTGTTATTACTTAGTATTTTTTCATAAATTACTTTTTGACTGGCCTCTATGAAGAGTTACTCTGTAGAAGAGCTAGAAGACTGCTTCATTTAAAAGCTCAGTGTGTTTTACTTTTGAACTGTATCATACACATGTAGTAAATGGCTTTTCATTAAATAAATATTCATACATATTCTGATTGTTGTATCTGTTCTAGCAAGTAATTTCCCTAAAGCTAATCGTGCAAAAGATCACTTGAAATAATATGTACGGTTTTATCTTGGTTTTTGAGTATCACTTTTCTCCCATTTATATGGACACAAAAATAGATATAGTTGCTGCATGGCAAATGGAATAACTGTGTTTTTTTTTTTTCTACTGCATTCCCTTTTTCTGGTTTCAAAAAGGAATATGGGTATTTTTCTAGAAATAATTTGAAATATACTTTTATTCTGTGGCAAAAAACAAAAAACAAAAAACAAAACAAAACAAAACAAAATACCCACATTTGCTAAATGAGCTACATGAATCTCATCATGGACACAGTTTTGTTTGTTGTACTTTTCTGACCTGCTAAATTATATTACACCAATTTATGTTGAATGATGTGGTATCACATCATGTTCCATAGCACAGATTCTAAGTAAATTCAAATTGACAAAACATGACAAAGAAATGGAATAAATCAGTTTTATAAACATGTTCTTTTAGTAATCAAGTAATCTGCATACAAACTGTGGCAGATATTTTATTCAAAATAGAATATTCTATCTACTCCAACAGTATCAATTGGAGCAAATGGGTCAAGCATCTGGTGGAAAATATTTTGTCTTCTCTGTTGTTATTGATTAAGCAGTATCATACTGACATTCTTTTCTCATTGTACAAATTTTCATCAATATATTCTCCATTCTTCTCAACATTCTAGAAACAGTACAGACATTAGTTGATAAACACGTGTTGTTAAAACCTACAACTTGTCTTTTAGACAGCACTGGTCTTCGTTAAATCCATGACTACTAAAACTACTGCTTTGGTAATTAAACTCTTACTGTATAACATTTGTTCATTTTGTGAACACGTTAAAAGAGCATTTTCAGATCAAGAAACTTGGACTAAATTTTGCTCAATAAAACTATGTCGAGTAACTACAGTTATGGCATGAATGACCCTAGCCTTTTTCTCCACACAGTAAATACAGTACTAAGCAAACAGCAGGCTACATTTACTCTAATTCATCCCTCATGTTGTAAGGATTCAACTGGAGACAATGGGCCAATAACAATGCTGTTGCGTCAAGCAGATGTGTTACTAAAGACGAGTCTAGAGAAGATTGCTATACAAGACGATGATGCTTAAACCAGCTTTGGTAACCAGCTGCAATTTAAACTGTGCCATGGGACTCCATGCACAGTCCCATGAGCTTCTGGAGAGTGTACACACTGACTTCCATCCTACTAAAACGATACTAAAAATTGAGTTGTGATGCCTTTCTTCTGTTTCTCACAACAAACCTCTGCACTGAATAGAGGGTACCCTTGCAAAGGTTAACAGGACTCTCAATCAGTGAGAAAAAGAAAGAAATTTAGAAGTTAATTAAGAAGCTTAAATTTCCAAAGCAATTATCCTATGTGCTTCTCAAAGTAAAAGGTAAATTATAGTGGAAGATATTTTGGAAAAATCACAATTTATTTGATGTTTTCCATCTTAGTTAGCCATGAAGCTAGCTGTACATCTCTCTGTGCCAGATTGATAAGAGCACCAGTACCAGGAAACCACACAGAATTTTATTAATCTTATACTAAAAGACACAGCTTTTCCCATGTTTAAGATAATATTATTTCCTGGTTTTATTTTTGTTTTCCCAAAAGATGCTCAAATTCAAGTAAGAGTTCACCTCCTGCTCCTGGTAATCTATTTCTTATAATACTGGTAAACTAGAGAAGGCAGCAAATGTAGTTATATAGATTTGTATAAAAAATGTTCCACTTACTATCTTTATAGAAAATTATGATCTTTCATAATTTCATTTGTAAGTTTTAAAATGAAACATGGAAACCAGGGGCGGCAAGAAATACTATTAAAATATACACAGACACAATATCAACAACAACAACAAAAAATGTTTAAATATTTCTTCCCATGGGGAATACAGTGAAGATGAAACAGCCATGTTGTAAGAAAGTGTCCTTCAACTTATCTACATATATATCATTACTCATAAGTATGTTGTGGTCTGTGTGCCCTCAGAATACATAATGTATAAATACAGAATCCTTCCTCTACATAAGGAACATGAAATAGTGTATAATATCATATACTTATTTAGTATGTTATTTTTGACCACTGAAAAAAGAAAAAATAAAAATCTCATCCTGTAAATACTATTCAGTGCACAAACATTTCAAATATATAACCTGCCTACAGACAGCAGGTAGTACTGGCTGACTGGCTGTGCAAATGGTTCCTATTTTTTGCTCTTCCATTACTGTCTGTTAAGAAAACTTAACTTGTTCTTTTCTTGCTTTTTTTCCCTCAAAACTGTTCTAAAATTATTTAGACAATATAAATCTGTTTTATAGTTTTGTTGTAAATGTTATAGCTACTGAACTTGGTTTCACTTTCAGTGAAGATAACTTCTCATGAATAAACTCTTCCAATAACGAATCTCTGTATATATTTTTCCCCTAAAATATCACAGTAATTCATTGTAAACAAACTATTTTGGTGATAGCCCATATTTGTAGTCTGATTTACGCCTGAGTTTCAATTACAAATATTTACATAAGACATGTGCATGTTGGCTGAGTCCTTCTGAAAACAGTTTCCTTTTCTAATACATTGACTCGTATCACTCAAATATGGGAACAAAATCAACAAAACAGTAACAATTTTTCTTAGTGGAGAAATAGTAGAATTCATGAAATTTAATATAGCAGATCAAACAATCAGTCAATACAGTGTTTGAGCATAATTTTACAGCTGCATACAGCAGAAACTTCAATCTCTGCTTCTCCTCCTCTGTGGAGAATGTGTGTTCATTCTATAGCTTGTTTTTCAAGTGCTATAGAATCAAGAATTTTGACAGAATTGAGATTATTTTCTATATTGGCTTTTGCTGAGATAACTTACCAATTAGATCAATAGGTCTTCATCAGTTGTAACATGAACTCCATTCTCACCATCACCTTGAAGATCATTCTGAATCTTAGGGGACAAATTGATTGTGTATAAAACCCTTGATGTCACAACCACAACAGAGGGGTTCCTAATAGGAATTTCTTAATCCTTCACAATTCTCCAGCTTTGTATCATTCACCTACATAAGGATTCAGACTGCAGTCTTTCTTTGGATAACATCTCAGGTTAAATATATTTTGCATAATTTGGTTCACTGTTCTAAAGCTAAAATCATATTTTATTATCATTTCAGTTTAACCAAAGATATTAAATTCAGTGTCTTCTCCATTCATTTAATTCTCTTCTCTCACCAAAATGTGCAGTTATCAGATCATTTCTTTTATTTCCCCATTACACATGACAAGAGCTGTAAATACTAAATAAGACAAAAAAAATATTGATATTCTGACATGAAATCATAGTTTGAAATTGTGATGAAGAATTCCAGTGGAAACAGAAGTAATTTTACAGCTTTTTTAATTAAGTAGATGATCGGTATGCAAGATCATTAAACCAGTAGATGACATTTAGGAACACATAGCCTACCTCCTGGATCACACAAGACCAATCACATTTATTGTTTGCTATAAAAGTTTTCTTGAATTACACATTAAATCAGAGTTTTTGTGGCAAAGCGTAAGGTCTTTGTTAAAGAAAGCACTGGGAGCCTTGAAACAGTTTGAATTAACTTCAACACTAAGGAAAACAGAGCAAAACATATTTCATAATCTTAAACAAATATATATTTTTTACTGTATTAGGTAATTTTTCTTAAGAATTATACTTTGTCTGACAGCATGGGAAAAAATAGTTCTGAATAAGGTGAAGATTAAAAATAAAATGCATAATAAAAACTTCAAAACTGATAAAGCATTACCCATTACAATATTTACCCAGAAACATCACATAGTGTTTAAGAAGAAGCCAAAAGAAAGTCTTCAAAATTCACCACTGCTTACCTGTAAACATATATTTCCAATTTTTATAAAACTGCCTAGTTTTAGGACTGGTTGAGGTAGATGCAATAGATTATGGAGCTGGCTCTCAGATATCCTTTTTGAGTTGCCACCTTGATTATTGCAGCTGGTCATTTGATGACAGGGGAATTTTCAAAACCTTAAGTGACTTCCATCTCAGTGTTTGTCTTCTAGACTGCTTTTTCCCAGGGAGGCACACACTGGAGGAATAAAACCTCTGAATGTGAGCAGAGATTATGCTTTTCCTCCACTGACGCTTTTTGACAGGAGGTAAGGAGACATAAAAAGAGTACAAGGCAGCTTTAAGGTAAGGTTAAATGTTATAGCTGAGGAGATCTAACAATTTATTGCAGCAAAAGGAGGAAATCCTCTTTCCACCCTACTCCACTAACAGCGTCAGTCACTTTGGTCTTTTCCTGACGTGAATGTTGTCTCAGATTCAATAGGACCTTAGCTGGCATAATTCAATTTCTAAACTACTGGAAAACTTTTTCCTGCTGGATTAGCTTTCCATCAGGCTCGTGCTTAGAGTGGTTCATGGAGGAATTTGACAACCTCTAGTGATAGCAGGAAGCAAATTGCTGAAAAGCCTGTCCAAAGGAAGTTAGGAAAGGAGAAAAAGGATGTAGCACCACATCTCTTTTGGATTGCAGCATACTCACACATGCCCTCCTTCCCATGGAGAATACTACAATTACCTGAAACGTGTGCCTTCCAGAACTGTGTAGAAAAGAGCAGACTATCGCATGCAACCTCAAGTAATCTGAAGAATTTAATAATCAGAAGAAGGAGGAGAGGTACGACAGACAATTGCTTCATTTGAGAATAGATGAAAATAAATGTTTGGTTCTCAAAGACTATATTAAGAAGGAAAATATTGTTTTGAGCATGAGACAGAGATGAAGAACAGTGTATTAACTGCTAAGCAAGGAAGACCAGAGCAATATTTTGGTTGCGTTAAAGTGCTAAACATCAACCCTGAATTTCAAAATGGGCTACATTAATTGCAACAGATCTATGAACATTCTTGGGAATACAGAAAATAAACCAAAACAGTTTTTTATTTTTTAAATATTTTGGGAGTCTGACTTTTAAAAAAATCTGTTCAGTTTGGCAATGTCTGTTTTCTTCATGATTTCACAACACAAAAAGGATGTATGAGATAGCTTACTAAACCCTGTTACTTATAGCCACCATACAAATATACAGTTTCTAAAAGCACACTGGTCCCTGTCTTTCTTCAACTTGGCAAATTGAAGCTGAGCAAAAAGGGGATGAAGGAATACTGTAGAAGGCAAAGCTTAACTAGAATCAGTTATCATCTCCTCCTTGATTCAAAGTGCATTTTGATTTTAGAGAACTTTTTCATCATTAATATACAGTAACACGCTAAACATTCAAAAAGACAAATAAGAAATACTACTTGGTTTAAGCCTGGACTATTTGGTGGATAAAGAATTGCTTGGATGGTTGCAGCCAGAGGGTTGTGGTCACTGGCTCTATATGACTGTCTTCCACCTTGACAAGTGGTGTCCCCCAGGGGTCTTTCTTATTACTGATGCTCAAAATCTTAATTAATGACCCGGACAGCGTGCTTAAACACACTTTCAGCAAGTTTAAGGATCATAGATTCCTTAGAGTTAGAAGGGACCTTTAAATGTCATCTAGTCTAACTCTCCAATGAAGGACACCACAGTTCCAGCCTTACCTTGAAAGTCTGTAGTGACTAATCATACACCACATCACCATGCAACCTGTTCCAGTGCCTCACCACTCTCACTGTAAAAGACTTTTTCCTTATACCATCTTTAAGTTTGAAACCAATTCCCCTTGCTCTACCACCACAGACCCTGCAAAACAGTCTGTCCTCTTCTTTCCAGTAGCTCCCTTTTAGATACTGAAAGGCCACTATCGGGTAACCCCGTAGCCTTCTCTTTTCCAGACTGAACAGCCCAAGCTTTTCCAGCCTATCCTCATAGGAGAGGTATTCCATTCCTTGGATTTTTTTTTTTTTTTTTTTTTTTTGTGTGTGTGTGTGTGTGTGTGTGTGTGTGTGGCCCTCCTCTGGACATGCTACAATGTCTCTCCTTTACTGAGGACTCCACATCTGGACACAGCACTCCAGATGAGACCTCAGCAGAGCAGAGTAGGGGGGCAGGATCATCTCCCTCGACCTGCTGGCCATGCTTCTTTTGATGTAGCCCAGGATGCTGTTAGCTTTCTACATGGCAAGATGATAGGATGACACCAAACTGAGTGATGCACTTGATACAACACAAAAAAAAAGCAATGCCACCTGAAGGGACACACAGACAAGCTTAAAAAGTGAGCTCATATGAACCAAATGATTTTCAACAAGGCCAAGTGCAAGGTGTTGCACTTGAGTCAGGGCAATCCCAGATATATGTACAGACTGGAAGAATTCATTGAGAGGAGCCCTGTGGAGAAGGGTGCAGACCTGCAGGAGAGGGTCCAGAGAAGGTCCACAGAAAACAACTAGAGAGCTGGAGTACCTCCTCTGTGAAGATAGGCTGATGAAGCTGGCCTTTTTCAGGCTGGAGGACAGGAGGCTCCAGGGAGACCTCATTGTGGCCTTGCAGTACTTGAAGGAGGCTTATAAGCAGGACATTAACTGACTTTTTACATGGTCTAACAGTGATAGAACAAGGACAAAAACTGGCTTAAAATTTTTACTCAGAGAGCAGTAAGGCACTGGAACACATTACCTAGAGAAGCTGTGGATGCCCCATCTCAAGATGTTCAAAGCCAGGTTGTTGGATGGAATCCCAGGCAGCCAAATCTAGTAGGGGAAAACACTGCCCACAGCAGATTTTGATGTCCCTTCCCACCTAAGCCATTCTATGATTGTGATTCTTGGTTCATGTGAATATACGTGTATTTACCAAGGTTTCATAATGATAATTGATACTCAAAAACCACTCAAATTAAAAGTCCTTTTTATTTTATTTTTTTTTAAATACGCAAGTGAGTGTAATGACAACACATCTTGAAGCATAACTTAAATAGTACCCACAATAGAATGTATTTCATGCTCTTAAAATAATGAAAATTTGGGACATCATATCAAAAAGAATCAAAGAACTCTTTAAAATTCTTTGAAACAGATTTTTATTTTAATCTGCTTTAAATCCTAACAAAGCAGCTTCCAAAATTTCAGAAGTCACGGACAGCTGAAAAATATTACTAGTTTTCAGTAAAAGCTGGAAGAGCAAAACCAAAGTATTTCTATGTCCAAACAATCTACCTTTCAAATTCTTATAAGTAGACACTGTAGAAGATAGAAAATTCATGCTGATCAGCATGTAGGAGAAAACAGGGATACTTATACACACTGAGCCCGATTCCATTCTCATTTATTCCATTGACTTCAGTGTAGTGATTTCTAATAGTGCAAGAAAGATGTAAACTGGATATTAATTGACATTCAGAACAAGATTTATAACTATAATTCCTTCAGGGAAGTTATTTATCTCTCTACATGAGACAGAATTTGTGATGACTGCGTTAAGATAGAAAAGCAAGAACAAAGCTCCAAAAAACAAACATGATTTGGAATTACACCTGGAAAGAAATGTTTTGTAAAGAACCATAGGCATTTATTGGAAATAAGAAGATGCCAACCCTATGTGTTTCAGGATAGCCTTCACCATCAAAAATACGCAGGAAAAAAAGAATTTTAAGAAAATATTAAGAGCAAATCCCTTTTACTTTTTTAGTCATATTTAATTTCTACTGCAGAAAAAGTATGGTGAACACTAAAATGTACAATGAAAACATTAAAATAAAACTTAAATCATATGTGTACAAGTCTTCATCTTTTCTTAATCTGAAATCAAGTCTTTCCAGGAAGTAAATAGAGGTAATTATTACAGGTTTTCAAATGAGGCATAATCTCATTTGGGGAAACATAAAAAAAAAAAGTATTTGGAAGATTTTCAAAGAAGTATTTTGCTTAAAATTTATTAACCTATGATAAGCATTAGAACAAAGGGATTCAGGTCTATTTTTAAATATATATATATAATATTAAAAAACAAGAATGTTATTACTTGGAAGCTAGTTTAATTAATTTAATAAATTGACAGACTTGTCAATATTTTTGTGAGTTACGTACCTTTCAACAGGAATAACAGCTACTTTGCAAATATTTATCTGTTAGGATATAAGGAATCGAAATTTTGCTATTACACACTCCGAATTCTCTCAAAAGATTGCGGAAAGCGTTTTGTTAGAGTGAGGCAGAAGAGACTTTTAGTACCTATCTCTTTATTTCTAATGAAAAAGTGAACAAATATCTACTCATTTGCTTAAATATGCGTGTTTATTAACATCACAGGTGTCATGTATAGCTTAATGAAGGGGCTGAAAGGTAGAGCAGAAAACTTATTGGAGGCCTGTACATTTTTGGACTTCTACCAAATACAGTTGTGCAGAGTAGTCCATAGTTTAAGAAGCTGCATCATAGTTTCAGAACATATTGAAGAGTTTCAACCAAAATAAGAGTCTTGCAAGCGTTAATTAGTTATATTGTCTATTTCCTGATGTGCTGATTGTCAGGGGAAATTATCCTTTCACTTTTTCTCTATCAGAATTGATAAATTATGAGTGTGCTGTTTGTCATTAGACCTACCTATCTCTTAACAGAGTTATTGTGTTTTTCAGCGGTGTAAAAGGTGCACATGAAAGAATACACTGTAAATTCTGTAAAGAATGAAAAGAAGTTCTGAAACCTAAAAAGACATATAAAGGTAAGAAAAAAAAAAAAGGTCACAGTACCTCCTGACGTTAGGGCTATTGAGTTTTACATGAAAACACTCATTCCGATTTAGCAAGTTCTATTATTTTCCAGACTCCAAAGCCTTTCTTTCTTTAAGCTCTTCTGCCAATTGTAACTTGTTAGAGTTCAAAGAATAAATAATGTTGAACAATCATTATTTATCTTTTTCAAAATCCTTAAGTGATACTACTTATATTCTCAGTATGGAATTCCACAAATTCCTTGAATAACACAAATAAGCTAGGGAAAGAAGTTGTCTTTTTTTTAATACATCAAATTCTGAGTAGTGTCTGCACCTTCTAGAGATTTACCCTGGAAGAAGAATATACTCCAAGTGCAAAAAACTCTTAAATAAGAACAAGGGAAAACTATGAGCATCGCACAAAAAAAGCCAAAACTGTTCTTTGCCTTTATGATTTGTCAAGCACAAAGAAAAGAAAGAAATGGAATTTAAGAAGCTTTCTAGAAAGGAATACACTCAACAGTTCAGCCTACTAAAGCAAAGTGGAGCACAGGAGATAAGTGTTAGCAACTGTGGACTGCTAAAGAATGTGAACAAGATACGCCCATTTGCTATACTAAACCATGTTCCTGAGGGTTTTGCTTGTTTCCTGATTAAAAAAATGAAAAAGGAACAAAGCAAACAAAACTGATTTTTTGGAGGAAATCTTTGTAGAAAAAAAAAAAAAATCAAAACTAATAGTCAAATCAGGACAGGCAAAAGACCACGCTTTAAAGAAAAAGGATTTAGCACCATTGAAAAAAAAATCATAATAATTGTGTCTGCATTTTCTTCCTTTCTGAATATTAAGTAAATACAGGAGAATATCAATGTGAAAGTAAAGATTGAATATAAATATACTACTCTTCATTTATTTCTATTATTTAATAACACTCTCCCAGTCATGTGTATATATATTTTCTTTCATGTTCTTTTGAAATAAATTTAATCAAATATAATATATAATATTCATATAATCATATTTTTCTGTTGGCTACTCCTCAGCTCCATATATTAGGAGTAATTCTACTTAATTAGTTTTCAAGTGGCACAGCATTTAGAGGGAAGAAGCTTATGACTGGACCCAAAGAAAACAAAACTGATTTTTATAAGAGTAGTCTGCAATAAGAAATGCTCATATTACCTTCTGAGGCTTTAATGATCAAAAATGACAGCATAAAATTCTGAAACATCCATTGGTGCCAGCATTTTAAGAGGAGTCTATGTGTTTTACCCAGAGGCTTGAGAGATTGGGACAAACAGAGGCAGCATAAATAGTTCCTTTAAAAAACATCTCGCTGATGACACAAGCCTCTAGGGAGAGTTTAGTGAAAGCTTATATGGATATATTCCAATGTCCATAGGAAAGGAAATACTTCAACAGAGTTTACTGGAAATGGGACAGAATCAATCTTTTTTCTTTTTCTTTAAGGAAAAGAACTTTCAGGTGTTGCATACATGAGCAACACATACTGCCAGAATTTTTTAAATATAATCAATTCCTTGAAAATTTTCTATAAATAAAGGGATCTAAACACACTGAAAAGGATTCTTATCTTACAGATTACAGATTTTACACCCTTACTTGCCTCTGAAATCTCCAGACCCTATCTTGTTTACCTGCTACTGCCATATTGCTTTCTTTCAGCTGTACATGAAAAAATCTGACAACCATCTGTCACCTGCAACTAAACATCCAGTTCAGAATATCCACTGCACTACTAAGTGCTCCATACACAAGCTTATACATCATTTACTTTTGGGAGAATGACAGCATGGAAAATGCACTGAATAAAGAAGCTAAAGGTAAAATTTTATTTTAGGATTTAACTCTTACTTAGTCCTACATTTGTCTTTTTGTGTTCAAGCACCAGAGCTTGCACTCAGGTAGAGTTCCAAATCAGGAATAAAGCTCTAAGCTAGCTTTACTCCATATCTGAAGTATGCTGGGCAGTGCTTTTTCCATATCTGCAGCAATTCCCGCGCTTCGAACTGTTCAAAAATGTCTGTCTGCTTCTGCAATTTAGAGAGATCCTTCATTTTTAGGTCAGCTTGCCTCACAAGCTGCACTGACAGGCATGCTGTAAGATTTCCAGACTAGAAAGCAGATGCTGTAACTTTTATTTTAACACAAAAGTTTAAAAAGCAAGAAAATCTTCCTTACAGATTTTGTTTTTTAAACGCCTTGTTTTGATATATAATCCTTGTGCTTTACTAAGAAGCTCCTAGAGTCTGGCAGTACAGATTGAACAACAGGCTTCTGATGCATATTTCACATTGGAGACTTTCAGAATTAAATACCTATTTCCCTATTGAAAAGAATGGAATATCACATCTAACAAATAAATATCTAACTCCACAATTAATTCATAGTAGTTTAAGGGGAGTTGCACCCTTACCCACATTTGGAAAATATTTTGTGATATAAATACTCACCTATAGCAAATATAAAATTAGGACTATGATTTTGCTTTTCTTTATTAATTGCTGCAGAAAAATAGCATTTGGTGGACAGTCAGTATCAACTTGTGAATATATATTATACAGAACCGTGGATTATTCCTTCTTTTTTTTTTTTTTTTTTTTTTTTTGTTTAAAGGTTAAGGGTTGTTATTTGCCTGGGGGGATTGCTGACAAAGCACTTGGCAGCAGGTTGAAAACATCAACAGTAAGTATATCGGAGTATACTACCTGCAAATATGCTGCAATAAAGTGCCATCATTCAATACATACATATTACTTAGTTAAGATTTTTCTTAATGTATCTGGATTACTAGTTCATTATATCATTACCTGATAAATAGTGTGGGTAATGAATTGAGAGAGTAACTACATACCTTCAGGAAGAACCTGCCCGATAACAATAATCCATTAGAAAAACTGGCAGTATCCTCTGATCTATTGCCCGCAAAGCTATGACTTGATGGAGAGTTTCATTCCCTCTGCTCAGCACTCCAGAAGAAAATCGGCACAATTTAAATATTTCTCAGGATGTGACAGCTCTCTAGTTCCCTGGTCGCATACTGTTCCCAGGGGTTGACAATCTGGTGTTCCAATGTGCACAGAGCAGTGAAGATGAATTGAAAAAGCTTGAGATAAATTAGGGATGGCTAAGTTAAAATTGTCTCAGCTCCCGAGTCTCTCATCTGCAGTCTGCAAACCTATTTTGCTGTGAAAAAGCTAGATGGCAGGCTGCCTCAGTGAGTTCTTCTTAAGCGACAGGGAGCATTTTCAATGAAGAAAAATTCTCCCATTATCTAAGCTAATGTGACTGCAGCTAAATCTAGTCTTAAAAGTGTCTGCTAGCATGAAATCCATTCCCACTGTAGCATTCTTCTAAATTACTTGTTAAAAAAGGAAAAAAAAAAGGAAAAGGAGGAAAAAAAAAAAAAAAAAGCATAGGACCAGCCTAAATATTGATATGTGAAAGAAATACTTAAAGTTTCTTAGCTGACAGATGATAGCAGTTTTTTGATACAGCTGTGTTCAATAATTTAAGTATGGGAATTTTTCACTGTTTTCTGACCTTCATATATTTATACTCAAATTATCCTTCTGCTACCTATTCTTTGTGTCTGCTTTTTAATGACTATCCATGTATTTCTTCATAATTATCTTACTAAATTTTCCAAGAGAGAAAGTGACAGTATTTTCCCATATTTGGCACAAACAGAAGTGACAGCTAAAAATCTGGATAATTGACACATTTAGCCATAGTAGATAAGCCCAAAAGATATCTGCTTAATGTTTTTCCATGCCACCATAAAATTTTGCTAACAAAAATTATCAAAACTTTGTAACAGATTGTTGATCTTTAACTATAAACCATTTTTCTCATTACACCAGCTTGGAAAACAGGATGAAAACAGAGATGAATTTTCCCAGACACGTTTAGTGCCAAAGTTGTTGGACGAAGTTACTAATTTCCAACTGTTTTGTAAAAGTTATTACATAGGTAGCTTAAGCAGGGGAGTTTAACATTACACTCAGTAGTTCAGTTTTAGCTTTAGATTAGCTCTATCCCCTCAAACTTTGAATATGATTATAAAAGGAAAAATTTCAAAGAGCGAAGATCATCTGTACTCCTTAGTAAACAAGCAAATTCTCTCTTCAGTTTCAACTTATTCAACTTTCTGAAGTTCTAGTTCTCTACAAGCAATAACTTTCTCAGGACAGAATATTCAATACTATGGATATCCAGGTCCCTATACCAAACAGTAAACAGAGATGTAACTGAATAAATAAGAATATAGCCTTAGATCTGAATAATCCGGAAAATAATAACCACATTAACCACCAAGAGACAGATGCAAACTGTGCTCTCCGACAATCAGACATAAATAGACACTGGAAAACTTTGAGGAATCAATGCTTAGGTTTGTTTTCTCTGTTCTTCCCCCATCCCAAACTCCCACTGTATAAACTAACCTCCCATTGTATAAACTAAACATGCATTCAAATTAACAAAGCTACACCAGCTAAAATGAAAAGGCATGGTCAACAACAACTAATTTTCTTGAGGATTGTGTTACAGTAGTCCACAGAGCCTACTACACTCTACTTAATTAGTAGACTCAGCTTCTCTACTTAACTACTACACTCAGCTTATTTATTTATTTTTTCTAAAGCAGAAGATCATTCAGCTTTTGTCCCAAAAACCCATCTTTGGAGTTTGCACAAACTCTTGCTGAGACCCAATTGTTCATTACAATCAATATATGTAAATAGAATCTCTTTCCACAGAGATTAAGAAATGATTAGTTTCTCATTGTGCCTTGCACCAGGTCTACTTCTAGTACTAGGTCACTGACATTTCTGATTCTAGTTGGGTCCACACTGCAGACCCAGCCTTTAATAATTGTACGTAGTCAGTGCAAAGTGCAAACAGATCATCATGTAACACCTTTTTTGTTTGTTTGTTTTAGATAAATAATATTAAACTTAGAATTTTATATTTAATTTTGCAGATTACAAAAACATAGATAATTATATGAATATTGCTTTGCTGATTTTAATAATCACAAATAATCACTTTCATTAAATCTTAAAAAGCGTATATAACAGTTGATTCTGTAAAGCTATTTATCTATTAGAGTATTGTTTACAAAAAAAAAAAAAAAGTTGGTTACTGAAAGAAAAAGTATTCATCTTCCTTTGAGATTTTTCTGTCAGTCTTATTTGTTTTCATTTTCAAATGCCCTCCAATAAGTTGAATAAAGCCTTCCCTTTCCTCTACTGAGCCTAAGGAGGCCACAGCTAGAATACTACGTCCAGATCTAGGCTACAAAGCGCAAGAGAGAATATTTTAGAAAATATGATTTATCCATTTCCAGTGTTTTGAATCAGCAACATAAAAATTTCAGTTTGTAGAAGCTGTTGGATTTTTGTGTGCCATAAAAGGAAATTGAAAAGCAACAAAACATATTCTAAAATACCATACTGGAATTTTCAGCTTTGATGACATGTTCATATTTGTATTCTCTTCTTAAGTGAACAGGTAGACAAACACAGCTTAGCACTAAAATGTGATGGAAAACACAGCAATAATAGCAGAGTAGCAAGGTCTGAGGCTGCAGAAAGGGAGGATAAGCCCAAATGCTGTGGACACAAAAACAAAGGAAAAAAGCTGCTTACTCTTGCAAGGCCTCAGGTAGGCAGAGATCTCCAGCAAAATACCCTTATCTCCACTATCAACCCATAACTGAGGTCTGGGAAGGGGTAGATCCTTGCTCCACTCTTCCAGTCACTCAAGAGCACTGCATGCACCTGAGCTCCCCTGGGTTGGCCCTGCCTTTCCAGCAGGTGCTCAATCACTTGTTCAAGACGTGAGTTAGAATTTCTACTACTTACAGACAGACAGACAGATAGACAGAAAGACAGAAATGTGAATTTCGGTACTAACAATGTCCTGAGTTTCATTATTTCAGTTTTGTTTGGCTTCATTTATCCAGGGAGAGAATTTTTAATACTCCCTGAAGGAAGCTTAGGCCGCACAGTAAAGAGTAGTCACTTGGTTTACAAGGTTTTAGAACAAGACATAGATTTATAAGAAATTCAAAGATACTATCAATCTACTAGTGCAGTTCCAATACCTATTCCACAATTCCAATATCTGTTTGAAATTAAATGGACAGTCTTATTTCATATTGGAAGCAAAGGTGATGTCTGTGGCACAGCATACTAGATACTTTTACTGTGCTGCAATACATGAAAACACATTACAAAACATCAAAAGAAACAGCAGCAGCATTTCAGAACAATGTTAAAAAAGATGGTGACAGAGTGACACACATTGCAATTCTGTGAAGAATTACAGAAATTGTAATAGACTTGACTACATATATGTATATACATACACTGTGTCTATTTAGCTTTTAAACATACATAAGTTTGACTTTAGAACTATCCAGGCAGACATTTAAAGAAAATAAGAAAACTCTGTATAATAGAGACTATACTATTTGGCTAAATCTTGAGAACTACAGCTCTCTTCCAATCAATAATTCTCAGCAAGGGAAATAATTTATATAAAGGCTTGTCATTTCTATGTATGTGTACACATCTACATATATAAAAAATGAAAAAAAAAAAAAAAGTGTATGTATGTATAGATTCTTAGAGGATGAAGTTTAGTTGAAAATAAAATACTTTAAAAATATGTTTTCTGACCCTAAAATTTAATGACTTCTAAAGTTTAAGCGATCAATGACAAAAGATGCTTCTATTTTCCTGATTTCAACCTTTTAGCTACCTATTTGTTTCCTTCAGCTCTCATTTATATTACAGTGAATAGAGTTTTACTTTGAGCACAAACATCAACATTCATCTCAAAAGCTCGGAGCAAGTTTACTCTTCCTATCTTGAAATCCATAAAGCTCGTGTAACACAAACTGATATCTCAGCAGCTATATGTAAATTGAGAGTATCTGGTTGGGACACTACAAGAAAATACAGTAAAACAAACTGCTCTTTGTCTTGGGCCACATGTAAAATATATAATATCGTTGATGTGTATAAAAAAAATGTATATATTTTTAATTTTTTTTTTAAATTAGACATAGATGGAAGTTGTTGCAAATCTTGATGAGTTATCAAGGTGTTTGTCAGAGATTTTTGATGAAATCTTACTCTTCCTGTGTTTCATCCTTGAAAATGTACATATTGACAGAAAGCAATGACTTGAGTAAGGTGTGATTGTGAAGTGAGGGATATCTTTCTCTGATAAGAAAGGGCTTACAGAAGTTTAGTAAAGAGACATAATCAAACTTTTGTGTTGAATATCAGATTGCAACTCCATCTGAAATTTTGCAAGAAATGTATTTATGTCACAAATAAATGTATTCATGGAGACACAACTATGTTTTGTTTTGTTTTGTTTTGTTTTTTTCTCCCAACGATCTTGAAATCAATTCCTTTATCAAAATGGAAAGCACAGCACATATCTTTTTGATGTTCACAAGACTGTGTTAGGCAAGTTATCAAAATGCATACAATTATATTTGCCATTACTTGAGATAGTACCACACCGAGATCTCCTTAAGTCCTGGTTTCAGATGAAACAGTATTAATAGCACACTAATGGTTTGCTTATCACTGAGTGATGTGTGGGCACCTGGGCGGGGCTGGGCTGTTAGGGCGGAGCTGTGGCTGTGATGTTGTGGGGCAGGGGGCTGCTGCAGGATAGACTGTGTCGGGCCACGTGGGGACTGAACGTGCCTGGATTATGCTATGAAGAGGCTGGTGGCTGCATTTCAAAAGAAAGCTGGCCAAATAAAACCCTGCCTATCTTTTCTAATATTTAACACAGTTCCCTATCTTCTTCATATCCAAGTTTGACAAATTTCAGAGAAATATATGTCAAAGATAAATTTCCAGCCTGCATTCATATAGAACACAAAGATCTGCTACTTAAGACAATTAAGAACAGTAGCAACCAGAACTTTATTTCAGTTTCCTTGTGTTTGCCTTCATTAGAAAATCAACATCATTGAGTCACAAAAGCACAACCTTTCAATTCACTTCTCATGACAAAAGAAATCGTTACTGCTTTCAGCAAGGAATGTGAAGGTGTATTATTGCACCTTCTATAAAGAACAAATGTATTTTCATATCAAAGGTTTCTATGGGCATAACCAACTGTACAATGGTACAATAATGAACATTTTCATAGCATAAAGAATATATGCAAATTTGGAAAATGAAGTAATGCTTACATGCAAACAATTTATCTGTAGTCAGATTAAAAATGGCTGTGCAGATGAGAATAATCCTTTGGTAAACTCTACAAGAAATTCATTTTAAATGAGTAGATCTCCCATTTATCCCTCCCATTCTCTCCCCTGCCCCCTCCCTCCCATCTCCCCCCCCCCCCCCCAAAATAAAAACCACAACAAAAAGAGCACTAAAATTGACCACACTGATTCCATCACTCATTGTATTAAGTTATTTTGGAGTTGAAAGTATATGGTTTTTTAACTCGCAAAAATTGTTTCATGTCTACAGGAAGAAATAGAAGAATATTGATATAAAAATTAGTTACATTCAAACAAAATTTCTCACCAAATACTTCTAGAACTTCCCTTTGAAATTTTTAAGTCTCTACAGAATGTTAGTGTTTGTAATATCTTGGCACACCAGGTAAGTTTTGGAGGTTACTTGTGTTAATATTTAAAAGAGCAAATGAAGCGCAGAAATAATTTAGAGTGTCTTTGAATGATCCTGAATAAAATTATGATCTATGTCAAGCAGACCTTAGCAAAGGTTCAAATAAGACAACTGTGAAGAGGAGAAACTATACAGGAAGAAGGAGAGATCTTGATGACAGAAAAAATTACATATTTTTCTTGATTAAAACATGAGGCATTTTGTGGAGACAGTTCCATGTGACTGAAATACATTAGATACTACTACAGTTTCCTGAAATGTTGCCTACCAAGCTCTTTGGCGTTCTGGATATCTGGGTTAAATCTTGCTCTCAACTTCCCAAAAGCATAAACAGCTCACATGTATTTTTCCTCTCTGCAGCACTGATCTACTGAATACTGGAGATAAATCCGCTACTCTCAATTCGTAGCAAAGTCCTTTTGAATGCTTTTCAAATGAATGAGTTGTTCATGTTAGTAGGTGTATTAGTACATAGCATTTGAAGCACTAGTAATTTAAGCAGTCCTCTTGCTCATTTTCAGGAATAATATCTAACTACATTATCCCAGTTGTACTTTGAGGATTCTATAAATTAGCCAATAAATTATTTGGTGGTTAGTCTTCTTCTGAGATTTGCACAGCTTCTTCTGCCTTTAAAACAGTGGCTTTACTCATCATCATAACTATTAATGGCATTACTGCTATGTACCTAGATACATTTTGATACATTGATTCGAGTGAAGAACAAGCCATTCAAACTTCTAATACAATCAGGAATTCTACAACATCTTTAAGTCAGCTGTGTTTTATTCTTGGATCTGTAAATCAATATCTGAAAAAGACATTACTTAGAAAACTCCAACAGCCTTCTGTAGTCTGAATTATAGTTTTGACATACCAATTACAGTTTTTCTGGACATGTACATACTCTCCAAATAATCCAGATACCACATGTGAAATCACTTACAATATACTTAAATACAATAGTATCGAAATAATTTTATTGATGAGAAATGCCACTCTTCTTTTGGAGATGAAAATTAATTTTGCCTAATCACTGACTTTATTTATTTATTTATTTATTTATTTTAAGAAATATGTCAGTTTGACTATATATATATATATTTTCCCCCACTAACAACCACATTTTTAAGTGCAAAAATTAACTTCAATGGAATTCTCTTTAAAGAATCTGGGGGGAACATAGGACAAGGAGTACACATAACAACAAAGGGTACATTTGCCCCAGTAAAGCCTGCACACAGACTCATTTAAATGCAGCATAGAACAAACCTGTTTTATTCTCCCACTGCTGTTTTTACTATGAAATGAATTAATATGGCAATTTCCTACTCACTGGTGAAAACAAAATTGGATCGTTCACAAATAAATTGCCTGTATATTTAAAAAGGAACTAATTCATTTCATACAGATTTAGTTTATACTTTCAAAGATGATTAAAATGTTTCCTCACCATCACTACCAGGCAGATCATCTTTCTCATCTCCTGAGAAATATCACAGGTTTATTGATGACCTGTTTTAACATTATGCCCTTGAAACTTTTTAGAACATTTTCTCTTTAACCAGTTAAATTGTTTTTAAGCAAACAACTATAAACACCGTGACAACTTCCTTTTACCTTTCACAGTATTTTCATTAGTATCACGCTGCAAATCCATTTAGTGGAGAATAGGGTAGTTGCACAGGGAAAGTGAATTCAGCTTCTAATTAAAATGAGGGGAAGAAGGAAGTCAAGGAAGTGAACATAGGAGGATGAAGATGGGGAAATTAACCTACCTTGTTTCATCAGATATTTTTCTCATGTTTCTTACCATGTTCTACTCACCCAGATCAAGGAATTTCTCAACTTTTGTCTTATAAGAATTGAGCAGACCCTGGGGGTTGCCGTCATAGTATTCAGCAGAAGTTCACCGCAAAAGCAGAAGTTCCGTGGGCAAAAGTTCACCCACATTTTTATTTTGCAGTGATCATTTGTCATTGACATAGCATCCCATGGACCTCTCTTTCATGCATTCACTCTCAACTTTCCTGAGGAATATCACTCACAGTTGATACCATCTTTAGGCTGCTTGCTGAAATTGGAAATGAAACTGTCTACTCACATGACAACTACAGTCTCTCTGTACTCACAGATACACACAAACTGGGAAGGTCTCACCATCAAGATAATTCCACTGCTGCACACCTCCATTTCAACAAGTTGCATGACTAAATGTTTCTTGAAATATGAGGTCAAAGAGAAAAAAGCATTCTGGTGATTAAAATGCTCTCAGCTAATAGGTTTGCCTTTTAAATATCTGTTTATCCTGACCTATTCTTGCAGTTGTCCCTGAGATGTTTGATGAAAACTGGGCGAAGATCTTCATGATACCTATATTCCCTTTTGAGGATCTTTTATGAAGTCTGGGGATGTGAACACTAAATCAGTGTCAGTGACCAGAATCCCTTATAAATTCTTCCAGATATCATTCTCAGACCCCAGGATGTAAAAATTCAGCGAAGCAGTAGGCTTAACAGTGTGCCTCCACTCAGAGAGCTTTTCATATTGCCCAGTATATATCTGACCTGAGGTCTGACTACTGTCTGTACTTTCAAGTCATCACCTTGCATCTTTTTGTATCAAATTCAACACACACCCAAGGACATAGTGTGGGAAACAAAACTGAAGAAAGGTGCTGTGCAAATCGTGCTTTTCTTTTCAACACATATCATCTGTATCCTGCTTTATTTACTGATAATACAAGCACAGCAAACTCTTTGTGTTCATTATATACACATTTCTTCTTCCTTCTTTTTGAGCACCTTTCTTCTCTCTGTTATACCATGCGGATGACTTCTACTAGAATTTTGAAGAGCTTCACAGAGTGCATGGATGAAAGCCATTAACAGTAAGCAAGCTTATCTGAAAAAATAAGACTATTACTTTTCAAAAGAGAAATAGAATTTATCATGCTTTTTAACTCCCGAGTACCTTGTTATCAGTGAAAAAAAAAAAGTCTTTTATTGCTATTCTTTATTCTTGTGAAGTTCTACTTGAAATATTTAAGGGTAAACACACTGAATTTACCATAATTTCAATGAAGTTACACATGTGATTATAATCATTTCATTAGCTTTCATTGTTCTGAAACATTTCATACAATGTAAGAAGACAGCAAGTTGAGTTACTTTATTCTTGAGGCATCTAATAGCTTACATTATTATTATTTTAAACCACTTTTTTTTTTTTTTTTTCATTTAGCTCAAATTAATATAGCACACATTATGTGGGAGATCTTTTCTTTCACCTAAGATTTCTCATAACAAGATATAAACGCCATTAAAGCTGCTACAGTCTTTCCAACCCACATCGGCTTTCTTAACTAAATCAATTCATTTAATAACACATTCTAGGTACTATTGTGAGAATTCATCTTAAAAAAATAGGAATGTAAAACACTTCAAGCAGCTTCTCATAGGTAGGTATAAAGAAGCATTCATACACTTAAATGATCTACAAATGACTTCTTTGGACAATAAATAACTACAAAAAGTATTTGAGATTAAATATACTATTAAAATTGTCACTAAGGTTCAAATGCGCCTAATTAAATCACATGTAATCACAGAAATAAATATATTTTTTTTCCAGAGCCACTTTCCTATTTCCTAAAATAACCACATTTTCATAGTTTGCAATTGCAAATATCTTTGGTTGCTCACACACTTTTCTGTAGAAGGAAATTCATAGTGCAGCAGTACCTTAGCAAAACTTTGAATTATATAAGATGATTTGTGATTTAAAGCAAAAATAGTATAAATCTTATGAAACAAAAATTGCCAGGTGATTTCAACACAGAACAGAGAACGACAAAATTTATACTGAGTTTCCTCAACTAGTGAGAAATATTTCTTATTCTTCCTTTTCTCTTTACTAAAATTTTACTGAAAGAGTTCTTTCAGTCACTCTTTAAGAACAAAAACTAAAACAAAACTTCAAAGGAAAAAAAAATCCCTAAAGCATGTATTTTTAACTGCAACTTAATCCACTAAGCATTTGACTTTCCATTACTAACTCATATGCGAGGGTAATAACACTTATAAATGGATTTTACAAAGAGAAATAAAAGAAATGGGCTTTCAGCTAATGATTTCAAATAATCAATTTTTTGTCAGCCCATATGTTACATTTCACTCTTAATTAAATGCGGATTGTAAAGCACATTTAATCTATGATACATAGTATATTCTATATGGTCAATAGTGATGAGAAAAAAATTGTTGGAAATAATAACTGCTGGTCCTTTTTGTTTGTCACGGTGTTAACTAGATCGATCTATGCCCATGACAGGGGGGCAGTGGGCCCCTGGCCCCCCTCCTGGACCCACAAAATGGGAAGGGAAAGGAAAAAGGGGTAGGAAGATGGGAGCTGGGCTCAAGGAAGAAAAAAAAACAAAAACAGTGGCAACAATCTATGGAGGAAAACTTATTTTACTAACTATTATATCAGAATGAAAGATAACACAATATAATACAATCTAATTGAAATTGAGACTAATCAATCAAATAAAATAGGAGAGAAAGAGAGTTCCTGAGACTGTGTCAAACCTGAAAAGCTTGGAATAGCTAGGAAAGCACCCTCCAGCACCGACTGCCAGGAAGTAAGAGACCGCCCCACCCGGAAGGGCCAGATCCCATGACATCCATAATGTATAGGGATAGATAACCAGAACTGGAGCATTAACACTTTAACTCTCAGTGCACTACATGATGTTTTGATGTGGAATACTGAAAACCAAAAAACACAAAACCATGACATTTTTCTAAGAAAATATTTTGATAAGGATTCTAGCTTTTTTGTTTGTTTGTTTGTTTGTTTGTTTACCATTTTCATAAGCTTTTTGTCATCCAAAAAGCCAGTCAAATACAAGTATGTACAAATAGCATTTTTGGTAGAATACTGTTCTGGTGGAAGTACTTTAGATATATATGTACTGCTAAGAACATATAAACAATGTTTTATCATAACAACCAACTGCATTTCACACTTACATTCCAAATTACATCAGTTCTAGCGATGCTTAAGGTGAACATAGCATTTGTGATGTCAGGAATATATGTTATAAAATTAATGAAATAAAATAAAAATAAGAAAATGATGACTCTTTTGAATGTTATGTTCATTTAGAATCAAAACTCCTGATGATTAACGTGGTGTTCTTCTCCTTTTTCTCTTTCTCTGAGCTTGTTTTGGGGCCATACAGCAAGGTCAAGTCACTCTGAAATGTTGTGTTTTCATCTAGTATAGAAGTGTTTCTGGAAAATATCACTAACTGGCAGATTTTGAGGTATTTTAAAACTACTCTAAGTTCTGCACAGTGAGCCTGATGTTCATCACTTGCAAGAAAGCACAGAAGTTTAAGTCCTATGTTTCATTATGTTGCCAGCTGCACTGACTACACATGACAGCTCAAAGAACTGGCATTAAATAGTTCATTCAAAAATGTCTCTCAAAATTTCCAGATACAGAAAATTATTTCACCCGTCGCTCACTTCTTAGGATAGAGATCTTGCCTATTGCTAATTTATTACATAGTTAAATGGTTCTAACTCTTTCTGTACACAAAAACTTCAGCACAAGATGAAACGAACCACTTAACTCAGATACTTTTCCTATGGTCTTGGTAAATCCAAGACCAAGGATGGGACAGATAGAAATGATTTATTCTTCATTCCAAGTTGCAGACTACAACTGTCCATGACAAATCTGTAGTTAATTCATATTACCAGCATTTATTGACACTATGAAGGCCTACACAATCTTTTTTTCATAAGTTTAAAGTATAATCTGCTTCACTGAATTTTTGCAGAAAAAGATGAACTGATGCTTCCCCCTCCCCAATATTGACATCAAAAAAAATTCTGAAAATAAGAATAATCTCATTCCTCTAAGCAGCAAAATGAGCACTAATTAATGTGATCCTTTAGTTAAACAAAAAAAAAACAAACCAAACAACTAGATATGTTTATAAAGCAAGCATAAAATGTAGTATCTATGCTAGAGATACAGCTGTAAAAATCTTTCAATTTCAGCTCTTTTGGTTAAAATTTTAAGCAGTTAAATTTCAGTAGTTTTATCATTAAGTTCTATACCTTGCCAGAAAAAACATAAGTATTTACATAATATCCTTAAAGTTCCCCCCCCCCCCCCTTCTATATTTAGAATATCTCACCCAATTTCAAATGAAAAAGTATTTTATTTTGCTACAGAAAACAAAGATGCAAACTATTCAGACAAAGTGTACATATTTTTGTTTTTTTTCTTTGTACAATGTATTGCACAATATGTTCCTGTGAAAAGGTATAGCACAGATCAAGAGCTTTCTTGAGTTCACATAGTTCAGGGGAGATTACTTAGTTCAGAAATATTTCCAGAAGGATATGTGTAAAGAAAATGTGAGATGTAGCAAGCAGAGATCAGACGATCATGGGAAGAACAGCGAGCAGATATGCAGACAGACTTTGAAGAGGATGGAAAAGATTTTTCTTGGGTTCTCCTGGGTACCTGTGTGGAATTTGTTGCAACCTGAAAAGTCAGTGAAGGTTACTAGATGAGAAGCAAGATTGGAGTAAAAGAACATTACTGAAAGTGCATAGGGGTCAGAAGGTCCCCTTTTTTACTGACAATCTTTCATTCACAAATTCCCTCTTCACACAATTTGTCATAGTTTGCACTCCTCCATCTTACATCTTCAATAACAAGGATTTCAATGCTAAGTAAACACTAGATCTAATTAACCGGTGTCTATAAAACATTTCTGGTTTTAGATCTACTCTGAACTGAGGAAGTCTTTGACAACCACCTGAAATCCTGTTTATGCAAGCAGATTCACTATCAACAGGGAAAAGCTGCTCTTAAAGTAATCTCATTTATCAAGTTCACCCCTAGCTAGGTACTTTCTTTTGGGAAGCAAATGAAAGAATTAGCACAAGATTTGTTCATTAATTCAGCAGTTGGTATAAACTGTATGAGCTAAGCTAACTGCTCCTTAACTCTGCCAGTTTCTAATTTATTACACTTCTCTGTCCATGCAATATATTTTTAAGAAGAAAGCAAATTACCACTATGTACTGAAAATAACAGTAAGTAACCATTCTTCTGCAGTTCTTCACGGTACTTAATTGGGATAGGTATATAACAATATGTAAAGGAGTAACCTTATATATGTCAAAGCTTTGAAATCATATCATGGCATGCATGTATCTATTTTATGATAAGATACTAACTACAGTTATGAAATGTAGTTTTTTGAACCTTATTTCTTATTAAGGTGTTCAAGAGTCATAAAAATGTAAGTCGTGAACTTAAAAATATTTTGGCTGATGATACAGGGAGTTCTATGGAGATCAAAAAATTATGAAAATGTCTAAATATGTGCAAAATTGACTATCATTTTGAATTTGACTCAAAAAATATTATTTGGGAATTATGTATTTATAAGGAATTATTTATTCAGAGGAACCAGAGTTAAAATAACAGTAAACTGAGGAGATAATTTGGCAACAAATGTAGTCATTTTATCATATAGCTATCCCACAATATTACCTGCATCAACAACACTGCAACAAGATATAGTAAAATCAATACTGTGCACACTGTTTATTTTCATTTAAGTGAGAGGTCATTTATCAGAGACAAGAACAGTTGTCAGAATAGTAAATGTACATTAAAGGCCTCCATTTGCAGGTTTAACTGGAATTAGCCAACATTTTTAGATACGCTTCATTCCTCACAACTAGTTCGTGATTCAACTTCTTCCTCCAGTAGCAATTAAAAACTCAGGGTGGAGGAGGATGATTCAGAGGAAAATAGGGAGCAGTCACAGCATTCAGTGGTTGACATCTAATATGACAAGGCTTTGTTTTCCCTTTGCTAGGTGTATTTTTTTCTTTCTTTTCTCTTTGTCACCCTTTCTCCTCAATTTCTACAGACTGTAAAGATGATTTATCAAAGGAAGTATCATAAATATGCTAACTCAATTAGGCACTGAAGCCTTAATACTGTCTTTTTTTCCTAGGAGGACAAATCAACTGAAAGTAAGAATTTTAAAGAAAGCAAATAAAGACCAGTACTGGGGTGTCTTAAATAGAAAAATATTGAGGGAGATATTAATATTAATATTAAGATTAAGAAGATTAAAATAATTAGGCTCCAATATACCACTAAAAATAATTTGTTTGTACTATTAAAACTCTAGGGAATAAAGCCCCACTGTTGCTCTTTGATTTTGGAATTCTTGCCATTCAGAGAATTTTAAAGTGATGCAGCTATGAGCTGCTCTCAGTAGCAGCAGTTTGTACCTGTTGTGAAGTACAAGTGAGTTTGAGCTGCTATTATTTTGTCTTTCCATTTGTCATACCCCTTTCGTACTTGTACTTTCATAAACAGAGATCTACTCTGTGATTGCCATCACCAGTCACGAATTAGAAAATTTGGTATGAAATACTCAGTGTTCTTTCATCTGAGTTCTCTACCTGTCTTTGAAAAATAATTTCATATAGAACTTTATCCAACTAAAATGTGGTATTCTACCTACTTTACCTCTAAATCAACTTTCATGTGAGATACACCCAGAACAGTGAGAATCATTTGATGAACCACAGGGCAATAAGCACACAGATCTTTAGACACGTCCATGTTATATTACCCCCAAATATTGCATAACAAATTTCCCATGTTTTGTAGTTAACATGAGACTAAAAAGTCTATTTAAATGGCATGAAGAAATAACATAAAACTCTAAGAACTAATGTTTTATATATTAATTTCAGTGTTAATATTTCTATGTATTACAAACATTGCTACCTACAAGAGCAAGTTATATCTTACAGACATAACTAATTTAGAAGACTATAACTTACTTAAATTAGTGAATTCCCACCAGGAATTTCTACAATATAGATCCTAACAAAATGAGAACTGCTATTAAACAGCAATGTCACTTTGGCACTGGGGAGATTAATCAACCATTTCCCTAATTAAAAAGATTATATTCTACCAACAGAGATATCCACAGCACAAGTATGAATTTTATTATTCTGCTACTGCCTTTCAGAGAATAATATTGTGATGACAACCTTGTGCAACCTTTAAATTTCATATGTTAAACAACTCACAGAAATTTAATTAATGACCATTTTATTAATCATAACTTCAGCATCTTAATCAGTATCATATTGCTGAAAAGCAGAGACAAATGCATTTTGTGAATATGGACTTTCAAGAGAAAGCTAAAAGAGAAAAGTAGAAAAAATGTATTTTTTTATTTATTATTTTATTTATTATTTTCCTCAACATTAATAATTAGCTTTTGCTTATTAGTCAAGGAAGCATAAAACAAGCTAAATAGAACCCACCATCAAATCTCGAAAAGTAGAGACAGTGAAAAATTGGGAGCGTACTCAAAGAAAACAAATGTACTGGTTGCTCTAAAAGTAATACTTCCTATTTATTTCCATGGAAACTAGAACTGATATACACTATTTGATTGAGCAAATTCTTGACTACACTATTTTTCAACATAGCCACCACCATTAACTATGCAGTTTCACCACTGATGAACAAGAGCCTACATGCCATGCTTGTAAAAATCATCATGGCCACACAGAACATGGCTTCTCTTTCAAATCACTGCTGCCACTGCTGAAATGCACCATCCACACCCCACTGTGCTCATATCCACTGGTTAGTCTACTTAAAAATTTACTGAGTGTTTATGAATGTAAATGGATGTCATCTTTTCAGCATGGAGGAATTCTTTAACACGTCTTTGCTTCATACTTCCATGTCAGACAGCATTTTATCAAACTACCTCTCTGCTGACATCTGTCACATGGCAACAAAATACAATGGAATATTGGTGGAAAGATACTATTCTCTCCTACCATACTGCCACCATCCATCTCTGATGTCATGCCAACATAATAAAATAGGAGGTGTTATATTTGGAGCAGCCCTCATTTATCATTTATCCATAACTGACATAAGTTTCCATGTATTGTGAAGACTGGACAAAATGGGTATGGTGGACTTTGCAATTCTGTTTAATCCTGCAAAAAGTTGTGCATACGACTAAAGTGAAACATGTAAGTACTACATTGGGTTTGTTTACCTATGGAATTACATGTATACAAAGTTGTTTGAAGAACTGATGTCCAAGTCATCCCTAAGGATATTGAAACCAAAACTAGATTACTGCCTCTAGAACTTAGTTGGAGAGAGGAGGAAAAATAGAGATGCAGGAGGACCTTGTTTTTCAGCTGCTTTGTGATAAAAGGTAAATCAAACATAATTAATTTCAGTCTTTAAGTTGGAGCCATAGCCTTTTTTTCCCCCAGTAATACAGTAATATAACTACCTTTTAAATGCAATTGTAGAAATAAGTAAATTTGAGAAAGGAGAAAAAAAAAAAAAAAAGCCAGGAGTATTTTTTTTTACATTTAAGAGAAAAAGTATAATTACCCAAACTTTGATATCTTAATGTTTATACTCTTTATTTTATATACTGAGAAGCTTGAAATTATAGCTCTTATTATCTTTTTTTTTTTTTTTTTTTAAGTCAAAAAGATAATTAAAACAGGTCTCAGTCACGTGTGATGATCCATTTCTATCTGCTACAATGGTTCGGCAATTTCTTTCTAAATGTAATCTCAGATCCTTTTCCTGCTTCAGTTCTGTTCCTACATAAGTCAAGTATCCAGCCTGCCAATTAGTACTTCAATAGAAGTCCCACTAATGTGATTTTTTTTTTTTTTTTGGAATATTTTCTTGAAGAACACATTTGTTGTTCAAAGAATTTAAAATTTGTCAAACTGTGAAAACAAAAGAGTGACTCCTGGCTGAAACTGGAGTTTATTTCTCCAGGACCTGCTGCTCCAACTTCTGTCATCTAAAGCAATGTTTGCTCTGCCAGCCTTTTCAGCTGACTGGTGTTGCAGTCCTTATTTCATGTTTTGAACAAAGGTCTAATACAGCCAGGTGGTAAATCAGTGTAAGAGAAGTCATAGGCAAAACGTAAAAGCTGTGGGCCCTTCTGGATATTGAGATAATGTTACGGAAAAAAAATGCTTATATGAAATGATTTAGTATCCTCCGTAATACCATAAAACAGATCTTGCCCTCTTTGTGTTGACACCTAAGATTTGAATGACTGCAAATAACAACCTATTTGCTTCTTGCTGCTCCCTGCCTTAAAGAGCCTGACATTCATTCCATCTGGAATGATTTAGTTTAAAATGGTGGTATTAAAATCTGTTAATATGTTCAAGTAACAATATATTTTGTTAAGGAGTCTTTTGAGTAGAGACCATACTGATGATATACTGGCTTAATGGGGAGAGCATTCACTGAAGAACAAAGAAGTAAATTCTCCTAGCTGGATTGGTCTTGCTGCTCTTAGATTTTGTGTTGGTGATTTAAGTCTTATGTTTATTTGGATTTTTTGGGTGATGGATTTATCCAGAAGGAACTTGACAGGGTTTTTACTTTTGTTATTCATACATTAAAAGTCTCATACAAAAACAATACAGATAAAATCATATATTTCTTAGTTGATAATGGTTGCAGTCCTTCAAACATTTACCGTGCCCCACAGAATAAACCAAAAGTATTTATTTATTATTATTTATTTGTTTGTTTCTTTTTGAGATCAAGACCCTTCTGAATATTTTTTTCTTAGTTCAAGGTGAATTTAAATCAAAAGGAATTGGTTCAATTTAATACTATTTCTGTTCTCTGCTTACCCTCTGATACATCTGTTTGGAATACATGTTTCAAATTCTCCAAATAAAAGTAGAATATCATTTTCCAGTTATGTATCTTTTCATATCACATTACTCATCCATTATTCAAATGCGCACACATGAATAAAATTAAAACCAATAATATGTACAGGCTGCACACCACACTAAAACTCTTAGTGGAAGCTGTAAACTAAAATTTGATTATGATGGGCATTTGAGAAGGGAGATGAGCAGGATATAGTAGGACTTCAAAATGGAATACTGCAGTGCAAGAGAGTGATTTCTATAGCAGAGTTGATAATCAGCAAGGCAGAGAACTACACTTTATCACATAGTGCAGACTGCATGGCAGCAAAAGATAGTGCTTTGGTGGCAGATAGAGGCACTACAGTGAGCTTGGCAACACAGTAGAGTGCTTTTTGTAACAATGCAGCCAAGGAAAGTAGAAGCCTCCTTGCTTCCACACAGAACTGATTTAAAAAATCTGCACTTGAAATAAACAGTGATCTGATTTGATTTTATTTTTAAAGTCAGCTGCATATGAAGGATACATTTTGATTATATACTTTTGTAGGCTATAATATGAGGTTTTGTTTTAATGTTAATTGAAAGCTTCAAAAAATACAGGACTGTAAAATACATTATTGTATTTGTAATAGTTTTTTTTTTTTTCTTCTTTCAGAAACACTCCTCAGAACTCGAATTTCTATCTGAACTTTCACATAACTTAATCTTTAAATTTGATTTTATTTTACCTTGGTACTTATACATCTTAATTATATGACCTACTTTTTTGCATGTATGTTAATATCACTTGAACTAAAATACAAAAAGCAGTATACAAGAGATGGGAACTATAGGCAACAAAAAAGAAGTAGAGAAGCATTTTTCAGACGGAGTGAAATTCAAGAACAATGCTTATCATAAGCTAAATCTAGCAAGGGACATTGGCAGTAACAAAAATGGACCCCACACTTATGCTAATAACAATTAGAACTTCAGGACATAGATGATTTTTTTTTTTTTTCCCCTAATGTATGGGGGAATGAACAAGTCAGAGACTGAACAGTTCAGTGTCTTTTTGTCTAGACCTCCATATACAATTGCCTGTGCTCAGACTTCAGTGTGCAGCAGCATAACGAAGAAAGCTAGCAGTTGACTGGGAGCAGCAGCTCAGAATTACTTTGAGAACTTGGATATGTCTAGATATACCAGCTTATAAAGCATTAGCTTTTTATCAGTTGTATCAGCTTAAAAGTGATGAATATGTTGGTGGATCTGTTGCCTGTTATCTGTGAAAAAGAGTGAAAAATGTAGGAGATATTTGTGATTGATCAAAAACTTAATGTTACACTCATAGTTAAGAAAGACAAGGAGAATCTGCAGAGCTCTGGGCTGGCCAACCCTACCTCAGTTGTTGAGAGGAAGTATCCCTTTTGTAGTACATTTCCAAAAACATGCAGGATGAGAATAGTCTGTTCTATACCTTGACCTTTTAAAGCCTTTTGACACTGTGTCCCACAGCATTTTGTGTTGCAAGCTGATGAAATGTTGGTTAGAATAACTGAGCATTAAATGGGCTCATAATTAGTGGGACTAAGCTTAAAATTTATTGATCAATATTTTAATATCTGACTTGTGGCCTGTAATAAGTGGAGGATGCCCCAGGTCAATACCACGACCATTATTTTTCAACATTCTCATCAATTTAGATTATAAAGCAGAGTGCACTCCCAGCAATTTTGTAGATGTTACTAAATTAACAGGGTGACTGACTCAAAAAATTTTATATCTTCAGTCCAGAGTGTACTTGAAGACCAGCAGAGATCTTACAAACTACAACAGAAATAAAGCATGTTTCACTATGGTCTGTGTGCTGGCTGGCTGAGCTCTGCTTATGTACTTGTTATAGCCAACAGCTCCTACTTAGATGTTATGGGATGTGTGAAGAAGGAAAAAAAAAAAAAAAAAAAAAAAAAACCATAAAAAAGCTGTATCCATTAGATTTGTACAGCCAGCACAATGTGAGACAAATCTGGAATTACATACAGACGGGGGAATGAGAGACTGGAAATCAGAATCAAGATTGATGGAGACCATGAAGTGTTTGGACAACAGTCTCAGACATATAGATTGAATTTTAGGTGATCTTGTGTGAACTCAGGAGTAGGACTAGATGATTCTTGTCCCTTGCACACTCTATTCTAAATTCCTATCTACACAGCAGTTGCAAGTCTGCACTGGAACCAGCCAGCGCCTCCCTAGTTCAGGTGTGATGTGAGGAAACTGGAGGGGGCTTTGGTACATAGAGGGTCACTTTAGCACATGATCTTGAAGAATAAGTTGAGGAAGCTGATTGAGGGAGCTGGATTTCTGACATGAGATGAAGAGATGGCAAAACAAGTAATATCAGACTACAATTAGAAATAAAGGAACCAAGCTCTTCTCAGTACTGATGAATAATGCACTGAGTGACAACAGCCAAAAATTGTGGTTTGGGATTTTCAAGTGAATATTAGAAGATTGTTTTATGCTTTGAGGATGGTGTAGTAGTAGCATAGAATTTTTGCACAGAATGCAAAATAAGCTCAGGAATCATCTAGTCAGAGCTATCTACAGATGTCTACAGTTAGCATTTTAGTACTCATCCTTTGAGATAGAGACTAGATCAGATCTAATGTGCTGTAGTTTATCAGATTCCTTCAGATCACATGACAGATAAGTTAAACAGAAATTCTGTTATTTAGAAAGGTCTCATTAATGACAGATATTTTTAGACTTTCTTGGTTTCACAAAGTTAGTAGGATGGAGCTGAAAAGTTCACCCCAGAAATTTTAAAATTCTTAAAACATAAATTCTTGAAGTCACCATGCATAAGAATAACAAATTTAAAATTAAAAAATAAATAAATAAATAAATTATAATGTATCATTCGCTTTTAAGCATATAATAACAATGTCATAAAAACTACAAATTGTTGGAGAGTGCAAAAATCTATGTAAGGAAATTTGCAGAACAAAAATGAGATGATAGCGACTATAGATCACGTAAGCATTTAAATATGAAAAAGAACAGACAGGAGCATAAGAACAATTTAAAATGTATTACTATGACTGTATTTTCCTTCAGATATTCAAAAGGGGATGAAAACCTGGCCCAGATGCAATCATTAAATGTTTTGTCATTGATTTTTAAGAGTGCTAGGATTAAACACAAGAAAGTTTGCTAACTGTAATCTCATGTAAAAACAGCTCATGCAGAAGAGATTGACAGGAATTATTTTACAGCTTTTCTGTTATTTTAGCATTCTATATAGGAAAGCATGAAGAAAAATCAAGTCCTGATTCTTATTTCTGATTCTATTAAACATACAATAGAAATAAAATATGAAATGATTATCTGTTCCTTCCACAATCCTTCCCACTATGTTTTCTTTAGAACTAGTACCTACTACATAATGACTCATTCAAGATGACAAAACTTTAACACAAGAAATACAAGACTTGACTTTATCATTATAGAAATATAAATGTGAACAATTTGATGCTGTCTTTGTCAGTCTGTGCCCCATCAATGTAGATAAACTTTCTGAGAAGTAAACATAACCAGTTTCTAAAGAATCAACTAATAGCAATATGTTGCCACCATATAACCAAAGGCTCCTGAAGTACCTTGAAAAAAAAAAAAAAAGAAAAATGCATTCACTCTTATTTATGAAATAACTGCTACAACTATAAAACAGTTTTAAAAATTATCTATATACTGTTGATAATCTTAGGTAATCTGTATTAGGAGTCACGTGTAAAAAACTGCATACCAGTCATCTTTGACCAACAAATGTTTTTCAGTTTCTAGTCTAACAGATAATAATGTCCTTCTTTTAACCTTCTGGCACTTAAGATTTATTTACATCAAAGCTTACTGTTGGAAAGAATAAAAAAAAAAAAAAAAAAAAAAAAAAGCACATATGGAGTGACTAAGTAACAACCTTTTGAAACTATGACCAACAAAAGTCTAGATATATTGTTTACACAAGTACTACTCAGTGCTACATTAGCAAGAACAATAAAAAAAGTGTTATATGTGAAAAAAAAAAAAACGTTTTCTTTTTAGATGAGTTCACATGTTACTATAAGAATCGGAAGAGAAGGGGTAATTACTGGTTTTGAAAAATTTTCACCAAAATCATTACACTGGCACTTTCATATTAACTTTGTATTCTGTTTTTCTTATTACATAAGCAGCCTGGGCATAGAAAAATAAGAAATTTTTATATACATTAAGTAGAAAATACACATTGCCTTATGAATTTTTAAATAATAAATGTTAATGTTTATTACTATATTTACCTTATATCATCATGAACCTAGCCCACTAAAGCAGAAAATTTATATAAAATTATGTAAGGAAAATTGAAATTCATTTTGAAATAATGTGTTGGAACAATATTTTTTATTACACAATTTATTTTCAAGTAATTGGCAGAATGTTAGACATAATGATTTTCCCAAAAATCCTTTTTGAACACGTAAGCAAACTGGCAGTAAACTTTTAGTTTGACAGTGCTCCTGGTAAATACTAACAAGGAGTAAACAAGAAGAGAAGAAGCATAAAAATCCTAAAAGCAGTGAATAGAGAATAAAAAACTGTTAAAGAACAAGATTCAGTAACTTGAAACATGAATATTTCAAGGACAACTGTATGGTCAGCAGTGTCTAACAGAAAGGCTGAAGACAGGCATATACATGAGTTGTTGACAAGAAAGTTCACCTTTTTCACTGACAAGTTCAAGGGAGCTGTTGATGAAAGGGAGCAGTAAACACAAATATATATATATAAAAGCAACAGAACAAACGTCTACAGAAGTAAAAAGGAATCTTATTCCTTTTTATATTTAACCTAAGTAAACAAACAAGAAAATTGTCCTAAATGGATAGAATGAGCAACTAGATATTCTTTGCAGAGTGCTAACAACACCCACAAGACTTTCTGCTGGTTTTTCATTACTTAATGGAAACTTGAAATAAAATTTCATGGCAATATGTTGAAAATGGTGGCTAATCCTGCCAAAAGAATAATTTTTAGAGTATACATGTCAAGATTTTAACATTTTTATTATTTTGCTTCTCTCTCACTCGTTCTCATGAAGAGAGTAAAGTCAAAAAATATCCTAACTGTTCATTATAAAATCATTACAGTATGAGCAAAAGAACTTACCAGTAGCAGTTAGTTTCCTTACCCTTAGGCAGAGTTTCTCTTGCTCTTAGCACATTAAAGACAAAATTCTTTTTCATTGCGTTCTCATTTTCATCCTGAATGAAGTTTAGACACCTTCACTGATAAGCTCTACAAAACATAGCTGTGCTTTTTTTTTTTTTTTTTTTTTTTTTTTGGTAAATTTTTTGTAAATTTATTCTGATTAATCAGTTGATGAAGTGATGCTGACAAACCCAGCTTCTGTGAAATTCCTAAATATGTTTACATTTGATGTTTCCTGTTAAGAGAAACAGCCTACAGCTTAAAAGCAAAGGGTGAACATATCTTTTATCTAAACTGAGACAGTATATCAAATGTTGCTTTTATATAACAGGTATCTCTTACATTACTTTCATTATTTACCTTCTTTTTCATCTGTTTGCAACATTAGTTCTATATCATGGATCTTAACAAACACCTTCTCTTTAGTACAACAGATACAGAAAAAATGTTAATCTTTCTTAAAGGTTCTGCTCAGAACTTAGTATTAAAAAAAAAAAAAAAAAAAAAGGGATGTTGGTTAAAGGGATGTTGGTTAATTTTTGTTGTTGCTTTCTTTTTTCTTCATGAACACTATTGTTCTTCAAGACATCTTATAATGATAAATCTGAAATTTGTTTTCCTGTGTTATTATCTTGCCAGTGCAATTATTGCATTAGTATCCTTTCACTTACAACCTGTAAGGTCATTACTGACAAAATTTAAGGTCATATTGTATGTCTAATGGCATCAAGTCAGACATTAATCTTGATAATTTAATTTACATATCAACTAAAGAAAGGAGTCTGTAGTTATAGTCTAAGCCTTATTGTAAAATTAGCAGTCTGGAGCTGCTTATTTATTCCATTTCTGTCAAAAAAAAAAAAACACGTAAATGTCAGTAATGCAGTATTAGTTGACTTTGTGATTTGAAAGTAAACACAATTATAATTTAATTGTCATAAAGTTGTAATTTCTTATAAAGTAGTTCTAAGCTGTTGTATTCTTAAATTTTCAACTGTTAGATGAAAAATCACTGATTTCAATAAGAAGGAAGATTTACTTATGGACTACAGCAAATAATTGAAGGATTTTGTTACATTTTCAGTCCATTTTCAAATTTGTACTTTTGTAATGCATTTATTTTTGAAAGAGAATTTTTTTTTTTTTTTTTCCAAACATGGTAACTAAAATAAATGATGTCCTTAACCTGACTTAACCTGAGGCTGTTGCCTATTCCTCTTTCTCAATCAAAATATATGTCGCAAACAAATATGGAGAAAGGGAATTTCATTGGGTGCTCATTTGTGGAAATTTGCTGTTCCATACAAATAGGAAGAAAGAAAATACCTACAAAGACTAAAATAAGAGAAGCAACAAAGTAAAAAACACAAGCATGACCAGCACAAGGAATGGACATTTTGTATCTATGCTGCATTGAAGAAACACTATGTTTGAATTTCCCTCCTAATAGAAGCAATCCATAATTCCCCCGCGAAAAAAAAAAAAAAAAAAAAAAAGGAATAATGCTTTTTGCTCATTTTATTTTGCCTGTGAAGTGAAAGGAAAGCAAAGTAAAGCATCTGAGGCAAAAATGTTTGGTTGCTTGGTTGGTTTTAATTCCGGTGATACAACATAAAGGTGTCTGCACTGCAGGATGTATAGTTCTTGCTGAAAGGGTGATGGACTGTCCCACACAGGAAGGAAACACTTACCAACTTAGCTGACACTTGTTCTTTGAAAGAAGCTTGGAAATATCTTCAGTGCCTCTGGAAAACAGGGGACCCCAAAATAATTCAAAACAGAGTCAACGATCTGAGGAGAAACAAACTAATTTACTAAATATAGTATTGGAATGCAAGATAACACACTATTACACAATATAATTAGAATTGAAGCTAATAAAGAAGAGAGAGTGTCCGAAAGATGGATAGGCCTCACCATAATGCTGAGGTGAGATGTGCAGTCCGGTTGAGCAGCAGGGAGGAGAGAGACGAAGAACAGCACATCAGGTGACCTTGCCAGGAGTTATATCTCCTCTCCAACCGCAAAGCCCCTTGGGGTATGTAGTTCTTCTTCTCTTCTGGACAGGTGCCCGGAACTTGAGCATTAACACTTTAACTCCCAGTGCACTACATGATGTAATGATGTGGCATACTGATAACCAAAAATCATAAAACCATGACATTCATATATACTATTTTTCAGTACAAGCTATTTTAAATATGATTGTGAAGTTTTGATATTTTTTTTTTTGGTTTTACAAGTAGCTGTTTCACTGCTGCCAGCAAGATAATCTCCACAGTAAAATTATTTTATTATTATTATTATTTAAAGAACAAAAAAATGAGGAGTAGGGGAAAATGTGGCCTATTTTAATTTGTATAATACAAAAATTATATTTTATATTTACTTTGAAAATACAATGGAAATGAAACAGTGTTAATATTAAGTCACATGGTTATAAATTTTTGTTGAGCTTACTTCTGAGACACTAAAGACTGTGCTGTACTCTGCATACTATTTAATTAATGCTCGTGAGAACAGTGGTGCAGGTTCCAGGTGCTGTCATGGGGGCTGCAAGGATGGTGATTGTCAAGAGAGGCCCCATGGATGCCTCAGCTGTTTCCAGCCAGCTCCAATTGCTGGATGGTTGGAATTTTGGCTGTTAACAAGGTTAATCCACCAGAGAAAAATAAAGTTTTGGTCTACTTGTCCTCCAAAGTAGTTTGATTTAAGAACCCTATGTTAAATGAGTACTTAATTATAATTTTTTAGAATTTACTCTTCAAAAGCATAACATTTTTGTAAAGCTCAGAAGCACTCACTTTCAGAACAGATAAGACTGTTCTGAAGACTATCATTTTAAATGATATAAAAGATGAGGTTACTTTGAAGTTTGGGGATGTGAACTCTGGGGCTTATGGAGGTGAGTTCAAAGGGATTTAATCTATTGCCATTCCTAGTTGAACCATTATGTATGACAAGCCCATTTGTACTGCATACCTCATTTCTAGGGTTCAAATATAATGTTCCATTTCATATCCCGAGTACACTCAAAACAAAAAAATAAACAAAAGGAAAGAAAAGATGGAACTCTAAACTGTTAATTAGTCACTTAGAATAACAGTAGTGAATGCTTAGCCCGATGCCAAACAAATTCCTGGGAAGGAATGGCATTTCTTATTTGCTACAAATTTGAGAGGATTCTGATGATCCGTTTTGCTTGTCATCACTAATCAGCAAATCTTTCAGATTGTTTCTCATTGCTACTCAATGATAGACACCACTATTAAAATTTCTTCAATTTCTCATATGACTTATGAGTAATTAATTCCACATTTAAAAATTGTGGAATACTTTCAAATTCTTGAATAGACAGCAGTATAAGAAAACCAAGTATAATTACTCAACTTTTTACCTCGCCATGAATTACTGCCAGGTTCAGAAACAATAATGATTAGAATATTCATTTATATTACTGATTAATAAATGTATTCCAGAGAGTGGAAGAAAAAAAGAAAAAAAGAAAAAAAAAAAATATATTTCATTCCTCTGACATATTTTTTTCATACATTTACATTCCTAAGTGCTTCCTGTTTTTACTGTAGAGAACTATGATCAAAAACTATGATCTATCCATGACAGAAACTGCAGTGGTGCACTTGCTTAATGACATAGGTTACACAGCAACACAAACACTAATTTGAATGGACAGAAGTTTCATGTGTCCACTACATTCTAATGTATGAATCAGAATGATATGTTTCTACCTTTCTGCACCTATCGGTATGCTTTCTATTTACTGAATTCATTCTATTTCCAAGGTGGCTGAATATAATGACACCTTGACACCAAGGTGAGACATGAAAAATTTAGGATATATTCTTCACACATCTTTAGTATGCTGTACAGTCCTCCCCTGTTTTATCCATTCTGCCATTTTCTGGGGAAAAAAAAAAAAAAAAGTTTTTTTTTTCATGAACTTTCTATAGTTCTTATTTACTGTTGTAATGTGTTTTACTAAACATGAGTACTAGCAGTTTTTTAATAGGTCATATTGTACATTTAAAATCACAGTCTTAGATGTTTTTTCTACAAGATACTTTATTGTGAAAGAATCTTACTCTGAGATTCCCAAAAGTACTCCAGAAAGAATAAGTAATGCATAAAGGCAGGAACTAGGAAAGTCTGCTTAGAAAAAGAACGTGATGGGACAAATTCTTCAAAATGAGAGAATTATTATTTGCATTCAGAAAGACTAGACCTGCTGCCAATACATATTTGAAGGTTTCTAGTTCACTGCTGAGTAGTAAATTTTCTGAAAAGAGAAAAGACATAAGGACATATATTACTATCTTCAAATTAGATAAAGCAGAAACACAGATTAAAGATCTACTTTCATCTTACTTTGTATTGAATTGAATAAGGACTAGAAAGTTAGCATTTTTTTCCATGTAGATAGTCTGATTGCAAAGCTAGTGGGAATAACTGACTGCATACTTCTTCCAAAACTATGAGTACATCTTTAAGGATGGACTAGAAAACTCAACTCTCAGTAAGTAATGAGTATTCTCAATAATATGAATCAGTGTGTGCATTTTCTGTCTAATTACAGAAGACAATTTCCCAATCTTTCCTAATTCCAGTATGATGCTTTGCCCTAGCTACTTAGCTGAAATGTAAATTTTTGGCAGTAATAAAAGCATTCTATGCTCACCTCTTGCTTAATTGTTGATTACATTTTTTTTTTCTTCATTGGCTATCTAAATTATTTAAAATGCTTTTCTTCAACCATGTTTGCTTTCATGCCTGGAAAAAAAGTTACATCCTCCTCAAAATGAAATGAATGATGAAATATAGTCTGAGCCATGGCACCAGGAAATCTCTCTATACCATTTTAACCTTTGATCTCATCTGGACTTGAAGATCAGAAAAGTCCAGAAATATTCTTGTGATTTTTAGACATCTCAACAATTTTAATATTTTAATAATATTTGAAATCCATTTATGTATTAGTTTACTCACTTCACTGATGAAAGGCAAGAAACAAAATCAAATAAGGAAAAATATAATTAGATATACATACATTCTGTACAGTCCATTCTTGAAGCAGTGTAATTGTTTTTATGACAAAAACAAACAAACAAACAAACAAAAACCAATCATATACCTGCTTTCAGAGCTGTAAGCCCCTGTTGCATATGCAACTGGACTTCACAGGAGGGTTTTCTTTATTCTATATTCTTCTGTACAATGATAATTTGAAGTTCTATAACGCACAGTGAATTTTGAGCAGTTAAAAAACCAACCATACACCCGTTTTCAGAGCTGTAAGCCCCTGTTGCATATGCAACTGGACTTCACAGGAGGGCTTTCTTTATTCCATATTCCTCTTCTGTAGAATGGTAATCTGAAGTTCTATGATGCAGAGTGAATTTTGAGCAGTTAAAAAACCAACCATACACCCGTTTTCAGAGCTGTAAGCCCCTGTTGCATATGCAACTGGACTTCACAGGAGGGCTTTCTTTATTCCATATTCCTCTTCTGTAGAATGGTAATCTGAAGTTCTATGATGCAGAGTGAATTTTGAGCAGTTACATCTTTCTCTGAATTTTTAAAGGGTAATGTTCACTCAGCAGCACAAGTACATAATTATAAAGGGTGAAAGAAGCTGCATTCAAATTACCCATGAGTCTAAATGCTTGGCTCTGTATAATTACTTTCAAACTATTTCTGTCAAACACTCATTAGAGTTGAGTTAGTCATTTATATTTAAAAAAAAAAAAAAAGAAAGAAAAGAAAAAGAAAGAAAGAAAGAAAATCAAGGAAGAACTTTTTCAGAATTTTTAATAAGAAAAGCTTGTTCTTTAACAAAATGCATCAGTTTTTTAAACTGGAAATAAAATTAGAAAATTGTATACTGTAGATATTCTCAAAAACAGATTTGCATGGTAATGACTACAGGGAGAGCATTCAATATAGACAATACGATGATCCAAAATATACAGTTTAAGATAACAGAATGTTTGTATGTGAAAAAAAAATATCTATATTTAAAATTAATTTTAAATTTTTATGAGCTGTTAGCTTTTACTGCTCTCACATTCAGCAGCGAGTGAGAACACTTGAAATCATACAATTTTCACACAAACCCGAACTGACTGACTTTTAGTACATGGATGCTTACACGTTTTTAGCTCTTCCCTACTTTAAATACGTGAGTGACCAAGAAGTAAAATCCAAATATAGACATATTTCTACTTCACATATTTATTTATTTTTCTGTGTAATGGTTGTGTTGCTATTTAACACAAGGGACAAGGGAAAATAAAGGAAATCTGCCTTCTTCACTGTGTATGTATTTGTGATCACAAAGATCACCTTTTCTCTGCACTTTACATCAGTTTGAAACAAGAGACAGTCACCCCGGGCATCTGGATGGGCCAAGACACATTAATTCCTTTAGATTTAACAAATCTTAGTACAGTGACTCAGTTCTATATCAGAAATGGGTTTATATATTAATCAATTCAACAGAGAACAGAATAGGCTGACAGACTTGAAGAGAAACAAAAAGTAGCAAATAATATGGTACTGTATAATGAGTCATTGTTTTTAGTTGTGACAAAATTTCATGTTACATAAACCAAGAAACACCAACAAAACTATATTAGACCACACAGTTGCTTTCTAATTAAAAAATATGTTTCACAGAAAAAATAAAACCTTTGGAATTCTTGATAATTTGTTGTTGTTGTTGTTCAGTTTCCATATTTTGGTTACATTCTTCATTCTGTAGAGTAAGGCTTTCTGAGATTTAAAATGCAGTCCTGAGTTCCATGCCAAACAATTCTGGAAGATAATTATTTATTGATGAGATACTCTAACAGTTATAATGTCAGAGTACTGCAAATAAGTGTTTTTTTCTAATGGTATTTGGGACATATGAGTATATCACATTGTAAGAAAGCATTTCAGGGTTTTTAGTTATATAAAGCTCACAGATTTAAATGTTGTATATTACAGAGATCATCTGTGATATATTATCTGTGGAGAACTATTACTTAATGGAAACTGACCTAGCCTACATGCCACCATAGGTGAAAGTCTTCACTGGATTATCCTGTTCTAGAACAGAGAAGAAAAGCTATTAGGTATGGATATTTGTGGTCAGGATGGTTTTGAATAATACAAATAATTTGGATATGCATTCAGTGTCATGGTTAGTCTGTGTCAGATATATGCATGTAGTAGACATTAAAAATAAAGTTCCTCTTCATGCCACCTTTACTGTTGTCCTTTGAAATGCCCACACACATGCCAGAAGTTTAGTCACATATGAGACGTAATATTTCTAATATCCATTCAGGAATTTTTTAGCCCAAAATTTCAGGTATTGTAAATTCAAACTTGTTGACTCAGCTGAAAATATGACCTGGAACATGGAATCTTCTTTGATATTGCTAGAATCACAACTTTTAACAGACAAATCTTACTAATTCTGCAAGTTTGCAAGTGCACTCCCCAGCACCTTCAAGCAAATTTTTGAAGCATATGTCATACAGGCAAAACAGCTGAGAGATATTTAGAATTATTTAGAATTAAAAAGGATGCTGCCAAATACAAGCAGTAAGGAGTTAGGCTCAACTACTTAGGGAAAGCAAGACTTCAAGATCTCTTTTCCATTGTAGTGGTGATAATAATTTTAATGCTTAGCACAGAACAACCATGCAGAAGAGGCAAGGGAAAATATTTTTCGCTGTTGTATCTACTAGTAACCAAATTGATCACATCTCTGGGATTGGTGATGAAATCCTCGTGTAGAGAAGTATTTTTCTCTGTTTGCTAATGATAATCTAGGAAACAGCCCGGATTTTGTTAAAAAGAAATTGAAAGAATCAAGCAAAACCAACTTTTTACAACTAGGTACATTCCAACTAAAATTTTACTTTTTCCTTTTTGCTGAAAATTCATATAAAATCACAAGTGTCATGGGAATGTCATCTATATAGTATATGTTTCTTCATTAAATATGTATGTTTCTATTCCACTATGGAAAACTTTTTTAGAGCTAACAAGAACATTGGTTTGATTTCTGTTTCCCCGGAGACTTTGCTTCTGTAATTAATTAAAGAGAAGAAATAAATTCTACACCATAGCAGCATCAAGGACATGTGTGGGTGCTGGAATTCATCCACTTGGTAAAGCGACAAGGCATAAATTTGATAAATTATTATAGGTGTTAAAGAAGTTCTTAAATGTAGAAAAACTTCTTTTTTTTCTTAAGAAGCCATTTGATTGGAACACATCATGCTGTAAAGCAAAAATGTTATGAAATCATGATATGAGTTAATAGAAAAAAAAAAAAACGTGAAATAAACAATTTTATTCATTACTGCAAAATACCTGTATATTGGTCATTTTGTACTAAATTGTTCAGACTGTATTTTTTTTTAAGTTGATTTATTTAATTATTTATTAAAATGAATTGGCACATTGTCCTAAAATACATTGATCTTCGCACCTCAGAATTATGTATTTCCTTTCCTTGGAAGAATAACTTTAGTTTTCAGCCTTAGTCATGTCATCCAAACCAGTGTTACACTACTTAGTGTTAACTGGTTTAAGTACAAAAGATATAATATCAATTCTGACTGATTTAAATGGAAAAGAGACAGTAAGGTAATTAGGCCTCACAATTATGTTGTAGTGAGCTGTGATAAAGGAAGCTTATTTAGCACCAAAGATAAATTACTGAAAATTCGGAGTAGGTGTATGTCAAAAACGAATCGAAAGTAAACTATAGATGATTTGTCACTATTTCTAAAAATCATGACAGTGCAATTTGTTTTGCTGACTGCTAGGTTCAGTAATCAGGCTGCTGAAAAGAGACGCTAAGTGTTTGTAATTGAAAGTCTTCAATATGCATTTCCCATACAAATTCCATAAACCCAGAGCATTGCAGAGAGAGTAATTTGTCTCACTACACCCTTTCTTTCATTTCTTTGTGCTTCCATCTTTGTTTTCTCCATCCTTACCAAGTTCATAAAAGAAGAAAACATCAGTGTCTTTGGAAAGATTCCAAGATAGTAATACTTTTTTTTTTTTTTTTTTTTTTTTTGTCAATAGATATGATTAAATAAGTATCCATATTATCCATATTTCATATATAAACAAAATAAGTAAATCCTAAGAATAAGCAGGAAACTTTCCTGCTTCTTCCAATATTGGTCGATGGTCAAGATATTCAAGTAGCATTCAGAAATGGAAAAAAATTGTTTGGACCTAATAAAAAATACTTTAATGTGGCTCTGTTAAAATAATCACATAGATGAGCTGACTGAATTGTTAATATGTAGCACAAAACTTTGTGTTTGATTCTGTGACTACATAATCTAAAGAGATTTTCTTAAAGGAACCATGAGAAGTGACTGTGCCCAAATAGAATGTGAATGTGCAGAATATCTCAGTGTGGACAACTCATTGAAACTCACTAAGTTGAGTGTAACTCATAACTGGATTAATTGGATAAATTCTAAACAGACTTATCAGCAAGTAAAAGGCAAGAATAAAATCATTGTTCTTTTGTAATAACTGAATATAAATTAAAACAAAGAAAATCTTTAATGAGGGACAGTAATTTACCAGCTTTTTAAACTGAGGTGGTTGGTATGAAGGGGTGCTTTCATAAACTAGTGAGTAATCAAATAGGTCATCTTTATTTTGAAAGACGGTCTTCTTACTCTAGTACCTGCTACACCACATTTCCTTACAGTACAGTTTCTCGCTAGAAAGATGTTTATAAATCCATTCAAACATTCTGTTACTATTAAACAATTTATGATCCTGATCTGGGTGGGGTACATAGGAATACTCAAGTTGACAGAGAATCATAGAATCATTAAGGTTGGAAAAGACTGTAAGATCATCTAGTTCAACTGTCAACTCATCACTACCATGACTACTAAACAGTGTCCTTCAGTGCCTGTAAAGTCAGAAAATCTTTTTTGCTCATCCCTTATTGGAAGTATTTGGTACTTCTCAAACACTTGCAGTGCAATTTATTTAACTTACTAAATAAATTGAAAACATTAAGCTATAGAAAAAGTAGGAGTTAAAATTTTGAAACAGTGAGAAATTATGTTGAGTTGACTACAGAAGAGAAATCTCCATCATAAGCCTACTAAACCTTCAAAATTGCAGCCTACTTTATGACTTGAACAGACACAGTCACCCACTCTGTAAAATAAATTGTCCTTAAACTAAACCTGCTTTCCTAATAATTTGCTTTCTTTGTGTATAATTTGTACGTGGAGGGATCTGTTGAAGAAAAGACATTATCTAACTGATTAAGTCAAGAAAAACAAAAAAGAGGCTTTCAAAGACAACCTGCTTTTTGGCCCTATTTAGGCCAATTTTCAGAACTAATTTTTAGTGGCTTAATATACTATGAAACAGTCAATAACAAAGGGATTACAAAAATAAGAAAAGCTGTAAATCTAATAAATCTTAAAATCTTATGAAAAAGAATCCAGATTTGGTCTTTTAAAGAAAGAAGGCTCTATTTCTTTTTCTATTAACAAAAGAAAAATATAGGGGACCAAGACCATTAGACTCTTGTGATAATTTTATAATACATGTCTGATTTGGTAGAATTATCTGTGAAGACAGGTCTGTCAATATATCTTGAAGGCAAAGATAGTGCTAATATGCACGTATACTAAGCTTAAGAAGTTTCTTTGTTTAATCTTTACTAAAATACAAGCATAAAAATTAGGCCTAATAATTCTGCTCAGTATCAGAGGAATATTTTAAATATCCTCATGTATATATTAGCTTTTACTGAGCCAGTAGCTGTGATGTTTTTATTTGTTAATTATGGAAGAAAATTAGAAAACAGTTGGATGAGGTTAGGATGTCTAAATTATTAGAAAAAATCTCTCAAGGAAGATAACATAACTGGGTGAAGCACTGGCTGGATGGCCAGGCCCAAAGAGTCGTGGTCAATGGAGTTGAATCTAGTCAGTGGCTGGTCACGAGTGGTGTCCCCCAGGGCTCAGTACTGGGGCCACTTTTGTTTAACATCTTCATTGATGATCTTGATGAGGGGATTGAGTGCACCCTCAGTAAGTTTGCAGACGACACCAAGCTGGGAGGGAGTGTTGATGTGCCAAAGTGGAGAAGGCCACTGCAGAGGGACCTGAACAGACTGGATCGATGGGCCAAGGTTAATGGCATGAGTTTCAATAGGGCCAAGTGTCGGGTCCTGCATTTTGGTCACAACAACCCCAGGCAACCCTACAGGCTTCAGGAGGTGCGGCTGGAAAGCTGCCTGATGGAAAGGGACCTTGGTGTTCTGATGGACAGTCGGCTGAACATGAGCCAGCATTGTGCCCTGGTGGCCAAGAAGGCCAATGGCATCCTGGCTTGTATCAGGAATGGTGTGGTGAGTAGGACTAGGGAAGTCATCCTGCCCCTGTACTCGGCATTGGTGAGGCCTCACCTTGAGAACTGTGTTCAGTTTTGGGCACCTCAGTACGAAAAGGATGTGGAGGTACTGGAGCAGCTCCAGAGAAGGGCAACGAGGCTAGTGAAGGGCTTGGAAAATCAGCCCTATGAGGAGAGGCTGAGGGAGCTGGGACTGTTTAGTCTGGGGAAGAGGTGGCTGAGGGGAGACCTTATTACTCTCTTCCAGTACTTGAAAGGTGCTTACAGTGAGAGGGGGATAGGTCTCTTCTCACTGGTGACAGGTAACAAGATGAGGGGAAATGGCCGCAAATTGTGCCAAGGTAAGTTTAGGTTGGACTTTAGGAGGCACTTCTTTACAGAAAGGGTGGTTAAACGTTGGAATAGGATCCCAGGGAGGTGATTGAGTCACCGTCCCTGGATGGGTTTAAGAGCTGTTTGGGTGTGGTGCTTGGAGATATGATTTAGCAGAGGGCTGTTAGAGTTAGGGTACTATGGTCAGGCTGCGGTTGGACTTGATGATCCTTGAGGTCCCTTCCAACCTCAGTAATTCTATGATTCTATAAGTATGATAATATGATAAATGCTGATAATTTATCTCAATGGAATGCAGCATTTTAACTACTCCCTTAAAAACTAGATGCCTAATGTTAACAAGTTGTTAAATGTGGAAATATTGTAAATAACTATAAATGAGAGAGTACAAGCATAAAAACAAATGAGTGGTGAGCATTAACAAATGCTTGACTTTTTGCCACCATAAAACTGTAATATCTTGGCATTAACTTCAGTCTAATAAAACCATGGAATCCAATAAATCCTAAATTACAAAATTTTACCTAACCACTGACTTAAGTTCCACAAATAAATTGTTTGTTCATCTTCAGTGGATAATTCTTTTATCTTCCTGTCCTGTTAAGAAATGCAATAGTGGTATTCTTAGTGTTTCTATAAAAAAGCTTTGACCTTGAAAAGATGACTGATCGAGGGAGACTACATGTGTTCATTTGGCTGTGAACACCTGTGTTGTAGCCAGATTATATTTGTATGTTATTATATCTACAATGTCATTTCAAGTTGGCTATGCCTGAAAACTTTGGAACAGAAAGCAAAAATACATGATCAAAGATGTACTCTGATTTTTTTTTTTTTTAATTATTTATGGAGTATTCTTATTGTGATATTATGTTTCTCTTTGATACTAGATTTTTGTGGCATGTGTAGCTCATACAAACATGCTTCTGTATTTTCTTTCCAAAAATGTGATTTAGATTAACTGTAATTTCTTTCATGTACAATATTGTGTTGATATCATAGGTTTGTCAGAATGCTCACATATATTTAAAATCAATATTCCTTTCATCCAATTATCTGGCTAATTTTGTCATCATTATCTCAGTAGCTGCTTACTTTTCAAATTCTTCTGGTAGCTTATCTATCAAAGAGGCTTTCATTGAAGAAAAAGTTATATCTGTTCTTCCCTTGAATTTCATTGTTCTGCCATTTGACAGTGTGTTAAATGCCTTTTAGGTGCAGAGTATTTCTGATCAAGAGAGAACTCTCCGTGTTAAATTATATTTTTATATTATGAGAATAATTAGTAAAAAAGCTTTCATTGTAGGAAGTATTACTGGAAAACTAAATTACAGTACTGTTTCTAATTTATGAACTGTTTTAAATACCACACGGTGTTCAGCCACCTATTGTTATGATCTCACTATCATTCTTTTCAGTCATTTTTATTCTATTGTGCATTCTCTTGTTCTTCCTATTTCACTGTTCACTGCTTTCCCAACTAGTTATTTTGAATTAACCTCATCTGGTCACCAGATGCTTACCAGGCATTCTCTTCAGTCCCCCTCCACAGTTGGACAGGAGGACAAAACATGGTAAAAATGCTTGTGAATCAAAATAAAGACAAGGAAATGGTTCACCAAATAGAATTATAGGTAAAGACTCAACTTGGAGTAAAATTAATTTAATTTGCAAATTAATAACAGAGTATTATTAAATTAACAAGAATTAAAAAATAAAAATTAAAATAAAAACACCTTCTCTCTACTCTACCTTGTTCACAGGTTTAACTTCAGTCCCAACTTTTCTACCCCTTTCCAAGCAGTTCAGGGGGATGGGAAATCGGGTGTCACAGTCAGTTTTACTTGTGAGATTCCTTCCTCCTCACACTTTTCCCCTGCTGTCATAATGTGCCTGAAACGGATACGTTATTTAAAGTCTTTAAGGATCTTAAACGTATCAAGGATATGTTATTTAAAGTCTTTAAAATGTAATGAGTTTTCCAATTCAAAACAATAATAAGTACAAAGAAGTAATTAGTATCTAGTAAATTATATGATTTTTTTTCAAAGTTATACCATGTTTCATATTTGGTGTTCTTTTAAAGTACTCAAAATCACAACTGGGAGATATCTTAATCTTCAGAAAATAAAATTGACCAATTCATGCTTACAAAAATCCCATATTACATCGTTTCATATAATCTACACTTGAGACACTCGCTCTTCTATTTTTATCTATTTAACATATGAGATATCTATGCATCTGACATAATTGAGAAGACAGGAAAAAATGCTAATGTATGTAAAAATGAAGTAGGCTAGAAAAGTCTAACAAATAAATCTTTTTAAAATAGTTTTGTTTGAAGTATCCCACTTTTTTCTTCTGCCTAATTGAGATGAATCATTTATCATAATTGATTGTACCACCAAGGCCTTCAAAATGATGAAATACCAGGCTTAAAACAGCTTGTAGAACATACATCATCATCTCACATGTCTGATTGAACATTTAGAAGTGAAAGAAAGAAAAGCAGAAATTAAAGTTTCTATTCCCTAGATCCATACTCTTTTGTAAGGAAAATTAAAGTTTCTATTTCCTTTTACAAAGGATACAAAAATATTTCTTACACATAGAAGGCTCCCTTCCAAAATACCATTACAATTAACGTAACTTAGGTGAAAATTCTAATACCAGTACAATATTTAAGTATTTAGATAACAATGTTTAATGAGCAAAGTAGAAAATGCTGTGCATTCTTATATTGTACAACCACATTCATATTAAATATTGCCTACGTACAAGTTTTGAGTTGGCTGTAAGTGCTGTTTAAACTCTCATCCTTTTCCAATGGCTTAAAAGAGTTTGTCTTGGAGACTGTTACTGAAAGCAACTTAACTCTTACAGCATGCAGTTGTAGTCTCAAGAAAGATGATTTTTTTGTTGATGTTGAATAGTATTTTGCCATAAAATAGACTGGGAATATCTTGTGTGCATTTTTTTTGTAGTGTATTTGTTCTGGTTGTGTCACAACTGCACACTGTTTTGAAGATTCCATGGGAATTCTCATGTAGTGGTAGTGTTTGAATGCTTAATTGCATTTTCTGCATTACTCATCTCTTCTTTAAGCCATGATTGGCATTGAAATTGATTCCCAACTCCTCATGGTTTAAATGACATTAATCTAGCCTCTGCTATTAAAACTGTTACAGGTTTCTTGTGTTACCAGATGATAACATATCATTAGTTTGATGGCTTCCATTGTTCTGTCCTTCATTAGAACACCTACAGTCATGAGCCATGAACAAAAAACCTCAATGTCTTCATTCAGAAGGAAAAATTACAGTAGGTTATCATTAAGTGCATTTCAAACATGAAGGACAGCTAATTTCTGTAGCTGTCAGTTTTCAAAAAATATGGATACAAGCATGAAGTTGTGGTCATATAGATACAATATTCTTACAGTTCAAATACCTGTAAATGCAATCTACTATGACAGGTTTAAAAGGTGAGTGGACAGTACCCAGTTTTCAACAGCTACTGCTCTCTCCACATGGCATTCAAGTTACAAACTGATAGTTTAGTCTTTTAATCATCAAATTCAGATGCATTTTTTCGCAGTGTGTAGTACAAGAAAACAGTGAATATCAAAGAACATATATAATTCAAATCTTAAAGTTTTCAAACATTAAGACTAGCCTTCCTGCTGTATTCTTGGAATATATATTTACTTCAAGTGATATCTGAGTATGTAAAGTCCTGTGGCTTACCTACCTTGTCCAAAGCACTACTTTTGTTATTACTGTAATTGTACTATAAAGTCAGAATCTATTTTCAGAAGATTATTTTATCCTGCTTATCTTAGATACAAAGTAACACACAAATCGACAGCCTGCACTGAAGCTAAAAAAAAATTAAAAAATAAAAAAAAATTAGAAAATAAACTATTTTAGAAAATATACTTCAAAGCAGGTGATAAACATGAATTTCTTTACAAATATTTACATGTGGCTTGTGAATTCACTCTAGCACAAAAAAGATCTGAATATTTTTTTTTTTCTACTTGAGAGAAACAACAAAAGGGCTGATGTCAGAGGGAAAGTATTCTAAATCTAACTATCAAATTAAAGTGCTTTGCTAAGACAGACACGAGTTTTTGTTAAGAAATCACTGGAATATTATGGCAGCTTGTATTAATCCTATGTTGTTTTCTGACTGAACTTCTGTTTTACCAATTTTTTTTTATTTTTTTATTATTATTTTTTTTTAATGATGAGATCCAACACAGTAAAATCTCAGAATAATCTTAATAATAATAAAGAGAACATCAGGACTCTATTTCTCTCAAATACTTATATTAAAAGAATTTTTTTTTTTTTTTCAGGACTTAAACAAAAGATCAATGAAAAAAATAAAGTACACGCTAAAAAATCCTCAAATTAAAGATGAGAAAACTCTTTAAGCTTGCCCCAAATCCTGCCACTTTCAAACAACTGAAACCTAATTTCTTGACACAAGATAGACGAAGAAGAATGAACAGCAGAGGAGGAAAAAGATACATCTGGTGGAAATATACTGCTTTAATGATGCATTTTAATCCCTTAAAATTCACATTAAATCCACAGATATCTTTAGAGCTATAAAAAAAAATCTGTTTTGTCACAGTTTAGATTTATTTCCTGTAGCAGACTTCTGAGTGATTTCTGATAAATATCACTTATTGTTATTTGCATGGAAGGAAGATAAATGGACAGGTAGACAGAGAAAATTTCTTGTCAGATGGTGGAGTAGGAGTCAGAGAGAGTAATGACTGATTCCTGACAAACTGAGTAAGAGGTGATATCTCAGGTGGCTTTGCTAATAGAATGAAAATTATGGTTTCCACTCTCACTCACAGCTGAGGTACTACAGCAGTATTATTTCAACATAACTCTATTGAGGAAACAGTAATTCTGCACTTTTTTTTTTTTTTTTTTTTTTTTTTTAGTGATTCAGCAATGAGTAGAATAAAATAAATTTTACCTTACTTGCCATAGACTTTCTGCTATTATTATCTAGCACTAAAGGTTTTTAACTTTTCATAATTGTAGAAAGGTTTAAAAGCACATCCAGATTTGTTAGATTAATCAATATATAGGCTGTAGGTGATTATTAGCATGAATATTTTCTGTGCTGATGTTTTTGGTTGAAAAATTTCCAAGACTAACTGTGTATTTTTTAGTAAACACGAACATGTTGAAGCAACACTTCTATTTAAACATGGCTCAAAAGGTTAGAACACGTTTATATTATTGGATGTAAATTTATCATCTACTTTTGTAGTCCTAAAAGAATGTTTGCCACATTCAAGATAACATTTGTATGTACTAAGAAATGAATATCTATAATAATCATGCTCTATTCATTACTCATCCTGAATTCTTTAACTTCTATTCTAAAATACTTTAACTTCTATGACTTTTTAGAGGGATTCTTTAATGTGGCCAATCTAGCAAATATAATGAACTCTAACATATTCTAGGCTTCTGAACAACAGTAATCTGAATATTAAAACAGTCGTTTTTAAAGTAAGAAGATTCAAATTACTCCATCAGGAGAAAGACTGATTACTTTTCAAACCTTACAACACACATTAATCCTTGCTTTCATTTTAGATATTGGTGGTGGTCAGGGAAATTTAACTGACTGATGTGCCTTATTGCTGGCTCAAGACCTGTTCAATTTACTGGAAGAAAGTAGTAGAAATAAAGGACTTCCTTGCCCCTTCACGAACAGATTTCATAATATGAATATTGTGGTAACTCTGAGCAATAAATGTTAGCATTAAATTATCTCATTAAGCTCCACAAAGTAGAATAAGAAAGGCATTAATGAATCAAAGGATGTTGCACTACTGCTACAATCTTCGAATATCATGCCCTTGGAATTTCATTAAAAGCATATATTAACTGGGTAAGCGGGCTACAAAATGTCTAGAGTAAAGACAGTTCTGAATAGAATCAAAAAAAGCTCACATTTTGAACACGGTATTACAGAAGTGAGAATTTATTATAAAGTTTCTAGAACTAGACAAAAGGAAATTTAACATGTTTTAAAACTCTGAACTCTTCTTTCTAACATCTTTATTATGTGTTTTTACTATGACAAACTGCTTTTGTGCACCTGGAAAATTATGTAACTCATGTCCTTTCTTGGATGGAAATTTTAAATTTAAGCTGCATTTCTTCATTTCCATTTTACTATTATCCAATTAGTACTCCACCTTGTAAAAGTGTAGGTAAGTCCTGCACCCAGGGAGTAACAATCCCAGTACATTGTGAGAAGTAACCAGTTGGATAGCAGTTTTTCAGAAAAGGTCCTAGAAGTCCTTGTGGGCACCAAGTTAAATTTGAGTCAGCAGTGTGCCCATGCCTCAGAGACAGCAAGTGATATCCTGGGTTCATCAGGCAAAATATTGCCATCAGGTGGAAAGAAATAATTTTTCCCCTCTTCTCAGAACTGGTAAAACCACACCTGGAGTACTGTCAAGTCTGGGGCTGTGTCTCGCTCCGATTTATAGGAAGGAGAGGAGGTTCTTTTAATATCTTTATCCCCGGAGTGAGATTAAGAAACAACGGTTCAAATGTTGGTCCGACCAGTTTATTACAGATGTTAATTAGGGAGATGGGGAAGGGGAGGACGGACGCTATTATGAATTAGGGTAATGGGGAAGGGAAAGAGGGCGATAGAAAAGGTAAGAAAGAAGAAGCAAGGAGTCTTTATAGGAAGCAAGAGGGACATAGTCACCACCATGGATCCAGCATGGTTCGTAGTTCAGTCATTGATCTTCAATAGTGGTGGGTCATCGGGCGTTGTTGTTCTGTTGACAACAATGATGGCGATGATGACCATGGCAATGATGGCTCCTTTTCAATGCTTTCGAAGTGGTCGAGTCAGCTGTCTTTGGAGTGACAGCTCAAATCCAAAGTGGTTGAGTCAGCTCTCCTTGGAGTGGCAGCTTCTGGCTCTGGGATCTCAGCAGAAATTCCTTTGTTCCCACCTTCTGGGCCTTGCCAGCAGATAAGAGGGAGCAGGGATGCCCATCTGCATCCTGTTTTTCACAGGACACGATGGTATCATTCCCCAATTTTCTCATACCAGGCTGGAGCTATTTAGTCACAGGCCAGATCTTCCGACAGTAAACACTCCTGAGCACTCTCTTCCGGAGGCAAACAGCTAAAATTGTCCACACAGTGATGTTGATTGCCACACAGCAACACATCACTCATCTCCTAGACAAGTCAGTCTTATCACAAGAAATACCTCAGGAAGCAAGCTTTGAGCCAAAAAACAAAGAAGGATTCTCACAGGCTGCCCAGTACAAAAGACTTGTAGGGGTTTATGTGAAAGCAGAATTTTCAGCATCTTGGAAGGCTCTGAAAGAGAGCTATAAAAATTGAGATCTATAAATTCAGACAGTATCTACTTAGTCCTTCGCATAAATAGAAAAGAAAGAAACACTGAGCATTCCACACCAGATACGGTGTGGAATGTTTGGACACAATGAGAACACTTTTTTTTTTCCCCTCTCATTGTTAGAAGGGCTAAGCAATATCTGGCACAAATTTTGATGTTCCATAAAAGCATGGCTGATAACAAATTCTGCTAAGCACTAATTGTCAAGACAACAGAAGAGCATACAATGCAATTATTAATGTTTTATTAAGTAACAGCAACATTAATACAAATACCTTTAAAACAGTCAGAAAAAAACAAATTGTTTAACAATTTCATTGATCAACAAAACAGTATTTCTGTAATGTAAGAAATGTAGCTCCACATTTTTTCTCATTAAAATAAATAATGCTACTGTGTACTAGACTTTTTAAGAGGCTGTCAAAGAATACAGCTGCTGAGAGAGAAATAGAATACGTTTTCTACCTAAGGGCTGTTTCATTATGCCAGACAACACTTTGTATCAATCCTTCTCTATTTATTTCTAATTTTGTTTCCACTGATTGAGTTGAGCCCTAAATCTTGTGATGGCTTACACGCTGTTAGGATGCAGCATTGTTGTGTGCAGTGCAAGGTAGCAATGTTCTTATTTTAAGCTATAATTTAGTCTGATTTGCAACAAATTAGGTTTCTGTAAAGTAGTATTTTAGTACTTAGGGACAGAAGATTTAGGTTGGATGTCAGGAGGAAGTTCTGTACAGAGAGAGTGGTGAGGTGCTGGAACAGGCTGCCCAGAGAGGTTGTGGATGCCCCGTCCCTAGAGGTGTTCAAGGCCAGGTTGGATGGGGCCCTGGGCAGCCTGGTCTAGTATTAAATGTGGAGGTTGGTGGCCCTGCATGTGGCAGGGGGGTTCAAGATTCATGATCCTTGAGGTCCCTTCCAACCCTGGCTGTTCTGTGATTCTGTGATATTTGGAGACATTCGGATCCATGTTTTCTTTAAGACGGGTGGAAATTTTGGTACTGAGAAGTCAGTGAAGGCTTTTGTAATCTTCACAAGAGTCTTGGTCATTGTCCAATCATTTTTTAAAAATCATTTGACACTTCTCAATTTTAATGACAATATCAAAAAAAGCACCATGTCATATCTCTATAGTTCACAGAAAATAGAAAAGGGCATAACTTCTTCTTTGCCATTTCTTGATATAAAATAGATGCTGAATTATATTGCATTAGTTTACCAGACTATATTTTTACTACTCTGTTTTTGTAGAGTGTAAGTTTACCACCATACGTGTAATGATTATTCAACAACAGGAGTGGAAAAACAGATTGCTGGTCAATGGGGAAAAACACTGAAAAATGGTACAATTGCACAATAATTCAATGGACTCTTCTAAGATTGTGTCCAAAAAGGAAAAATAAGATACATTATCAAGCATAACGGAGCTGTATTTGCTCATCAATTACATGCCATATATTCAGCTACATAAATGAAATAAAATAAACTGCAAGCATTTGTGAATATAGTCTCCAATCCAGTAAATTTTGTTCATTTCATTATAGATGATACAGATGATCACTCAGATTCAAATAATACTAGCTAGAATTTTATAAGTCTAATTGGTGTCTTTGAATATTTCACTCAGAGTTTGAGAAATAAAAGCTTGTCAGGGAAGGAAAAAGAGCAGAAAGCATTCTGAATTATCTTTGTTAACAGTTTTCAGCAACTTCTACACTGATGTATTTATATCCTTTAATAAATATATCTGTGTAAAGTATTGTTTAGTTTTTTTTCCTCCCCTGGAGAAGGGATATGTATTATAATAAGAAAAATAAGTTTGCATTTTAAAATTACTTTTAACTTTATTTCTAAATTTTTATCTAATTCATGCTCCTAAAATTATTTGTTAACGATGGTTTCAATATTTTCAATCATACACATACAGTTCTGGATGAACATAGTCTCCTAGTTGTCATAGTTCACTAAGGATGACTAGGTAATTTATTTTTTTTTTCCAATTAAGATATGTCAAATCATTAATATATATATTGCTTTATGTTCAATTCTGTTATTCTTACACTTGTTAGAAATGTAAACAACTTCTTTTTTTTTTTTTTAATGTTTACTAGTGACAAGCCAGTAAAACTCTGAAGCATACAATTGGCATATATTTGGCTGCCCTTCGAGTAGCCCATTTAATTGTGCTTGGAAGAAAAACCTTTCCAGTATCCAGATCTCTGTATGAAATTGGCTAATGTGCAATTTATGCATATACCTGCCAGAATTTTACTTTATTGAAAGTTCAGATAGAGATCTAATTATGTTGTCATATCCATGTCCATGGGATGTGAAGCAGCCACAGTTCAAGAAAGAACTGTGTGAAGTGTCCTGAAGCCAGCTTAGGCATAGGCTGCCTATCAACACCACCTGTTTCGGAGGAACTGTTGTCAAGGTTTTACTTGATAAACTCTCACTCAGAAGCTAACAGTTATCAGTCATGAGATGTAACAGGCATTAAAATTACTATTGTCCCTTTTTGTCTTAAATTCTGCCTTTTGGAAAGGATTTCAATTCAATTTTCTACTCTATGCATTATTTCTCCTCTTGCACATCTTTACCTTTCCCATTCTTAACTCTTTGATTAGTGTGTCACATTCATTTTATACTTCTGTGACACTAAGAAAAGGATACTGACTTTTTCTCTGCCAGATTTGGAAAACCAAATGCTGTTCTGGCATGTGGAGGTGAGGGGGGCTGGTGTTAGTAAAATATTGTGAAAGTCTCACAAATCATTGAGAAAAGCATGCAATTAACCTAGTACTGAACTCTTTTTTTGAAATCCATGGCTCATAACAGTTATTCACAGGTTCACAGTTCTGAATGGACATATGTTCTGTAAAACGGTCAATTAATTGTGAGATACTGTATTGTAACACCTGTTTTCATGTTACTCTACAGCTGTTAATACATTTAGGTTACCTTAGGGAGGATGAGGTATGTCAAATGCATTCTGCTTCAGTCTTTGGATCCTGTGAAAGAATAAATACAATTTTTTACACAGAACAAAGTTAACATTCTATATAATGACGTTAAAGGGAACTTTGCCATAAATATTAGTAGGACAAGTTTTCAGCCTGGCACAATTCACCACAATTACCTTTCTTCTAGCACAATGACATTCTCACTTTTGAATTATTTCCAGGTTCATAAAGAGATATTTTAAATCTTCCAAATCTAAGTTTTCCTTTTATTTTCCTTCCTAACTTCATTTTGCTAAATTTATGTAAAAGAAATACAATAAAAGAGGACAATAGATTTTTCCCTCTTCTTTCAGAAGCATCTTATTTTGACTATTGTTAATGAAAAGTACATGGTTTCACTGCAAATAGATAATCATTTATTCCCCCTCTCCCCCCACACTGAAAGCAATCAGACATTTAAAACTTGTGTTTAAAATATAACTAATTTTCAAAAAGCCAATCTCCGTTAATTAGTGCATAGGTTGCAATGAAATCAGTCATAGAAAATGACCAAAACATTCCTGGAGCAGACCATGAGTAATTAAACTCTTTTCTTCATTAGACATCATTCATATAAATGATACTGCTTACAATGCCATAACACAATAGAAAGTATAACAATGACAGCGTAGTAGCAAAGTACTAGGCTGCAGCAACTGTGGATATGTGCAAATGCAGCAGCTGTGAACACAGAAAAAAAAACAACAACAACAACAAAAAAAACTGCTTACCCTTAGAAGGCCTCAGGAACACAGAAATCTCCAACAAAGCACCTGTACCTTCATTGCCAACCCTTAAATGAGGTCATGGAAGGGGTAGGTCTTGGCTCTACCCTTTCCAGTCACTCAGGTGCATTGCACCTGAACTTCCCTGGGCTGTCTCTGCTTTTCCTCCAGGTGTTCAATCATTGGTTCAAGCCGTGACTTAACATTTCCCCTACACTGCTTGTTTTTGAAACATTTTTTTTAAGGAATTAATCCAAGACGATTCAGATAGAATCATAGGCTGGTTTGGTTGGAAAGGAAATTTAAGGTCATCTAGTTCCAACCCCCCTGCTATAGGCAGGAACACCTCCCACTAGGCCAGGTTGCACAAATGCCTTGAATGCCTTCAGGTGGTGGCATCTACAATCATAGAATCATAGAATCTCTGTGGGCAATCTCTCTGGACAACACATTCCAGTGTCTCACCACCCTCACAGTAAATAATTTTTTCCTAATACCTAATCTAAGTCTATCCTCTTCCAGTTTAAAGATATTTTCTCTTGTCCTATAACTACATGCCCTTATAAAAGGTCTCGCTTTGGTTTCCTGTAGACCGCCTTCAGGTACTGGAAGGCTCTAAGGTTTCTTCAGAACCTCCTCTTCTCCAAGCAGAAGAGCCCCAGCTCTCTCATCCCGTCCTTGTAGGGGAGGTGCTTGAGCTCTTCTCCAAGCAGAAGAGCCCCAGCTCTCTCATCCCGTCCTTGTAGGGGAGGTGCTTGAGCCCTTTGATCATCATTGTAGCTCTCCTCTGGATCTGCTCCAACAGCTCCATGTCCTGCTTGTGTTGAGGTCTCCAGAACTGAATGCAGTACTGCAGATGAGGTCTCACGAGAGCAGAGCAGAGGGGCAGAATCACTTGATTCTTGAGCTGCTGCTCATGGTCTCTTTGATGCAATCCAGGATATGGTTGGCCTTGTGGGCTGCAAGCACGCATCACCTGCTCATGTTGAATCTGTCACCAATCAACACTGCCCAGTTTTTCTCTTCAGGACTGCCTGTGAGAATCCTTTGTTTTTTGGTGCAAAGCTTGCTTCCTGAGGTATTTCTTATTATAAGACTGATTTATTGAGGAGGCAAGTGATGGATGCTACCGTGTGACAACCAAAATCACTTTGTGGACATTTGAAAGCCCCTTCCTCCAGAGTTGCTTGCTGCCAGAAGAGAGTGCTCAGGAGTGGAAGATCTGGCCTGTGACTAAATAGCTCCAGCTTTATATGGGAAAACTGGGGAATTATACCATCATGTCCTGTGAAAACAGGATGCAGGTGAGCATCCCCTCTCTCTCTTATCTGCTGGCAAGGCCCAGAAGATGGAAACAAAGGAGTTTCTGCTGAGATCCCAGAGACAGAAGCTACCACTCCAAGGAGAGCTGACTCAACCACTTTGGACTTATAAATAAGTTGGTACTACCATTGAAAAGGAGCCATCATCACCGTGGTCACCATCGTCGTCAACAGAGCAACAATGCCTGACAACCCACCACTATTGAAGATCAATGACTGAACTATGAACCATGCTGGATACATGGTGGTGACTATGTCCCTCTTGCTTCCTATAAAGACTCCTTGCTTCTTCTTTCCTATCTTTTCTATCGCCCTCCTTCCCTTCTCCATTACCCTAATTCATAATAGTATCCGTCCTCCCCTTCCCCATCTCCCCGATTAAGATCTGTAATAAACTGGTCAGACCAACATTTGAAGCATTGTTTCTTAATCTCACACGGGGTATACATATATAAAAAAGAACCTCCTCTTCCTCCTATAAATTGGAGCGAGACACTGCTCTCAAGCTATTCTCTACCTAACCTCTGTGCTCGAGGTTGCCCCTATCCATGTGCAGGTCTTTCCACTTGGCCTTGTTGAATTTCATGAGGTTGGCTTCCGCCCACTTCTAAGCCTGTCCAGGTAGCTCTGGATAGCATCCCTTCCCTCTAGTGTGTCAATTGCAGTACTCAGCTTGGTGTCGTTTGCAAAGTTGCTGAGGGTACATTTGATTCACTGTCCATGCTGCCTAGAAAGATGTTAAGTAACACCAATCCCAACACTGATATACCCATAAATTTTAGACATTAAAGAGTAAAGCCACTTTTTTGTTGTTGTTGCTGTTTGTTTATTTCCACTACCGCTTCATAATCTTCTCAGGGTTTGAAATGCTAAGAAATTGACAAAATCCTTCCTGACAATAAAGAAGTGAAAATTTAGAGGTAATTTACAATCTATTTTTTCATGTGTAAAAGTAGAAAGGAGATTTCTGAGACTACATAACTTTTTGATCTAGGAGAAAGGACATTATAAAAGTAATGTTTAAAATTCAACTGAGAAAATTTACTCAGGCTAATAATAATGTGTCAGCTTTTAAAGAGTGGGAGTGATCTTACAACTGGAATAATTTATTAGAGAGCGTTACTTGGTACTTCAAGTCTTGAGAGAAATTAAATATTTTTCTACAGTGAATTAAACTTTGTTCATTTTTTCTTCAAGAAAAATTCCTCTACATATTATAAAATAGGTCAAATCAAACTGTTCTGTGCAAAATTTCCAAAAATATAAAATATTAAAAAGAAAAAAGAGTATATTAGTAAAATCAATTTAGGATTCTCATATTTACTTTTTTTTTTTTTTTTTTTTTTTTTTGTGCCTCCTTTCTGACAAAATAAAAAAGAACTATAACAATAATAATAAGAGCACCATGTGTTGTTTTTTTTTTTTTTTGTTGTTTTTTTCATGGAAGAAAACTCATATGGTAAAGGCAAATTCATTTCTGCTCAACTGTCTGAAATTTTACTATTTTCATAATTATAAAATCCTGAAGTCCATTATCTTGTGATACATGCATTTTTTCAGCTAAAGATTTTTCTGAAAATTTGTAAAAGGTGGTCATTCTACTCCCCTTCTCAGGAGCATAAAGAAATTACCAGAAGAAAATAAAAATTTATAGATGTAATATCTGAAACTGCTTGTCTCCATAAAATGAAAATTCAAAATTCAGAAGAAAATCTCACTGGCTGCTTTGATGTTCATATATACCTCACTGAGAAATTAAGTAGTAAAAAAAAAAAAAAAAAAAAAAAAAGAGAAAGAGAGAGAAGGAGAGAAGTGGCTAAATTCTATCAGCACCTATAACCTTAAATTCTATCAGCACCTATAACCTATATTTAAAAACCTTCAATATCATTTTATTTCCATTGCATAAAAAGACATGAAATTCTTGAAATTCTTCTTCATTTCTCAAAGTGTACACAGAAGCTGATGTGAGAACTCAAGAGCATTTATAGAGCAGAGATGAAAGCAAACAGGTTGCTTTCGTGATTTGTTGTCTATATTGAGACAAGATTCTTGCTAGGGAAAATTTAGCTACGTTTGAACTCAATTTCCTGTTGCTTATCTACTTTTGACTTACACATGCAAGCTGTGTTTTAAAAAAATAATAGGTGAGTTCTTTGACCAGTATAAATCTACACAGTTTCAGTAATGTCCACAGAAGAGTATGAAAAGTCTTAGGAATTGCAGTACTTAGTATATCCTTCATTATTGATAAGAATGTGGCACTTCATGGAGAAGTAACATTCATAGAGCTGGAATTTTTGACAGATTTCATTTCTAGCATTAAATTTTTTTCACACTACAGAAAGAAAAACATATTGAGTGTACTTCTGTTTTCCATTGATTGTATTGAATTGAAATATTTCTAGCTAAATATATTGTAGCACATTTTAAAGTGTATTGTTGTGTTTTTTTCTTAATTTTTATTTTCTGCTATAAAAATTCTTCCATTCCCTTTATGAGTAACATGCTCAGTAATGATACTGGATCAAACTATAAATGAGGTAAATTCTCTTAATGAATTCAAAATGATTGTAGCTGAATTAGTAATGTAGGAAGCATTAGAGTCTGCATAACTATCTGTAGTCAACATGCGAAAATTCCAACTATGTTGTCAAACTTCATACATACAAGTTTATTTTCAAGGGTACTTACATAATGCTATTCTATCTATTCTACCATGTTTTGACTATTCTTTGTGAGAATTTACGTACTGTTTATAAAAGAACATTGAAATTCTGCACTATTTCCAAATTTTATAGTGGTAAAGCACCTTTAAAATCTATTGATATATTCCAGTGTACCTCAAACTATTTTCTAATGTAACTGTATATATTATAGCTTTCTGAAATAACTGTATAGAAGCTGCAGGTAAATTGTTACATTTGAGGAAGTGACCACTTAGAGACCTGTGAATAGCTCATGGCAGTTTTATGAATCATATAGCATATTTTAGATTTTTTCTTATAAAAGGCCTACATTATTACTGTTCTTGAGCTTTATAAATATATATCAAAAAATAATCAGCAACTAAGTTCAATGTGTATGTACGTATGCATTTGAAATCTATGTTGGGTGAGCTGTACATCACTTGAAGAATACATACACACTGAAAGCTCTTCTGCCTGTACAGATACTGCAAAACAAAAGAGAAACAGCATTCAATTTCATCCTCAGGAAGTGTTACTTATTTAAGGCTGCCTAATGTGGAAAAAGTCCTGAGTAACCACAGCAAAATATACTGGTTTTAATTTCCAGTACACCTTTAAAACCATACAAAAGGATTACTGATTTAAAGAGATTCACTTAATACTGTATCAATATTGATCTTATCATGTAATTATAGATTTGTTTTGTTTTGTTTTGTTTTTTCTTTTTTTCCAAAAGTTTTGGTAGGATTCAGTAAGTTAGAATGAGCCCTGTGCTCAGATTTATCTTCATTTTTTTCAGTTCAGAGATTTTCATGTCCTACAAAATTAGGCACAAAGAAAATCTAATTTATTTTCTGTGAGTATAAAGTAAGGGCTAGAGTCAATAAAATTCCCTTCCAACATCTTAGTCACAAGCACTGGATAAAAACAGCCAAAAGGATTTGAATGATTATATTTGCATTTAATTAACATTTGGCAGTGTATCTAAATCTCTGATGGCTAGTACATGAATAATGCCAGATCTCTATTTCCAGGGCAGGAAACTCGTTCAGCTGAAGGTGGTTTTCTGTCTTTAAGAAGAAAGTCCAGTCATGACATATAAGTTGAAATAAATACTCTCAAGTCTGCATTGTCTTTCTGATATCTACCCACCTGTTCTGGTATGACATAAAAATGACTGTGCTCTTCCTGCTGTTGGGTTGTGGCATATCAGAAAGTATCCCACAGAGTCATGAGTTGGAGTGAAGTATCCCCGAAGAATAAGAAAAATATATTATATAGTACTAGTAATGAAAAAAAAAAAAAAAAAAAGGAAGAAAGTAAAAAAAAAGTAAATAAAAGTAATTATTTTTGCTTTGTGATTATTTCTTCTTCCCAGGATTTTGCTGACAAACTAGAGAAGCTCAGAGGCATCAGACAGTCAAAGAGAACAATGAGAAGAAACACACCTAAAGGATACACAAGCCTTCAAAATGTGATTCTTTGGGAGAATATATTTCAGTGCCTAAGGATCATATGGAACTAATATGAACTAGAGCTAGAGTGCATCCCTCACATCTTTACCTTCAGAAAGTGATGAAATGCTTCATCATTCTACCAAATTTTCAACTACATTCTATATACTTACATGCTAAGGTGACTTTGAACACAAATTACCAAGTCAATGTACTGATCCTATAATAATAACCATATTCTGTAGGACTAATTTCAAGACATTGCAGTCAATTCATTCTTCAGTGTCAACAATCAGATTTTTAAAATCACTGAGAGAAACTGTATTCAAAAAGCTGGTGGAATCTTCAAGAATTGCATTATAAAATAAAATTAAAAAAAAATATTTTGGACTTAAAAATGCTAAATCTCCAGCTCTGTGCAGAAGTACCTGTTGAAAAGTTACCTTCGTATTCAATGTTTCTTTTTTAACATGCATTAGGAAGTTAATCTCAACTACTGAGAGTTCAGAGTAAAATAAAGAGCCACACAGCTCCTCAGAGCAGTTTGACTGCTGATCCAAGCTGGAGTTTCAAGTAACTTTCAAGATTATTTTCCCAAACTTAATGGGCATTCAGTAATTTATGTACCTAGTGTCAGGAAAAAAACACTAAACTCCCTCTGAATAAAGATGTGTGATCTTGGATATAAGATCTAAGCCAGTGTCTGTCTTTGCTTGGCAAAGACAAATGAAAAAACAAACAACACACTCAGTGCATTTTCATTTTGCTCTCGTCATGAAAGTCACTTTTCTTATAAAACATGTAGCTTAGATTGATGGATAAAAAGCTGAATTTGAGCCAGTAGTGTCTTCCTGCAGTCTGGAAGACCAGTGCTATCCTGGGCTATATGCAGAGGGACCAGCAGGCAGAGGGAGGTGATTGTCCCCCTCTGCCCTCGTGAGGACCCATCTCGAGTACTGTGTCCAAGCCTGGGGCCCCCAGTGAAGGAAGGATGTGGAGCTGTAGGAGTGAGCCCAGAGGATGGCGATGAAGATGATCGAAGGGCTGGAGCACCTCTCCTACAAAAAAAGGTTGAGGGAGTTGGATTTGTTCAGCTTAGAGAACAGAAGGCTCCAGGGAGATCTCATTGTGGCCTTAAAGTACTTGAAGGAAGCTTACAGGCAGGAGGAGAACTTTTTACACAGCCTGATAGTGATAGAACATTGAATTTTGAATGAAAAACAATGTCTGTAGTAAACTTTTGTATCTCCAAATCAGAACCCTTTTGTATATTTATCTACAGTTTAGAATTAATGAAAAAGCAGGATTAATTGAACAGCAGGACTTTCCTGGCATAATTAGGTCAGGAATTTTTTGCTCAATGATGTAAATGTGTGTAAAATGAAAAGAATAATGAAACTGACTATGAAGTATTATCTTATTGCCAAGCCTTCTAAGAACACTTTTCCTACACTGATCTTCCACTTCTTCAGGTGTGCATTAAATATGATTTTAAATAGAATGGAACTCTCAGAATCTTTAAAATATAAGGATGGCTCAGCTTTATTCCTTCCAAAAAGTTTTTAAGAAAAGTGAAAAATTGTAATTTATTGCCCTTCTATATAATGAAAATATCTGACGATCTTACTGCTGTAATTTTTTTCATTATGAATTATGATTTGCCAAGTAAATTCTAGAGACAGAAACCAAAGCACAAGCAATTCACTGTTAAACAGCTATGTTGAAAACTTAGGCCTTAAAAAAGTGCATTCTTTCATTTGACTATTGTCTTAGTTTAAACTATGATAAAGTTAATTTGTTGATAACATACTGATGTTTTCATTGTTGCTGAGCACTGCTATCATCAGAGCGTTGATTAAAAATATCTTTCAGGATAAGTAATTTTCAAGATTATTTTCCCAAACTTAATGGGCATTCAGCAATTTATGTATCTAGTATCAGGAATTCATAGAGCAAAGTCTATTTGCTTTTCAGAATATTAGTCTGAAGTTGTCATAGCAGTCTTTTTGCTTGTTTTTATAATTTATTAACAGTGATAATGCTATATATATATATATTTACCTCAATGACAGAGGCCTTATAGTGAATATAAGAAGGCAAAAGTTGCTGTTTAACCAAGGCTTAATAAAATTAATCAAGCTATAAATCCAAGTGATCCAAAGACGCAAATGTAACAGTTGGCAACATGGCCCTAAAAGGAAATAAGAAGTCTTTGGCTGCACTTATTTTCAAGTTCATAACAATTTTTTTTTTCAAAGCATGCAGTAGTCTGAGAAGTTTAAATCTTGGCCTAGTATTCAGTTTTCCATAAAAATACCTCTAGATGGAAAGCAATAATTTTCTACCTAAGGTTAAAACATTAGTAAATTAATTCCCTCAAAGGAGCAATCTAGAAAATGTATTGTTTCACATCTCTAACAAACATGCATAGCATTTAGTAATCATTCAAAACTTTTGATTTAAAATTCTATCCACTGGGAAATATACCATGTTTAAATCAACTTTCACAATCTCTTATGTCCCCTGCCTTCCTCCCTTTTTTTTAAAACACACCTAAAAGCAGAAGTTTACCATCTGAATTGGGATAAATGCAAAACATGAGAAATGACATGTCATACAAAGAGTAAATATAGTTTAACAGGAAAAAGTTTTTGACTTTACATGCTCTCTGGATTGTTTAACATTCACAGGGAAAGAGAGATGGAATAAGAAATCACTGTGAACAAAGAAGTATTCAATTTTTGCAAGTTGCCACTCTTCAGTAGGGCAAGTAATAACTATTAAGTAGTAATAAATTGAAAAGGAGCATTTATTCTTAGGTGATTAATGGAAACAGTTATTGGGTGGGACACTAAATGAAGGGCCTCATCAAAGCCTTACATTTATCATTCACTGAAAAAAACATGCTTACTTATTATTATTCTGACGCAAACTGCAAAAGAGTCATTTAAATTAGTCTGAGCTAGAATCTTCAAAATATAATTCACCATGCATTTTAGGGGTTCCTTTATTAAACTGGTATCTGGCTACTTAACTGCTGTCTTCTTGGAATCCCATCCAGACAAGTGCAACTAACAGAATTGATTATCTTTCCCGGTTTTGAAAAACAGTTGATTACAATTTTCTACACTGCAGACTTGTGACAGAAATGTAAATAATCTGTACCTCAGTGTACACCTGTCATCAGTAAAACAACCTTCAAGACGTTTAGCATACATCATTCAGCTGAACACACCTTTCCCTAATTCCTTCATTTCCAGCAAAGAAGCCAAGGCAGAACAAACAAACAAACAAAAAACACCAACCCCTTGAAATGTGAATTTATTGTTATGCCCCTGAGCAGACCATCAGACTGCAACATTTTCCCACCCAGACTTTGACTGCTTGTGGCCAAGACCAACTGCAGAGTATTTTCAATTATGATATGATGCCATTGATACCCAAACTGAAAATTGCAGACATAGACAAAGAATGTATTTGTCAATCACAAGCAAGTAGAAATATCATAAGAAAAAATATGTTCTGTTGGGATGTACAATATAATAAATAATATATAAGGTGATTTGTCTACCCTATACTATATAATAAAATATATTTAAAAGCCTCAAAACCAATACTTAATATATTAACATACATGAGGTTCACTTAGCCAAGATTGGCCTGTAAATAGTCTATTATTTATTTCAAATCTAAGAGGCTTCACAATTTAGGTAAAAAGTCAGAAAAATTAAATTTCAAAATGAATCTGTTTTGAGATGCACACAACGATTTTTCAGGGTTTTTTTGTTCCACCCCTATAACTTCTCAAGATTAAATTCTGCCTTTTTCCTAATGTTGAAGTCAGTCGACTGCTAATTCTTTAAGAAGAGATTCTGAATCAATCACATTTCTTATGACATTATTTAACATACAACCTACAGCAGCCTAGACAGAAAGCCAAATGAACTTTCAGTTCCAAGAAAGTTTACTGCTGAAAATTTATCTCTTGATGGATTATCCCCTGAAAGAGGGATAAGAGGCTTCCCAGTCACTGCAGCTGAGTAAGTAGATCTAGACAAATACACTAGTCGGACTCATTAATTTGGTTCTATAAAAACAGGTAATTGACTTCCTAATTAAATCAATAAATAATTAAGATCCTTTACAGTGATGTATCTAACAAGAAATCTATATCAAAGTGCAGTCGTATGGAAATTAATAAATGCTCCATCAAATAGTGTTATTGTGCTCTCTGTATCATTGTAGTTTTTAAGGAAATAAATAGGAGGCCTTGCTTTCAGAGTGATGAACAAGAGAAAGCTTGCTGCACTGGTAAAAATCTGCACCAGCACAGGTGAGGTACTGTTGCTGTTGTCACTGCTGAAATACACCACCCAGTGCCTCACTGTGCTCACATCCACTACCTGATCTCCACAAATCTTCAGCAACTGTAGATAAATGTCAATGAGTGCCATTTTTTCCACATGGAAGAATTCTATGACACACTTTTGCTTCACACTTACTTCCATGTCAGATGCCATTCTGTCACACTGCTCCTCAGCTGCCGTCTGTCACATGGCATCAAAATGTAATGGAATATTTGTGGCCATGTGGTTCAACCTCTACTGCTGTACCACCAACATCCACCTCTGATGTTGTAGGGCAACAAATAAAGTCGGAAGCATTACTTTTGTAGCATTGCATGTATATTCATCTCACAAACCAAGTACACAAACACTAGCTATTCTGAAGCAACTCTGTCAACTGGGTCATTGTACAGTTTCTTACTTGAACAGATTGGCAGAGCAAAAATACAAATTTTGTGATCTTCCTGCAGCTTTTTCTCTGTGGATAATTTCTTCTGAACAGGGTTGAAGGTAATCAGGATACAAAAATATACAGCATAGGTATCTGATCTCATTTCATCATTATGGTACAAGTAGTGAGTCGTATGAAGATTACACTTTGATTTTAATTTAAAAGGGTTTTACTGGTAAATTGGATTTTGTTATGCTTCATGAGAATAAATTTCATGAAGTGAGCTGAATTGCCTACCCTTACAAATTGATATGGATCAGAAGAGAAACTTCATTTCATGCAACCTTTGCAATACCCATACAGAAATGTAAAATTTATTCTTGCAGTCCTCTGTGGCTCTAATACATCAAAATTTATTTTTAACCAACTAGTTGCAAAAGTGTTTTATTTAGCTTGCTATTAATTTATCAGTTTAATTTTCATTTCTAATATCAAACAGTATTAAAAATATAATCTCCATTACATTTCTAGAAATACTTTCATTAATATATTTAATAGCACTAATTCTACACGTGCTTCATTTTCCTGCTTTATTACTATGCCTTTGCAAGCTAATCCTTTTCAAAAGAATTTAAAATAACTCTTCACTCATGAGATAATAAATATAAATGTTATAAAAATTATAGGTGTTTTATTTTTTCTTTCCTAAAAATCTAATTAGAGTATAATTGCCTTGTTTTATGCTTCTCTGAGGATTCTGTATATACTTTCCTTCATATTCTTCACTCAGGTCATAGAACTTGGTAAGTAAGTATATTCTGAAGTTATAGAATCAGTCATGTCTATTAGATTCAATAAGAATTAAACATGAACTAAAGATTTGGTGGAATGAAGAAATATTCAACTTGATGTACACAAATATATAGTGTTCCTCAGATCCAGCAAATGATCATGTTTTTAAAAAATGTTTTAGTTATTATAGAATTAAAGGAAATAAAAACATTTTCATGTTACACTTAGACAATAATATAAAAAGAATTCACTCTGTTTTGCTTAAATGAATATTTCCTTATAATCTATGGAATACTTTCGATATTTAACTTCTTTTATCATATATCCAGTCAATGTATTTCATACTATTTGCAAATTTCATATTGTTAGTAATACTTGTAAATACTTGTAAACCATCTGCTGACAAAAATCTAATATTCATACATTAGTGTAAAACTGTATTCCTAGGAATCGTCGGTCAGAGTCAAGATTCAAAAAGACGAAACTACAAAATTTCAGGGTATACTTTTAAACAAAAATGATAACAAAATGTAGTTATTCCTCTGTTAAGAAGAGTTTATTTCAAACCCATTTTTTAATATTTTATTATTTTTTTGCACACCGTTGATGCATTTTATGAAGTACTTATGATGTAAGTTTTTTTGTTCTTTTTTTTTTTCTTTTTTTTTCTTTTTTTTTCCCCTGTAAAAATCATGCATCTAGTCCTGTAATAAGCAATATTAAGTATTTGAAAGGAGTAGCAAGTGGCTGATGAACACAACAGTTGGATCCTCCACTGAGGCCAGAGCTAACTTGTTAAATATCACAGGCTAAGCCAACATAGAGTTTGGGATCTAATCTGGGTTTGGTGATGTACAAAGTTTTCAATTTCAGTGAAACTGAGGGGAGGTAAATGTAAAGCTAAGTATCTCTGTGTGGTTTTACTTACGCATTTTAAACATGGCTTTCTATCATATATGATCACATTCCAGCTGTACTGATATATCATAATCCAAAATGTATTTCTCTGTTTTCCCACACCAGAGAAAAAAAGCATTTTAGAAAAGTTAAACTGTACAAAGTAGGCAAACTTACATATAATTAGCTCATACATTTAAGATTCATTTTTCTTGATACCACCATTTCCCTGTATTAGTAAATGTCTTGAAGCATTGTTTTGAATGTTTTGAAAAACAGTGTAGTTTAAGTGAAGGATTTCTAGTAAAATATTAGTCAGTTTTGTCTTACTGTTACATCTGTGTGCAAAGAAATTAATGTTTACATTCTTTTAAACATCTTTTACATTCATAAAAATGAAAATATATTCTTGTCGAGACCATACAAACATATGTTTGTGGCCAACAAAAGTATCATGAATACTGTTGCCAGGCAACCTCCATGTGAGGATGAATACATTTCTGAGCACAGTTCACAATGTAATATAAGATTATAGGTTACTTATGAAATGTTGAAGGCTACTCTGCTGTTTCTATGAAATGCATTTACAACACTATAAAAAAAATCTGGCATTTTAAATTCATGCTAATTTTATTTTTCATTGAAAAATACCAACATGAAAATAATGAACACCACAAAAAGATGCAAAGAATCCCACCATTAAACTTTAGTGAAAAACACTTAAGTCCATGAGCAACACTGAGATCTTATTCATCCCAACAATTATGCTGTTTTTTGTTTGTTTGTTTGTTTGTTATTAAGGCAAATACTGCTTCCTTGAAGAGAGATCCTATTTTATGAAAGTATAAGAACGTATCTATTAAAGCATTCCATTAAAGCATGGGGAAAAAGAATCATATGTAGATAGAGCAGTAATATCAATGCTATATATGCATGAATTGGACATCCTACAAAGCTTCAGATATTCACAAGATAGCTCCATCAAATGGTACAATATGTTCGTTCTACATGAAAACTAGTTACAATTGTTTTCTTTTTTCTTAATAATCAGAATTAAAATTGTGCATATATCGTGGAATCAGATAAAAATAAACTGAGACATTTTAGCATAGAAAATGGCAAAAATATTGACTTCATCTTTAAGTATTATCAAGATATAGAAACACATAATCAAATTCTCATTGCAAAGCAAAGGAACAGTACTCAAGCAGTACCTTCTATTTCTCATGTTGTCCCATTGTGATTAAGAAAAAATAGCACTAGCAAAGAACTTCCTCTGTTGCTAAAGGTATGTTAATTGAGGTTTAAAATAAATCTTAGAAAATAGTTCCTTTGAACCATTTTGTCTTCTCATCTTTCCTTTATATAGTTTGACTAAGTCATGAACTGTGACCTTAGACTTGTTGGACAGATGAGTGTAGCAAAGTCAAGATATTATTCAGATGTATAATTCACCATCATCAGTTATTGTATTGGTTTGCCAAAAAGGAACTACTGTTTCTTTTATTTGTAAGTATGTCTAGTTTTATAAAAAGCAAAAACATGGGAGGAGTACTTTCACAATATAAAAAGGATATTAAGCTACGTTAATGCATCCAGATGACGGTAAGGGTAAAAGTGCTGGTTTTGTCTGGAGAAAACAAAGCAACCTGACAAGATCTCTACAACTTCATGAGCAGGAGAAATGGGCAGGGAGGCACTGATCTCCACTGCAAGCAAAAAAAAAAAAAACCATGGGAATGAAAAATGTTGTGCTGGGGAGGTTCATACAGGATGTGAGGAAAAAAATCTTTACCATTGAGGATGATAAAAGACTAGAGGAGGCTTCCTAGAGGGGCAGTTGAAACCCCATGTCTGCTAGCATTCAAGAGGCATTTGGATAATGCCTTTGTTAATGTTTTAACTTTTGGTTAGCCCTGAAATGGTCAGGCAGTTGGACTAGATGATCTTGAAAGACTCTTCCAAGCAAATTCCTCTCCCCTCTTCCCCTCTCCTTCCCCCACTTTCTATAAATAGTCATGTGAGCATTAGTATTTCATGACAAATCTGCTATATTTACAAAGAGATACAATATCCAGAAATATGAAGTATTCTTTAATTTTCTGCTGTTGGTAGCATCACTTATTTCTATTAAATGTGACAGAGAGGCCACATAGATAGCTCCAGCTATTTAAAATTTAGGGGCTACTATAAACTAATGTATTTAAACTGATAATATGTACATGAAGTTATTAAAAGTTTGAGTTAAAGCAGCTATTCTTATTTTAGGTGAATGTTTTAGGTTGGAGTAGGTTATTGCATGCCTATGTATCTCATTTGGCCCTTAAGAGAACAAAGCTCAAGCTTGACATAAGTCAATGTTTTATCTCAGGTATTATAACAGACTTTGTTATGTATACAATATTATATTGTAAATGATTCATAGGTTAATTAGTGTTTATGACTAAGATTGAATTATTTTGTTAATTAGTAATTGGCATTTACTAACTTTCAAAGTTCCTTTGAAATTTTCATATCCCTTGTTTAACCCAGCTCCCTGGGTAATTTTTAATTGGAGAAAATAATATATTTTTAGTCCAGAGCCTCTTAATTCCATAATTGGTGCTGTTAAGTATGAGAAATATAAAACATTTTGGCTTCTGTGCAACTGACATAAAAATAGCAAGAACACTGAGGATCTGCTAGTTGGAAACAAAAAAATGAAAAAATCTGAAGATAGTAAGTGGGAATAATATGCCAGAAAACAAATTTCAGAACATTAAACTTTTAGGGAAATGGCCTGAATACTCTGACCAGAGAATTCTGGACATGTGGGACTTGTGAAGAAGGATTTGGGAAAGAACTTCCAAAGATGATTAGGGATTTGGGGTAGCTGATTATTTGTGATCTCTAAACACAGTATTTTGTGCAGGTTGCTTTTGGTTTTCATAGAATTTTGAAAGGTTAAATTTTAATCAAGCTTGTCTCAGATTTCATTTCTTCAAAGTAACTGAGCTTGAAAGGAAATATCTATATTACCTCTGGAGGTAAATTGTATCTTAGGTAACACATTCCGCGGGAGGATTCTATCTATCTATCTATCTATCTATCTATCTATCTATTTATTTATTTATTTATTTATTTATTTATTTATTTATTGTCTATATCTATATTTAGCATTATCTTCAGATTTGGAAATCCATCATAGCCAAGAAGAAATTCTATCTCATCCCACTGAATTTGCACTGCACTAAAAAGCAACAAAGCAAACTTCTACCTAAATAAAATAAAATAAAAATATTAGATGTAGACTGATTAATTTTAAATTATTATTTTTTATTTAAGAAAGAAGGATAAAAGCAAAAGTCATGTCACCAGAGGTATCCAGATAGCAAAATCAGATGAAGAAAAATATTAATTTCAACTCTCTGCTGTCCTTTGAGAAAAAAACATACAGGGGAAATTATCTCAGTTTTCCAGTATAGAAGCTCAGTTTCAAAAATCTGCCCATAGTTAGGGAAGAGTTGTTCCCAATGACTGTAAATAGCCCTTTCTTCTTGACAGCTCTGCTGTTGTAGTAATACTGCCAAAAGATATAGGCCTCAAGGTATTTACAGTACAGAATCAGTGAAATGTTTCACTGTGAATAATGTATTTTGGCAGATATTTGATCATATCTTTGAAAAGTAAAACTGAAAGTAGACTTCCAAAGTGTTCAGGCATTTCATCTTTTTAAAAGAGATCCTTTGATGAAGCAATACAGACTTAGCTATCCTGTCTCTCTTTTTCTCCCACTACATCAAGATATTAAGTTGTATAACTTTGATGATCATATCATCCCTTTCAAAATCATGGAAAATATTTCCAAATGTACATTAAAATAAGCTATCTGCAAATGTTACTTCTTTATGTTTCAGACCTAGCTTGAATACAGGAGTAAGACCTGAATCTATTCAGAGTTCAGTGTGTTCAAAACAAAAAACTTCATTGGAATGAGAAGACTTTCAACATACCAGTTCATTATCCATTCATGAATGAAATCAGCAATAACGAGAAAATCTCAGACTAAAAAAAAAATGGAAAAAGTGAGACAGATCCCATGACAGGAAAAAAAAAAAAAAAAAAAGAGAGAGGGAGAGAGAGAGAGAGAGAGAGAGAGAGAGAGAGAGAGGAGAGGGAGAAAACTATCTGTCTGCACGTGCATGTGAACAGTATGTGCTAGAAAAATTAAAGATATCTATCTGTCATCTATCTGGACTTCAGTAAGGTCACTGAACACAGTCTGCCATAGCATTCTTCTGTCCAAACTGGAAAGATATTAATTTGGTTGGTGGACTGTGTGATGGATGAGGAACTGGTTGTGAAATCATACCCAGAGAGCAGTAGTCAATGGCTCAATGTCTGCATGCAGATCAGTAATGAGTGGGGCCGATTAGTGATCAGTACTGTGACCAGTGTTCTTTAATATTTTAATCAATGACATCAGTGGTGGGATCAAGTGCACCTTCACAGCAAGTTTGTGAATGAAGGTGTCTGGTACAGTCGACAGGCCCATCTGATGCCATTAGAGAGACCTGCACAAGTTGAGCAGCAGGCCAAGTGAACCTCGTGAGGTTCAATAAATCCAAGTGCAAGATCTTGTACCTGGGTTGTGACAATGCCTGCTATCAATACAAGCTGGGGGATGAAAGGATAGAGCACATCTCTGCCAAAAAGAACTTAGGGGTACTGGTGGACGGTAAGCTGGACACAAGCACAGAGATGTGCTTTCACAGCCCAGAAAGACAACCACATTCTGGGCTGCATCAAAAGAAGCAAGGACAAAAGAAGTGAGGCTAGTGATATTGCTCCTCTATTTTGTGCTGGTGAAAGCTTACCTGGAGTACTGTGTTCAAATGAGGAGTCCTCAGTACAGGAGAGATGTGGACCTCTTGCAGAATATCCAGAGGAGGGCCACAGAATGATCCACCTCCCAAGTGAGAACAGGCTGAGAGAGCTGGGGGTGTTCAGCCTGCAGAAGAGAAGGTTCTGGGGAGACATGAGAGTGGCCTTTCAGTACCTAAAGGGGTAAAAGGGAAGATACTCTTTTGTAGGGTCCATTGTAATAAGACAAGGGGAAATTGTTTCAAACTGAAAGAGAGGAGATTTAAACTGAATATACCCAAGACAACAAGGGCAGTGAGACACTTGAATAGGTTACTCAGAGAGGTGATGGATACTCTGTTGTCCCTGGAGGTCTGAGCAACCTGATATAGCTGTAGGTGTCCCTGTTCATTGCAGGGGAGTGGGACTAGAGGCCCCTTCCAGCTTTGATTCTATGAAAATCAAGCTACACAAAACACATCACAATTAGTCTTACTCCTCTAATTACGTTATTTAATTATTTGATCTCTACAAACTGATCAAAAATATACGTTTCATGGGCAGAAAGGAATGCCCAATTTAGCATTTATAGCAGCAAATGGTTGCTTCCCCTTTGAACACTGGACAACAAACCTGATTATGAGCCTAACGTTTGATAAGCCTGCATGATCTGTAAGTCACTAGATGCAGAAGTACTTTCTGGATAGATTAAGTCTTGAAGGGAAAGAGAGAGAGAAATAGAGAGAAATTGTGGAGGCAATGGTAACTGAATGAAACTAAGTAGCAAAATCACAGTCACTGAAGTAATTGAATATTTCTAACTGTTAAAGTACATCCAGCCCATAGAATTGCTAACACTTATAAATTAAACTTCTAGTAAGGTTAGGGTAGGAAAATTTGTTCTCAATTGCATTAGTCAATTGTACTATTCATTGAAGCAAAACAGCTAACTAGGTTTAAATGGATATAAATGAGACTGAGTGGATACAGTCAACAAATGATCTTTCTTGAAAGATTTTTATTTTTTTTTTTTTTGTACAAATCTTATTCAAGTGTTAAAAAATCAAATTAGTTTACAAAACTGAAATGGACATGAGAGTAATTTTTTTTAAATCATTTAGACACTTTTTGTATATCTTATTAATAATACATATGTGACATATAGAATATAGGTAAATGATTTTTAAAAATATAAATATATTATAAGCATGCATATATTACATATATTACATATATACATATAAAACCTTGTATTCATATGCATAATCACTTTAAATTTTATACACATTATGCACATGCATATACATATTTTTACTGAAAAAATAATTCATAAATAAAAATTGATTTTGCTTTGGAAATGAAACACCATCTGATGTGTTTTTGTTTATTTTTTAAGGAAAAATCAATCATGTAAAATCTATGTCTTTTTAAAAATGGGCAACAATGTGTTATTTTATGGTATAAAACTGTTTTTATAAATGTAACCAAAATAAATGGAGATGCATCATTTTTTTTATAACTGTAAAAAATTCAAGTGTGTCCTTTGCCTTAATATAATTCTTTCTCATTTCACCCAGACAATTATTCTTACTTTCAAACAGAAATGGTGAAATTTTTATCAGGACATTTCCCATTTGCTATTAAAAATACTTGATGAGGGTTGAGATGGTTTACTTGAAATTATATGAAGTTAAAATTCATTTCATAATACAACAGTAGGGCATCTGCTGAGCATCAGGAGAATTTTTACATACAAATGAGGCAATGTAAAATTTATACTCTGGAGGTAATCATTAAGAATTCTAAACATCTGAAATTCATCACTCCATGGGTGATGATCTGATGTCTCCACTCCATACATAAGGATAGAATTACATTAGAATTCTTAAAAAAGTGGTCTTCATGGTCATAGAGGGCCAGTTTTAGGCCTTTGTGAATAATGCATAAGCAGAGATGGAAAGAGATTTCAGTCAGAGCTCTAACCTGAACAATTACAGAAGAGCTTTAAAATACAATGAGTTTCTTTGATTCTATTCTTTTTAAAAGCTCTTACAATCAGTGTATCCTAAATTTATCATAATATATGTATGAGCTATCAGAACTAAATAACTCATTTCCATCAAATGATACCAGTCCTATGTAGATAAACTGCTTTTGATGTTTCAATCGAATTAGAGTAACTAAAGATTTCTGCCTATAACTAATTTCTTCAGTGTTGCCACAAAACACAGTTTGTTCTGTAAATTATTAATTGTGCAAAACTTTATACTCTCTCCTGGAAACTGCTTCTTAGTGTCTTGTTACTGTTACTTTCACCTTGAATTTCAATGAAACTTAAAATTGTCTGTGCATTATCAGATTCAAAAAGACATCTTTTAGGAAGTTTTATTTCCAGTGTCCTCTTTATGAATGGGCAACTCTAAAATATATAAAATCAGGAGTTTCGCAAAATTCACACTAGCTTGGTCCAGAAAAGAAGAACATAGAGCATGAGAGTACAAAAAACTACAGAGACAGCAGTACGTGAACCATAAAAATAAAAATAAAAACCCTATGTTTTCAGGAAGTGCCTTCTCAGCAAGGACAATGCAGTGGGAACTGCTGAGATAACTTTGATGGCTTGTCACACATCTGCAACCTTTTTAGGTTTCTATTTGATTACTAGAAGATCTAGAAGGTCTGCTTCTGAGATATGGAATTTTCTCTATGCTCCTATGTAATATATAAAAAAGATGAAGAATGGAGAAATTCATTATTTATTCCTGCATGTACACTGATCTAAGATAACTGTTTAATTTTGAAAAGATCCAAGAAACCAACTGAAATGAAATTATAAAGGGCAGTTACATTTATTGAAGTTATGTAATAACAAATAATATTTTGAAGAACGTTACACATACATTTATTCATCCAAATAATTCCTGTATTTCGGTCATTTACCTGAGAAGTATTTTAGTGGGCTAAAAATGAAAGAGTAAGCAATTAAAAGATCAAAGAAGAGAAAAATGAAAGTGTATGTTTAAACACAATTTTATTTATTTAGTAGATATAAACCCATTTATTATCTATGCAATATCAAGTATCTCAGCAAAATAGTTTCTTTCTGTTCCCTCTCTACCACAACTCTGTGCCCACATCTGTTTCTACATCCCTGAAGAAAAAAAAAATACATATCTTCACACACTCTCCCATTTTGTTATACTTTTCAGACCTATGTACAAATCCATACAAAATCTCCTGCCACCAAGTGAGAAATGCATTTAAGAAGGGGCCCCTACTTTTTTGGAAAAATAAAAATAAAATTGAAAAGAAAATAACGTCTAATGCTCATTGTAATGCTTTAACTAATGAAAATAGTTATTTTACTTTCAGCACAGAATCACTTTATATACGCTCTATGCCAAATTTGTTATTTTAGAATAAAATGCTACATTTCAAGGTTAACATAATAAAATGATATTGTCTGTTCTTCAGACTTTAATTTTAATTGCCTCAACTTTCTTTCATTTTATTTTTAATATGTCTGATGCAACTTTTAATTGTGTCATTCTGTTCCACTTTCCATCTACATTTCTCTAATCTCATCACTGTCTGAATTTTATGTCTTTTTTATAAGATAAAATTTAGACACAAGTAAATGAGTTGAGGAGGGAAGAACAGAACAGCACTTTATTGACACGAAGTAAGAATGCTACTAACATTTTTATATACCTTGGGGACAAAATTGAAAAAAGAGAGAAAGAACATTGTTTATGAACACTTCCTAATTGAAAGTGACAGTAAAATGGTTAGTCATGAAAGTCACAATGTGATTCAAAGTTTAGAATTCACAAGCACAGGTTTTCTATTCCACTGAAAATTAACTGAAGGCGTTAACAGAAAATATACTAAACACCTCCTTGATTATCTAATTCAAAAGACAAGTAGTGTTAATCTAATTCAGCTTCATAAGTTGGAAGGAAGGTAATGAAAGAGATATCCATCGAGTAATTTAATGTTCTTTAAACTTACACAATTAATTAACTTGGTAGAAGTACTCTAACTATAGAATAGACAGTCTAGAAGATAGCATGATCAAAAATATATTGAAAGTTGCAATGGGATTAATTTAGTTAGGACATTTCAAAGAATTTGCTGCAGAGAGACATTTTCCTAATGTACTCATTTTACTGACTGCTTAGGAAAGGGCAGTCTCAGCACTATTAAAACAAATTTTCAGCAATCATAGACACTTTTTTTGGAAAAAAAAAAGATGGATCATAGAATAAATTCTCAAATAATTGTGCAAAAAAGCAAGATTCTGAATAGAGAGAAGAGCGTGCAATCTGAGAAGGCAATTCTCATTAGTGTTTTTATTTTAATCCTTTTATCACTGACATAAAGGACAAATTATTTCAGTTCGCTGAAGGGGTAAACTGTTCACAAAATAACTACAGAATCAGTGACGGGCAAGAAAAGCACCAGCAGAGGAGAAGTGACTCCTACAAACAATTTTTAAATGGTAATCTAGAAATCTAATTTAAGATTTGCGTACCTGAAGGACAATGAGGAACACTATACTGAATAATTTCAGCAGTTAGTAACCAACGACACTTGGAAAGAAAAACTGAAGAATCAAAGCTCTTTTTTAAGTTCCCATTTGTCCTCCAGTTACTTCTTTCAAACAGCACTGAAACTTATACAAACTTCTAGAAGCTTAATTTCATTTTCTAACTTTCTATACAGTTATCATCCTCATTATTCATTTTTAAATGTTATGCTGATTTTTTAAAAGAATTTATCATCTTAAAATGATCTTGATTAAATTTGGAAGAGTAAGTTCTTTAGCCTTTTTTGGGGAAGGATATAGGAAAGTGTACAAATTCTCTCACCTATTCTGATCAACTTTATAAATAAATACATGGTTAAACAATAGATTAATAGACTGACATGTAGGCAGAGTCAGAAGCACTTGCTTCTCTCCCGTGTGTACTCCAGATTCAACCTGAAACAACATGGCCAGACTATCAGTCTTGGACATGGAGAATAAAAACAGCAGGAGCAGGACACTTGTTCTATGTATTTTCCTTACAAGTAGTACTTATCTTTCCCTTTTTGTCCAAGTGCTGAAGTAAATCAGAGGAGAGGCAGATACCAGTCTGCTTAGCGAAGAATAAGGAAAGTAAGTGCTTCACGTCTTAGAAGAGATGGAGATCATGAGGGTGTTACAGATTTGTAGTAGGCGTGGCGAGGAGACGGTGTGTGACGGGGTCAGGTTCCCTATGCTCAGGGCTTGCCAGGTGCTGTCCCATAATAGGACAGCGTGTATGCAAGGGGTGTAGACAAAGCGGGACGAGAATATTTAAGTGCCTGCTACATTTTAATAAACGCCATTTTGCTTCACCTATACTTGGGGTCTGTGTGAGCATTTGGCCCCGACCTGGTTAGGGGTCGGTTTCGCTGGCAAAGCAGCATCTTATGGGGTGGAAAACGAATGATGCAGAGAGAGCGGCAACACAGATTACACTTTTATGTGTAGTGGAGGGTCCAGTGGGAAAAAATGTTAATATTAACACATAGACCATAGCCCTCAGCAACAAACAAACAAACAGGACTATCCACATCTGTTGCAAAAAAGTTGACTTTATCTCAACATAAAGGGTACTGGAAGCTGATCTTAGTTTTAAATAAACTCTCACAACAGTTGAATGGATTAATTGGAGGTGTAAATGTTTCTCCTAAGTTTGTTAAAAGTGTGAATGGATCCCTGAATTAGACAGACCAATGTGAGGAAAGTACATATTTAGTTCAGCTCAGCAGAGTATAATAACTATAGAACTAGCAAAACAATTTTGAAGAGAACAGTAAGTCTGATCTGACTTCAGCCCATACATTCCACCCTTGTGAATGAAATGTCCAGCATCAAGACATACAGAGAAAAGCAAAGGGAATCAGTCTCATGTTGCTATCTAAATGTTTATTTAAATTACTCCATTTTGCTTAAATATCGATTTCAGTACATCGCTATAAAATTTTTCTATGTTAAAATCCTATGTGACATTAAATATCTTTCCAATAAAATTGATTTTGATATTAAGAATTAAATCCTCCACGTATAGAATCTCTAAAAGAACACAGAGAGGATTGGATGTCTACAGCCAAACCCACATTTTGATCTCTTCTCATGAATGTTTTAAATTTCTGTAGTGCTGTGATACTGTGATATTGTTTACGTATTTGTTTACTTTTGGTTGCATGAAAGTGTCACCCTCTACTGATTACTTTTAATGTATAGTGGAAAGGAGACTTCTCCCTATTTGGGTGAGAAAATAAACATAATCAATGAGTTGATTAATTACTTATTCAGCAGTGACAACATAGAGATATTAATCTAACTTGATTCCTGATACAGGCAGTGAGGAGACCTTCTGAAGTAATAACTGTGGGTTTTTTTTTTTAGTTTGTTCTTGTTTTGTTTTGTTTTTAGCTGGGAAAGTGTTAATTTTCTTCACAGAGGCATATATGGTGCTATGTTTAAAATTTGAGGAGGAAGGATGTTGATAGCACACTTGTGTTTTAGTTGTTGCTGAGCAGAGTCAAATTCTTTTTTCTTCTTCAGCAAAAAAGCTGGGGATGCCAAACTGCTGGAAGGAGATGGAGTCAGAATAGTTGATCCCAACCAAAGTGATATCCCACATCATATGGCATCACACTCATAAAAGCTGGAGTAAAGGGCAATGAGTTCAAAATGATGGCATTTGTCTTCCCAGGAAACTTTACACGTAATAAGCCCTGTTCTCCTGAAAGTAGCTGAACTTTTGCTTGCCAATGGGAAGTAGTGAATGAATTCTTTATCTTGCTTTGTGGCTTGTGCTTTACCTGTAAAACTGTCTTCATCCCAACCCATGAGTTTTCTCACTTTTACCTTTCAGATTTTCTTGCCCATTCCGCTGATGTATGTGCCTCACTGCCTGCAAAGTGAAACATCAAGAATTATTCAAAGCAGAAATTTAGTTTGTACAGTTTATATGAATGTGAATAAACAATAATCTTTGTAGTCACTTATAAAGATTTATGACTTACTTTTCAGTTTGTATTGAGGTGCCAAAATAATTCTGAATTCTATTCATTCTATCATTGTGAGCAAAGGATGCGACCTCCTACAAAATCAGGTAAACTGCACTTAATGTGGTGGTGTAAACATTTCTTAACATGGCAGTTTTTCATTGTATAGGATTGTATAGTTTGTTTTTCTCATTTATTTATTTATTTTTAAACCTAAAGGCCACTTCAATCAAATTGAATTAACTTTAATTTGTGGTTAGGCTGGTAATGCATAAGGGTATTTAAAAATACAGGTTCCTCATCACTGTATTAAACAACCTAATTTATGTAATTCTCTATGAAATATAGCTCCTATTTAATCATTAAATAATTTGTGCATCAAAGACCACTTTCTGCATCCTTATGAATCTAATTCATTTGAATTTTTAATGGCTAAGAGCACGGCTGACTTTAATCTTTTCTACATCCTCATTCCAAGACAGAAATTGTACATGAGAAAATCATAAAAGCCATAACAATGCATTTGAATCCCACACCTATGTAAATGGCCACATGAATATGTAAAAAAGTACTTTACATTACTAGACTTTAAATTACTAGAACTACTCAGCTGCTTTAAGTTAAATGGGTATTTCTCAGCTCTGCTTTGACTAGGACCTTACTTAGTAAGGCATCTGCTACTCTCCCATTCTTTCTGCAGATATGTAAAAGATAAATGATTCAAAATGCTTTTCTCGCAATTTAAAGAACTTCAAAAGCAAAGTAGCATCATCTAGCACAGTGATATTCTCCCTACCAAGATCATTATTATTTTTTAAATTCTTAAAAATATCACAAGTCTACTAACAGCTTCAAGAAGTATTTGTGAAAAGACATGATAAGTTTCTTACTAAAACAGAATCATCAGATCATCCAGCACAACTCCAATGAATCTATGAAGCCACAAAGATTTCCTCCAGCCTAACAGTGGGTAATAAAGCTTTTCTACACACTAAACACAAATTTAACTTCTAAAATTCTGGAATTATTCATGAGCATCCATAACTGTAGATGTGGATTAACATTCACATTATGAAGCTAGCAATGAATAGCATTGTTCACCTACAGACCTAAAGTAAAATATAATGTATATATTTGTTGATCTCTCACCTGTGCTTGACATCACAGTTATCTACTTTTTACTTTGATCATTAAAACATTCAATGACAGAAAGCCAAAAATTGGTTTTGGCAAACAAATAAGGGATATGACAGAAAATGGACTTAAAAGCTTCTATACTTTTTTTTCTCTCTATCTCTTATATCCTTCAAATTTATCAGCCATCCAAACTATTACTTCATGTCTCTGTCATCAAAATTATCTATCTCAATGACATTAGATTTGCAAAATAAAAGGCTAAAAGTTATTAGAAAAGCCACCACCAAACAAACAAAATTTCCTCATGGTTTTAGTGAGTTTTGTCAAAGATTAGCAAGGTTTTTTAAAGACTGAATTATCGATCTGTATTACACTTGAAAAAGTAAAAGCTATAAAACAGCCTACAGTAAATTATGTTTGCAGAAGATTAAACTAAATCAACAACCATTTTGCAACTGCAGAGTAGAAGCTCTACTTACCTTAATAAAATGAAAGAAAAAAAAAGACCAATAAGTAACATAAATAATTTACCAAATATTGCCAAGACAGTAATGCTTATGCCTAGAGATTCTACCATAGATACTAATTATACCTTCATCAGTGGACTGCTGCCATTTGCTGAGGCAATCTTCCTAAAACATTGCTAAGTAGAGTTCCCCTTTAAGAATGATATGTGATGTGCTAAATTCTGCTCCAAATTCTCTGGCTTCTCACTGTCAAACACTGCAGCAACAAGTATTGGATTGATTCTACAAAAGCACCAGAATTTTTTGAAGAATATCAAATAAGTATATCATAACTGCACTAATGTTACACCTATCCACTTAACATTCTAGAAAACTTCTTAATATATCTCTAGACCTTGAAATAGGACAGAATAAAATCCTGACAAGACAAGAAACATCTGTGATTTGATTTTCTAAAGACTTCATGGCTTCAGTAGAATTAGTATAAGTATTCAGTTTTTCTTTGATAATGGACTATATTCATTCATATTCTAACGGTTCACAGAAGTCATAAATATATTTTACAGTAATGGAGCCACACAATTTTCTGTATTGCAGCCATGGCAAATTGAGATTATCACTCATACAAGAGTATATGTTCAATGCAAAAGGAATAAAAGTATTCATTAAGTCCCCTCCAGCTCTGCTGAATGTGTCTATAACCAGAGTATGAATTTATAATCTACCATTGCTTCCCAAATTTCTATGTACATGGGAAAATTAGGAAAAAAAAAAAAAAAAACAAGACACAAGAATAATTTTATTTTACTCTACACCAGGTATCTCAACACATGATAGTCTAGCCTTAGCTATGAGAATTAAGCCTTAAATTTTAAAATTCAAGACATACTACAGTACTGATTTCTGCATGTATTATTTTAGTCTTTTCAATATTCTGTGGTTTGTTTCCTGTTTATTGCTCTATTTGCTTACAGATTACCATAACTATAATCATGAAAAATTGTCCCTAGCAAATCAAATTCCAAAAAGCTAACAAAATCAAAAATAATTCTGTTTACTATTATCTTTCAGGGAATATATAACACTTTTGACAGTTATTGCAAAGAATGTGAAATGTCATAAACCCATTATCATTACAACGATTTTCAGAGCAACTGAAAATGATATAAACTCAACACAATTGTGTCTACATTCCCAAACTAGTTAGTCTGGCACCATTCATCATGTCTAATAGTCAAGAAAGGATGTAAACCAGAACTGGGAAGGTTTACTCCTGGCCACCTTTCACCCATGGTAGAAATATTTCTGTAGCCTCTGGCTAAATAAACAATGAATAACAATGAGGGTTTTTACTGAGGGAGAGGGAGAAGGAAGAAGAGAAAAACTGGAAGATGGGGAAAAGTAAAAATTGTTGTTTTAACATTTAAATACTTTTCAATCATTAGGAGCACTGTAACATAACAGAATAACTCAAAAAACGTGCTCTTTTTATTTCTCATAGAAACATGAGAAGGCTGCCACTATTTTTGAATACCTGCACTTGACAACTCTAACAGGACGTGGACAGAAGAAATGAAAAAGTCTTAAAGATTATCAAGCTGGAACTTAAGTGGAAAATTTTTGCTGTTTTCGAGCCAAAGCAAAAATCTGATAGCCTTAGAAGATCAGAAAGGGCCAGATTGCCTGTTAGATAAATCAGTGAAATTCATAGATGTAATCCAATGCAAACTCGTTTTTTAAGCAGCATCAGTATATCAATATATCACAAATCTTTTAGTAACTCACTGGTCCCTTTTTTTTTTTTTTTTTTTTTTTTGTACAGCAGCTTCTTGGGTTTATCAATCATAGGTCATATTTTTTACTCTGTCTTTGAAATAAAGTTATGGCAGAGTATCATCTAGACTAAACTTAGAAGAGAAGCTAGAATATTTGTTCTTATTTTCAGCTTGGCCATTAGATGATGGCAGTCATGACAGTGACCTGGTCCTGGTGGGAAATCTACTTAGAGAAAATACCTGCCTACTGTCCTGGAAACTAGTCCTGGGAACCAGGAACATTCTCGATAGGCACAGCTAACCTTTTTAAACATCAGCTGAGTACCTAAGAACAGGAGATCTCTCAATGATATCATTGATAAGGACAAAACCAAAGAACTATGGCAGCAACTTATCATCTGAAAAGAAGATAGTCTGAGAAGGTAAAATTTTACCCAAGAGAACAGGAAGGACCATTACTATTTGTTGTCTCAGTTGAAACAGAAAAATTAGCAACATCTGTTGGCCAAAGACATTGTGCTACACCTGTTTATGTCTCTGTGTTACAAAAGGACTCTGTTTCTATCCAATATGGAGACTGTCTGTCTTGGAAAACATCTTGTGTTGCATTAACTTCTTTCCACCAGGATTTCCTAAACAAATTAAACATTTTCTAGTGATGCCTAACAGACTCTGATGCAGATCAATTTAAAGTGGGAATTCAATCAATATTTATTTGAGTCCCACTCTTGAGCCTACTGAAGGGACTTGGTGCTTTCTGAGAGCCTTTTCCTTAATTCTCTTCCTTCTGATATTAATTTTATTAATTAGACTATTGTAAGAACCGTTTGACTTTTCCCCACAGTTCTCATATCAGTTTCATGTACTTGGTACTGGTATATTACATTTATATAAATAATGAACTATGCATGAACATCATCTATCATAACTGTAGTCTTGATAAGTACAACTTCTCATAATTATAGTTTTTATCATAGTATTGATCATTACAGCCCATAATAAGCATATTCACTATAATAGTATTGATAAATTTGTTGAATCAATAATACAGAATCCTAAAAAGTCCATACTGTGATCTCTGTTACACCACAGGTCAGGGGGTCATGGAGATCATGATATCATGACTTTTTAATCATACCATGTGGTGCAGTTGACATGATGGAGGGAAGGGATGACATACAGAGGGACCACAATAGCCTTGAGAGGTGGAACTGTAAGAACTTCATGCCAGCAAGGCCAAATGCAAGCTTCTGCACCTGCATCATAGCAATACCAAGTACAAATACAGATTGGGTAGAGAATGGAATGAGAGCAGCCTGAGGAGGACTTGGCAGTGTTAGATGATGAGAAACATCATACACCAGAAACGTGCCCTTGCAGCCCAGAAAACCAACTGTATTCTTGTTTGCATCAAAAGCAGCATAATCAGCTGGTCAAGAGAGGTTATTCTCCTTTTCTACTAGGCTCTCCTGAGTCCTCATCTGGCATATTGCTTTCAACTTTGGGACCCACACCATCAAAAGGACATGGACCTTGAGGAAGAGGAGAACCATAAAGACACACAGAAGGCTGGAGCAACTCTTACAAAAAGAGGCAGAAAGAGTTGGAATTATTCATCCGAGAGAAGAGAAGGCTCTTAGAAGATGTTTTAAAGGCCTTTCGGTACCTAAATGGACCTACAGGAAAGCAATACTTATTACACTTTTTTGAATGTTACACATAAGAAAAGCATATTCACAGGCTGACCATATATTCAGCTTATCTGCAATCACGTCTATTATACATCAATATGCTAAATAGAACTTAATCTCAGATCCTTGATTACCATGACTGCAGATATATACTCGCAGCTTCAATTTGATGATTTTACAGCTAGTGTGGGCTAAAAACTCAAACTATATGCTAGGACATTTTGTTTGTACAAATTAACAAATTAACTCATCACATTTTCTACATTAAAATGTATCTCATGACTATTTGAACAATAGGGTAAAAAAAAAAAAAAAACAGCCAAAACAAGGGAGATGTCTTTGAAAGAAGAAATTATCACCCTTACCTCTCTGTTCATCTGTCAAAAATTTTCATAAAGAACACTCTTTAATCATGCTTCAGATACAACTTTTTATCTGCTGTAGGCTTTGTATTTGCATCCACCTCGATTATAGCTAAACCTCTGAAGTTATCTGAAGTGATAGAATGCTTTCGAGATTTATATAAGTATCAGCTTACATATAAACTAGGTCATATAAGTATGTAGCATCAGTGTTTTTCACCAAATAGAGAATACATTAATAGTGAAATATTTTAGTTCGAAGAGCAGGATATAGTCTATGTGAAACACTAACAATGAGAATACATGTTGGTTAAATAATAATTTTAATTCAATACTGACATAATATAAATATTCCCCTAGACAACTGCAACACTGTAACAGAATTTCTGTATGTTCTGTATGTTCTTTTAGAGCATCACAAACAAACAGATAATATGTTACCCTTATAATTAACACTTCCAGTTAAGAAACCTTTTGACATATCAACTGGTTGGACTTTCACTTTTGCATTCTAGTTTCTTTTTGTTGTTTTGGTTGTGGGCTTTTTTTTTTTTTTCTTCCTACAGTAATTTTTTTTTCCTGGATAAACACACTGAAAATGCCCATTTCTATATATAATAATTTAAGTGTTAATCACGGCAATAGCCATCCAGTGTTTGTATCTCTCTGCCTCTGCTTCTTTAGCAGATAGTATCCCCAACTCTGCTGGCCAGAACTAGAATTTGAATTCTTCTATGCCAGGAATGTAGGTAGCTTGCTCTAAATCTTTAAATTAAAGTTTATCTCCTCACTTTATATTTCATTTTATTGTATAGCAGAGCAAGAAGCATGATCTACATATTAATGTAGAAAATATTGTGTGGCACTGAATACCTTTTAGAGATAAAAAACATTTAATATGTAGTGTATGTCAGCCCAGTAATGACTTCGAACTCACAGATTATATATGCAGAGTAGAAGGAAGTAGTGAATATTCTTTAAGAAAAACAACTTTGAGGTTTCTATTCCCACTGGAATGTGTTGGCTAAGAAAAAAAATATAAGCCACACATTCCTGAAAATTTAATATCAGACTGATCTTGAATTATTTTTTTTTCCCCTGTAAAACACCTTGTATAAAGTAGCAAATATTATTCACCTATTTTCAGAACTGTGTCAACTTGACCGATCATTTCACATTATTGAAAGTTGTAGTTAGAAACCGAAAATCATATTTTCTTTCATATAAAATTAAATAACACAGTATTCTGTAACCATTCACACAGAATTAAAAGTTATTATCAAGGTAAGCGAATAACAAATTTTGTTATTTCTGATCATAAGCCCTTGTGAAAGAAACAAAAGTGAAATAGTTCTTATTTCTCTCCTTCATAAAGTTAATTTCTTTTTTCTTTTCAAATTTCAATAAATAATCTTGTTATATAAAGAAAGTGAATGTAGGTTGATATGTGCAAGTATTTATTCTCAAGATCTGCAACTGATGACATATGTCCAGTTCAAAGTCATCTTTTGAAAAAACGGGGATTGGGAGGAGTCTGGGAAGTGGCAGCAGCTCCCAAGAGTGCTCCCCAGAGAAAAAAAAAGATCACAATTGCATCCAAAATAAAGCATACATACACAAAGCACCTTGCATCCCCATCCACCCCAATCTCTACAATAATACCTTCTAATGACCCCCAATCAAGCTTTCTATCTTTGTTTCATTAGGGCAAAGATGTTTCATTACAGGTAAAAACACTATCCTCTATGACGGCTATGTCTTAGATGTCCCTTTGCTATTGAGTAAGATTACTGGATATTAAAATGACCATTATTTCCTTGTTATTTATTACGATTGTCATAACATGGAGTCAATACAGAATCAGCCTTGCAAACTAGGGAAGGAGGAAATGGAAGAATTTGACAAACTAAAAGCAATGCAGTAAGAAGACAGAGGACAGATAGGACAACTTAGAAAACAGACTCTCTCAGAGAACTTAGAACAATGATTCAAGCTGCAGGAGTGAAAGCACACAAGGGTTACAGCACTTGAAATATCTGACAAAGGTAACTTTGCCACACCAGAAAAGCACTAGAGTAGAGAGATGACTTATCAAGTGGAGAGGCTGGCTAAAAAATAAAGATTGAAGGCCTTTACCCATACAAAGTATTTACATCCATGCAACAATGATAGTACTAAAGCTTTGACACATTTACTTCAGGATGAAAGTGTGTTAAACTAATTGATGAATTATATTGTTGTGAAAATAAAAAAAAAAAAAATGTCAAAAGCAAATAAAAAGACAGAACTAAATGCTTGATGCTTTTATTGCCCTACAAAGGTAGTTTCTTATATATATATATATATATATATTTTTTTTTTTCCTTCTTCTTCCCTACAGAAATATTCAACATAAATCCAGCAAGGTGAAGTCAGGTTTGGCCTATCCCATGGTTGTCCTTGGCTTCCTTGGGTCACACTGGGCAAATAAGAATTGCCTTGGACTGCAAGAAGAACACAATGAATTTAAGGTAAATAAAAAACATGTAAACTTCGTTTCTTATAAAAACAAACAACAGAGTAACAAAAACAAAACTAGTCAGATGTTTTACCTTATTTCTGTGAAACAAATGCCTCAGTCTGGTGTTCTGGCAGTGATTTCCATTTCTTGTGAGTTCTCAAGGTACTCAATATTTCTGTTGAAATATTTTTCTTCCTGTGCTTCATCCTTGACAATAATTGTCCACAAATGTACTACGGCCAAAAAGACAGTGAACTGTGAAGCAAGGGATATTTGTCTCTGCTAAGATAGGACTTCTGAAAGTCTGGTAAAGATACATAACCAAATTCTTCATTGAGTTGGATGTCTGATTGCAACTCTACAAATTCCATGTGAAAATCTGCAAGTAATATATTTATGTTGACTGAAAATGGAGTTGCAAATATACAAAGAAGTGACAATTTCTTTTGACATCTTGAAATCTATTCTCAAATTCCTGTATCTAAGTGTAAAGCAGAGCTACATATCTTTCACTGTTCACAGGACGGCATTCAGCCAATATATCAAAACACATGAATTACTTGCTATAACTTGAGTTTGCCATATTTACATTTCATTTCAAATGCTGTTATCATCTGAAACACATAGGAGGGAGCACAAGTCACAGTGCAAGATGCTCATGCCTGGCCAATCTGATAATTTTTAAGAGATGTTATCCTACTGGACTTAGAGATTTTGACACTGTCCTCCATAAGATCCTCATAGAGAAGCTCCTAAAGAATGGATTGAATGTGTAGATAGTCAGGTGGACCAAGAACAAGCTAAATGGCCAGAAGGTAGTTTGTGCAAATTCTCACTGGAGATCATTAACTAGTGGTATTCATACAGGTCAATACTGAATCCAGTCCTGTTTAACACCTTCATGAATAATCTGGACAATGGGATTGAACATACTCCCATTAAGTCTGCAGATGACACAAAATTGGACAAAGTGGCAGATTAATCAGATGTTCTCACTGCTACCTAGAGGGACCTGGAAAGATCTTCAGAGTTTAAATTGCATTATTTTGATAGTAGGAGAGTTGCAGGCTTGGCTTCTATTAGTAGAGCCCAGAAGCTGCCACGTATCAGAAACAATCCATTCCAGCTGGTTCCAAAAGGGACCCACCCCTGGCCAAAGCTGAGCCAATGAACAATGCCAGCTGTGCTTCTGTGAAAGGAGATAAATAACCAAAAAAAACTCCACAATAACTTCTACACAAAAGCAGCTGGGACAGAGGAATGAGAAACTGTGGAGACAAACAGCAATCCAGACACCGTGGTCAGGCCAGAAGATGGCAGCAGTTGCTGCAGGCACAGAGTAGAATTCCTCCTGCAGCCTATGGGGCACCATGCAGAGCAGATCTCCACATGCAGCCTGTGGAGGAGCCCACAGTACAACAGGTGGATGTAGACTGAAGGAGACCACAGCCCATGGAGAGACTTTCACAGGAACAGACCCTGGACCAGAGCTGTAGCCCATGGGTAGGAGTCCATATGGGCCTGCTTGAGCAGAGGTTTTAAACTAGATGACATCCAGAGGTCCCCCACAGTCATCCCAGGACCGTGTGATTCTGTGAACTAACGGTATTACTTAAACACACAAAGTTAAATCTATAACAGAAGGCATGGTGTTTGAACATACTCTGTTCCCACTGTTTCCAGGTGTAGGCCTCTTACATAGTTGAAAGAGCTATGTCCGTAACTTTTCAAAAGAGACTCTTAAATAGGATTGGGAAGTAATTTTCGCTCCACTTAATTTTCAAGTTTTGCAAGCTCTACTTTTGTAGTAAAAAAGAAAAAACGTTCCAAAGGTTCTCATTATAAAAAAAAAAAAGAGAGAGATGATAAGCATTTTCAAATACCCACTAGAATTCACTCGATTGAAGGATGAAACTCAAACTGTATTTTAAGTGTCTTCTTGTTTAATATGGTGCAGGAAATTCGATGTGCTCTAGTCCCCATAGAAATCAACTATATTGAGCTCTTTCCTGATTGAGATTAGTAATACTGACAAAAAAAAAGCCTTTACTAATTAATATTTAATTGAAACAAGAAAATTTTCATGAAGACTTTTCATAGTAACAAACTACCAAATAAGGAATTCTCATATGGTTTGTTTTCAACTATATTTTTAAAGACATTATGATTTTTTTTTATTTTTTAATTTCATAATATGTAGTACCTATGGAAAGTGAATAAGCAATATTTCACCTTCATTATTAGATTCTGCTTGGTGGGGATCCCATGTTACTGCAATATTCTTCTGTTGTTCCCATTCTACCTGCATCAATTCTTACATGATTTTCTCCTCCCTTTATCAAAAAATGCAAGTTCTAATTCACTGATCACATATATGTACTAAACATGGAGTATATTATGTCAGTGAAAACAAAAGCCAACCATCTGAAGTGTCATTTCATGATAGAAAATTAAATATGTAAAAACGATAGTTCTCCTACAGACAGTTCACTAGTCCTTACTCATAATCATGCCCCATAAATGATGTATATACTTACAACTATGACTGAGTTGACAGATTTAAGCAGTTTAAAATAAATGTACAACAGTGTCATCTACATATTATCTGAAACATAGAAAAATAAGCATTACATGGTTTTACATTAATATTATCTGTATGTACAAAAAAAAAAAAGAGTATTTAATTTATATTTTTGCATTGTATTACTGTGAGATTATCAGTTTGATTATAGAAGAAAATAAATCATAGTGCATTTAATTTAATGGAATATTTTAGATAAATTCTATTACTTTAACTTGTAGAACATTAAGAACTGCTGAAGTGCTTGTTGCTTGACAACAAGAAACATGATTAAACTCTAGGTTACACTTAACTGCAAGACAGATGGTACTCAGTCACAGCCATTTTAGAGGACCAACAAATATCAAGAGCCAGGGTTACAACCCAGATAATTATTACACTAAATAGAAAAAGGGCAAAAATTATATTATTCCAATATCTTGTATACACTTCTCACACACAGACAGCTGAATTATGTTGCATATCTAGAATGAAGCACTACAGGATAATTTACACGATCAGGTCTTCCACTACTGGAGAAGTTAATAAAGCACCTCATAAACTTCCCTTCTGAAAGATATATGATGCTGTTCATCTTTGATAAAGAGTAGCTGGGATTGAAATACCTACATGCATCCTGGTCCCTGATCTCTGGACAAGCTGTTACTTATAATGTGAAAATAACATTGCCTTCCACGTACACTGCAGTAGAGTTGTTAAGTAGAATACATATTACATACCAGAAGTCTTTGAGCGCATAAAACCTACATTAAAGAGTTACACAAATCTTTGTAAAATAACATCACATAAGAAGGTATTTCATTATTACACTCCTATAGATGCATAAGGCAGTTAATTTTATCTTCCAGCTTATAGGCAAAGTGTAATTTCTTTTGAATTAGTTACTTTTTGTTTTATCTTTATCCCTTTACAGCTTTAAGGGCAAGGAAGATTAGTGCTAAAATAAGTTCTAAAGGACATCTGAGTAGACTAACTGGAGGGGAGAGGAAAGGAGCGACAATAGTCAGAAACCTCTAGCAGAAACCTAGTCTCTTTGAATCTAGACCCTTCACTGTGATCACAATTAGCCAAAAGTTTATTTAAAAAAAAAATGAGGACAGTAAGTTAGTGTCAGATTTTTTACATATTTATTAGAAGTTACACATATTATCAATTAGAGCTAGTAAACTGTTGGTCTTAAAGATAAAAATCACTTATGATTGATTACATCATCTTTTCCACAAGATAATGAGCTGTTCACAACAATTATTTTAATTACACATCAGAATAACTTGGTTAACATTCCTATTCCATGCTACGTACCCTCACATTTTATTTGACACATTCCCAGCTGGAACACAATAGAAAACACTGCAACAGCAGCAGAATAGCAAAGTCCAAGACCACAGGAAATAAGGACTTGCTCAAATGCAACAGATATGAGCATTCAAACAAAAGAAAAAAAGCTACTTACCTTCCAAAGGCCTCATATACAGGAAAGAAAAAACAAACAAACAAAAAACAAAACAAAAACACCCAAAGCCTCCAACAAGATCACCTTGCCTCCACAGTCAATTCTTAAATAAGGTCAGGGAAAGGGTGGATCTTGACTCCACCCCCTTCTAGTCACTCAAATGTATTGCATACAACTGAGCTCCTCTGGGTTGGCCCTGCCTTCCTGCTAGAGGCTTATTCACTGGTTCAAGCCGTGATTTAGTATTTTCTCTATGCTACCTATTTCTGACTGAACATATGGTTAAAAAGGATTCAGGCTGCAGAAAGTTCCTTGGGTGTGTACTAAATTCTGAAAAAAAAAGTATTTCCAAGTTAATTGAAGTTATGAACACATAAACAAAAAGAAAAAGAATAGACAGTTTTACCCTGATATCTTAACTATTGATCTGTCAGCCATTTAAAACTGTAAATAATCTGTGACAACAGCATGAATCTGTCATCACTGTAATAATGAACATTCACATAGTAAATTTTAGGTTAACAACTAAAAATAGATTAAAAGGGAAAGGAAAAATAAAACAAGCTTAGCAGGACTTCATATGAAGTCTGTTTATAAATGAAATAGAATTATGGACTAATTCATAGAATCACAGAGTTATACAATATCCTAAGTTAGAAAGGACCCACAAGGAACATAGAATCATAGAATGGCTTGAGGTGGAAGCAACCCAAGGATCATCAAGTACCAACCCCTCTAATACAAGCAGGGTTGGCAACTGCTTGATCAAGTACTACCCAGGGCCCCATCCAAGCTGACATTAAAAATTCCTGAGGACAGGGCATCCACAACCTCTCTGGGTAATCTGTTCTAGCACCTTACCACTCTCTCAGTAAATAATTTCCCCCTGACATCTAATCATTGAGTCCAACTCCTGGCTCCATGTAAGACTATCCAAAATTCAAACCATATTTCTGAGAGTGTTGTCTAAATATTTCTTGAACTCTGTTAGGCTTGAGTATATGACCACTGACCCGGGGAGCCTGTTCCAGTACCTAACCACACACTGGTGAAGAACCTTTTCTTAGTATCCAACTCTGATGTAGCTCCATTCCCTTGGGTTCTATTGCTGTCACCAGAGAGCAGAGACCAGTGCTGCCTCTTTGCTCTCCTTGTGAGGAAGCTATCAAGCACCATGAGGCCTCCCCTCAGCCTCCTCTTCTCTGGACTGGACAAAGTGACCTCAATTATCCCTCATATATAGTAGTTTTCAGTAGTTTCATGGTGACTGAGAGAAGATTCAGGCCATATGCATTTCATCATAGCATGATGAATACCTTTCTGACCACGGAGAGGAGAAAATGGATGCTTCTGAATTTTGCTGCCTTAAAAATGTATTCTCGGAAAGTTTATTCAGTATGACAGACTCATTCAACATAAAATCTTGGAATATGAGTTATCAATGAAATATGAAATATTGGTACAAGCAAACAATAGAATCATAGAATCATAAAGTGGTTTGGCTTGGAAGGGACCATCTGTGGATGATCTCATCAGGTCTCTAAGTTCTTCCAATAGCTATCTGCAACTTGCAACTTGGGCATTGTGTCTAGAGTCCTTGCCAGTGAAGACTAAGGCAAAGAGATCATTGAGCACCTTAGTTTTCTCTGTATCCCTCATGATCATGTCTCCAGTTTCCTTCTGGAGAAGGCCCACATAGTAAATTCTAATTCCAGTTCTGACAGAGGTTACAATACACGAGGACTTCATATAAACCTCAAAGGCAATTTTATATGTATTTCAATTTCTCTATAAAACCAAACTGCAGAAGAAAAGATAATTAGAAATGGCTACTTTAATTGCCATTTGCACATTCATTTATTCTCTAAATTGTGGAGTTTTCTTTTGGTTTTGTTTTGTTTATTTGTTAGTTTCCTTTTTTAGAAATTATTTCTTATTTTTCATTTTTCATTTTTTATTTATTTTTTGTAGAGGAATGAGACAAAACTGCTACAGCCAGAGATTTTTATCAGTAACAAGATATGTGAGGCTGATTTTCAACAACATTGTTTTCAAAGTTTCCCCCCCCTACCCCCTAAAATCAAATAGCCTAAAGTTCTTTACCTGATAAGTATTAATTAAATTCAAGATTCTCTGTTTCCTTAGTAACAATTCATAGCATCACTGACATTCAAGAGAGAGCAGCAGGTGCAAGAAACCGTAAAAATGAAAAATCTTATTTTGCCAGTTACTTATGAAATATTAGATTAAAGTATATATTACCAGCTTCCTACTGAATTCAGTGCTTTCTAAGTGCAATCCTTTATCAATCTTTTAAACAGGTATGTACTGCCAGACTTTAATTCGATAGATTTTTTCTTTGTTTGGAATTCTATATTTCTGTGTCATAGGATCATGTACTTGCATCCATCCTTGTGGTAAGATACAATTCCATGTTCCAGAGCCACATGCATAGTCTTAATGTTATTTCAATATTCTTTCAGAGGTGAAGTGTTCGGTTGTTTGTTTTTGTTTTTGTTTTTGTTTTTTTTTTTCATGTAAATTTGTGGTATTTGTAGATTTGTATGGAACTACAGAATGCTTTAGAAACTAAGGAGATTGGATTAACATCAGCTGTGCAGAGAAAAATAGTTTTTACAGAGTAAAAGCAAAATTATGCAATCAAGGTAAATTAAAAATGGAAATTGGTAGGGCATTACATTCTGTAGTTCAACATATGAGTTTTGTTTGTATTTATATTATAACTACATTTCATAAGAATCATTTAGAATTATAATTCCTTCTACCAAAGAGAAGTCAGTTTACATCAAGACAATGTTTTTAAAAAAATAGGGTTACTGAGTAGGGTCAATTGGATGACAATGAAAGAAACAAGCTCATGTACTGCTTCACTGACTTGGCTAGAAGGATGAATATGACCCAAACGTAAAGAGACAACCACGCATCAGGTAAAGCATTTAAACAGAAAAGATAGCACTCTGGCTAGAGATTCTTAAATGCCACAGTCACCTTGAAACTTTCACTTCCTCTCCTCACTTTAATGTTCTGAGTTATTTTCAACAAAATAAGACAAACTTTAACAAAACACTTTACAGTGGTAAGGTGTGGTTGTGTAGCATGGCTAAATGTGTCTTTTTAACTCATTAGAAGAGCAGTCTCTATTTTGCACATAAATGACAGTTTGATATCAGTTATCCCCATTGGAATCTCAGTGTTGTATTTTGTTGTTGTTGCTGTTTGTTTGTTATTTATTATATCTGATTCTTAAAATCCAGTCCCTTGTGGTAACAAATGCATTAAACCCACATTTCCAACTTCCTAGAACAGAAACTGATCAGTCTACATGCAGAGAACTCTGGCTTGTTGAAGCCATTTAATTAGATAGAAATTAAATGCATATTTATTGAATCAAAGATCAAGAATAAGAATTGGTTTTCAGTCACTTATTCAAACATTCATTATGGGAAACATTTTATGTTTGAATAAATGTTGTAGAATTTTCTATTAATTCTTCATAATGGTATAAACTGGAATTCAGAATGGTCCTATCCCATGTAGATAGTCAGGTTTTTATGGTTGACACTTGTTTTGCTTCAACCTAATGTGTATTCACTAATGGATGAAATGAAAAGAAAAAAAAACAAACGCCTAGATTATTTCCTCAAAGCACCCACTTCCTCCTCTAATCAAATTCCTCAACAGCAGCCAACTTCTGCTTGTTTTGAAAAGAAAGATCAGACACTGAATTTCAGGAAGGGATGTAGGATTTCAAATTAAGGGATCACATAACTTTCATAGAAACTGCTAAAAATAAACTTATGAGAAGTTGATTGGACTACCAACATCCTCATATCATGCAACATTTAATGTTGGCTTCATTTCTAGTAAACTGACAAAAGCCACTAATTTGTATAATTAAACAAACAAAGAAAGAAACAAACAAACAAAAGCACCTAGAAAGTACTGGAAAAATATAGTAGAACTGAATTATAACCAGAAAAAAAATAAATAGGTGAAGATAAATGTGTAGATTATCTATATATTACTTTAATTAGGGTGTTGACAAGAATAAGAAAAAAAACCACATGTTTTAAAAAGTTGAAATAGAATTCTATGTTTCATGATTTTTTTTTCTTTTATTAATTCACATTTAAAAAGACTAAATGAAAATTTCATGTGAAGAGATAAAATCAAAGGGTAGAGTTATACCACCATGTAAATATGTCAGCTTAGTTGCAAGTTTTCCCCTCTGCTTGGCACTGGTGAGACCCCACCTGGAGTACTGCATCCAGATATGGTGTCCTCAGTACAAGAAACATCAAGGACAAACAAGTAAAAATCAAAACAACAAAAACAAAAACCATTTCTGGCAGTGGTGTCTAAACGCTTCTTGAACTCTGGCAGCTTGGTGCAGTGACCACTGCCCTGGGGATCCTGTTCCAATGTGCAACCACCCTCTGGTGCAGAACCTTTCCCTAACACCCAACCTGATCCTTCCCTGATGCAGCTCCATGCCTTTACTTTGAGTCCTGTCACTGACACAAGAGAGCAGAGCTCAGCACTGCCTCTCTGCTCCCTCATGAGGAGCTGTAGGCTGCCATGAGGCTTCCCTTCCATATTCTCTTCCCTGGGCTGAATTCAAACCAATGAATTCAGCCTCTCCTCAAAAGTCTTGTCTTCTAGAACATTCACTCTCTTCATAGCCTTCCTTTGGTCATTCTCTAATAGTTGTATATCCTTCTTACATTGTTGTTGTGACCAAACCTGCCCACAGTGCCTCAAGGTGAGGCTGGAAGTTCATCAATACCACAGTCATGGTCCTCCACCTTAGGGCTCTGGAGGGTTGAAGACAAAGCCAAAGAAGGCATTTAAATCTCCATTTTGTCTGTGTCCCTATTTTTGAGGTGACTATCCTCATTAAAAAAATGGATTAATATTATCTATGGTCCTCCTTTTTCTGTTAGTATATTTTAAAAGCCCTTTTTTCTTTCTTACATACTGCTAGCCAGCTTAAACTAAGTTTTGGCCACTCTAGTTTTCTTTCTCATTGCTATGGAGAATAGCATCTCTGTAGTTCTCTCATGCCAACCAATCTTTCTTCCAGTGGTCACACAATTTCTTTTTAAACTCTGAAGAATGTCCCTGCTCAGCCAAGTCAACCTTCTTCCTCACCTGATGATTTCCAACATTTTGGAATTGCCTGTTCCTGTAGTCTTAAAAATGACCTATGAAAACAAGCTGCCTTTTTTTCTGATGGAATTGGTCAGGCTATGGGGGATGCACTCACTAGCTTTAGGTGACTCCTCCAAGCTGGATGTACTTTTATTGACATCATTTTTTTTGCCTCACAACTATTGTGTAAGAATCCCTTCTGGGACTGAAGTAGGCAGGAAAGAGATTCTCCTCTCCCCATGAAGATTTCTATCACCAGGTTGAGCAATTATTGTTATTATTATTATTATTTTTACCTCTATGCACTGTCCACAGGTGCACTTATTGCTGCTATTAGATACTGGTAGGAAGCTCCAACACAACCTAAGACCTGGATGGCAACATGTTCCTTTGGGAGCTCTGAATGTGTAGATGTGCAAGTTCCTGTGGTTGGAAAAGCCACTGAAAATGCAGAGGACATGGCTTTTTTCTGAATATCATGACTTGAGCTAATTTAAGCCTAGTAAACATAAAAGGAGAATATCCACGATGCTTTTTCTTCCTAACATCTTCAGTTTTTCAAAAATAATCTCTCCATCAACTCACCCAACTAACTCTGATGTCAATGACCTAGAAGCATCCATTTTCATCCTCAAAGGAACAGTTCAGTAACTGTCTAAAAAGTCATAAGAATTACACAGTAAAATCCTGATCAACTTACAGACTAGAGCTAGACCCAAACTCTTCAGCAATATACTGTGGTCCTTGAACACTCAGTGACAGATTGCATAGTGTGATTATCCTTGATCTGATAATTTCTTACAAATTCTTTTAAGTTTTCTGAGATGAAAGTTCCCAATTGTGCTCATTTTTATTGTACTTGGGAACAATGTAGTAATTTGTAGGCACTGAAAATTAGATTCTTTCTCGAATTTAGACAATTAACTCACTGAATAACTAAATCAGTCTAAAAACAATATTAATTATGCAGTAGGTGTTTTCTTAGCTACAATATCTAAAAATATCTCAGTACTTTTAATTGAATTTAATTATTTAACAGGAAAAGTGCATCTCTTTTTGTTGAAATCATTTCATTTCTTTGGAAGCTAGCTGACAAAGTCTTGGAGTTCAAATAACATTTATTTTCAAGGAAATTAATTCTGTGTCATTCATGATATCCTTATAAGAAGATGCGTCACTTCACACTATGAATTTCAATACAGGAAATACCTAGACTCTAAATTGCTTACTTTCAGGGCCTGAGTGAGGATGAAGATAATGCACTGTAAGAATGTACTAAATCTGTAATTTGTTTAGTAAAGATAAATTTAATATACTATATTCCTATATTTTTATTCTTCTCACAGCTCTATTTTATCCCTACTCCTTCTGCTTCCGTTCACTTGTGGGAACTAACTGACACTCTAATCAAACTTGCACACTTAAGCTTTATACAAAGTCTGCTCCAAAAGTAATGCCTTATATTTTATTATGCTGGCTCAATACCAGAGATAGATGTTGGTTGTATGGCAGTAGAAGTTGAATCTTCCCACAAATATTCCTTTACATTTTGTTGCTGTGTGACAGATGGCAGCAGAGAGGCAGTCTGACATGGAGCAAAGGTGTATTGCTGAATTTCTCCTTGCAGGAAAATAAATAAATAAATAAATAGAATCACCCATTGACATTAACACTTGCTGAATGTTTATGTAGACTAAACAGTGGATGTAATCACAGTGAGGGAGGGGGCAGTGTGCTTCAAAAGCAACAACAACGATATGAAGGACAAACCACATTCCAAATGAAGACTTGTAGGATCAATGCATACAGGCTCTTGTTCATTGCTGGTAAAAATTCACAGCTAATGGTGGTGACTATCTTAAAAAAATTAGTGTTTAGATAAGAATTTGCTCTATCAGTGCTATTGTGCTTTTTGTATATGTAGTTTCCACGGTGATAAAAAGGAGGCATTGCATTCAGAGCAACCTACATTTCTTAGCTTTCTTAACTAGAACTAGTTAATATTGTACATTTATTTAGATATTTCAAATGATATGCAAATACAGCAACTAGATAATAATTAAATATATTAAGAATGTCTACAACACACATACACAAACATGCAAAACATTTCTGAACACAGAAATATAAGAACCAAATTTATTTACAATGTATTTCAAATTACATACAGTAAACAAATGCTGTTTCTGTTACATGTCAAAGTACAATAACTATTGTAACATACATTAAAATTGTTCTAGCCATCATCTGTTGTAACAGACATCTAGCAAGAATGAACTGAATAACCATAAATGTTTTAGAATATCATAAAATAAAACAGGGATTCCTTTGTTCCTTCTTACTTGAAAGAAATAAGGTTGAATATAGAGAATTCTCAAACAATTCTGGATACATTATTGAATACATTTTTTACTTAAAAGCTAACTAGGACGCCATTACAACACAGCTTCTTTTCTGGCCTTTAGGTAATTAGGCTAAGCTGCATCATCGTCATCATGGAATCAACATCATAGAATGGCCTGGGTTGAAAAGGACCACAGTGATCATCCAGATTCACCTGCCTGCTATCTGCAGGGTTGCCAACCAGCAGACGAGGCTGCCCAGAGCCACATCCAGCCGGGCCTTGAATGCCTCCAGGGATGGGGCATCCACAACCTCCTTGGGCAACCTGTTCCAGTGTGTCAACACCGTCTGTGTGAAAAACTTCCTCCTAATATCTAAACTAAAACTCCCTGTCTCAGTTTACAACCATCTCCCCTTGTCATATCACTATTAACCCATGTAAACAGTTGTATCTTCTCCTGTTTATATTCTCCATTCAAGTACTGGAAGGCCGCAATGAGGTCTCCCTGGAGCCTTCTCTTTTCCAAGCTAAACAAGCCCAGCTCCCTCAACCTTTCCTCACAGGAGATGTCAAGAGTCAAGTTCCACACACTCTATAAGAAAACTGAGGGACTAAGAATTTCCAGCTATAGCAGTGGGGTTAATAAATGTAGAATGTATTCTCCTCCTCCCCTCCCCCCTCCCAAATAATTAATTTTCACTTTTCTTGAGAGCATCACAGGTACATGCCAAGATGTTGTTGATGTTTAAAGACTTCTGAATCATCTGGGCAGAATGCTAGACAATTCTTTGATAGTCTTCTCAAAGCATTTGTACTAAATCCTGGCTGCTTTGGGGAAAACAATAATAATTAAACAAACAACAATAAAACCCACAGATGATTCTATTTCACTTCTATCCTTATTTTTATAATTAAATCTGTCATACTACATGGTCCATTTCCAGCATAACAAAGAGTCTGTTAAATCTAGTGTACAAACTAATTCTAAAGGTACTTCTAATCCAAACTTGAAGACCTGTGAGTTGGAATCACTGATATTAAAGTTTAATCAGTGCACAGTCGTTCACTGCGCATAACAAGTTATCATACTAATTTCAGACTGACTTACACCCACTGTTTCATTAAAAAGTAATTTATTCTCCAAGGATAAAAGAGAAGGAAGTCCTGCCTAGCTAATCTTGTGTGCCTAATGTTGCATAGAGCTCTGAGTTCCCTTATCTGGGAAACACATCAGAACTACAGTCTTTGCACTGATGTTTCTGGAGCAGTTTCGATTCTGGTTCAGTGCCAGATTCACCTCCTCACATTCAGTCCTTGTGGCTCCACTTCAGAAGCAAAAGAAGGGCTAGTCAGTCAGTTGTTAAAGAACAATATGTTCTGGGCCTTCTTACCATGCAATTGCTGGAGTAGCTAGTTACAAATATTCAGAGAATTTTGCAGCACATAAGCAGTGAATCTGTTCTCATTTTGCACTCTATTTCTTCTCAGTAAGGATGCACATAATAGAGATTTCCAAACTGTTAAGACATTGTTATTCTGAGCATGTCTGGATGTTCCTCAGTGTTTACACTTTTGCACCTGCCTCTTCCATAAATCCAGTTAAAATGAATAAAATGGTTGTACATCAACCAGAATTGCTCAAAGCAATCTGGTGTGTTCTGAACAGATGTAGAAGATCAGATTTTCAGTCCAAACACACCTCAAGGATTTTTAGATTTAGTGAGTGGCATCTCAATTATTTTCTTTGCCTGAAATGAATCAGGCTTCCCACACTTCCCTGGTAATTCCTTAAATATTCCAAGATGATGCTCTAGAGGAGGATATCACTAACAGCAGGGTCTAACAGTGAGAATTTCAGTCTGCTTTCACATTGTATTAATAATTAAAGACTAACACAACCAAAAAGAGTGTGTAACTAATTATGGCTCTCCATCCTGCTAATAAGAATGTTCACTCAGACCATTATACTACCTGCATGCTTTCTTTCCCTCTTAAAAGTGAATTTAAACTTACCAATAAAATTGTTTTAGCTGGAGTATGTGAACAAGGATAGACATTGAGGACCTACTGGTAAAAGTTGTAATAGGATCTTTCATCCTCTTGGCTAAAAGATGAAGGTTTAAATCATTTCAAAAATATTAAATAAGAAAACGAAATGTTGCAAGAATGCAGTATCTGGTGAACTGTGAGGTAAGAAGAAAGTATGTCATATCTCTGGGTATAATTTGATATTCAAAGTCACAAGTTGCTTTTTATTGTTTTGTTTTGTTTTGCTTTGTTTTGTTTTGTTCTGGTGAAGATTGGAGCTATGAATTCCATTTGGAAGAGTTTAGTTTCAGAAGACCAGATCCTATCTGCTGAATTTCTTGCTGGCTAGCCTTAGAAACTGTATGATAGCTGTAATTTATTTTATATTATGGAATCCCTCCATTCTTCAAATTGCTTAGGATGCACTGTCTTTCTCTGGTAGTCAGTGCTTTCTCTGTAGTGAAGTCTAAAACTCTGATTCCTTATATTTCCGTGCTGTAAAATATATAAATATGTACAGAGAGATATGTTTATTTTGTTTCTATTTCTGTCACATCTAACCCTGTAGTTTAATATTGTTTCAGAGTACGGAGATTACCATTTTTTAGAATGACACAAATTTCAAAATTACCTTACTAACACTTCATTCAATACTTGGATTAATTCATTTTGACAACCTACCCTATTTCACTACTGCTTTGTTCAAAGTTGGGAGCTACAGGACCAACAACAGGGCACCAGAACATGCATACTCTGTCTTTAAATTGTATAAAAGACAACTGTGCCATAGAGGCTGAACAAAAGATATATTGGAAGTTCTATTAAAACTAATGATTTTAGACTGAAAGTATCTGAAATGAACTGTAAACTCCTATTTTATGCACTAATGGTAAACCCTTGAAAAATATACTAATTATTTGAAGAGTTAATTCAGGCCTTACACAAATAACACTTCAAAAAAGTAAAGTCATAAGAGTGTCTGTAGATCATATATTTCTCTGCTGCACTGTTCAATTACTCTACCTGAAAAGAGGTATAATTGGAGCTGTTAGCTTTCCATGTTATACAGAAGTCTACAAGAAAACAGTTTGAAATGAGAACACTGAAATGTTCTGTGGATATGATGATTGGTACAATTATTTGGTGTTATAATTAATAAGAGATTTCAAATACTTAGAAAGGAATTATTTGGATCCCTAACCATTTATGCTGGTTTGTAAAAATTTAACTGCATAATTTAGACTTCAATATTATTTAAAGTAACCCCCCCCAAAACAAAACAAAACAAAACAAAACAAAACAAAACAAAACAAAGAACATTTATTTTCTGAATACTAAATGAAATACATGATTTCTAACACTACTTTTTATCAATTCTACATGAACTACTGAAGTAATATGTTGCAGATCTTTCAATACTTGTCTCCACAGACTGAAAATGAGGATCCATAACTCATCAGTGCATACAGGCCTCAGTACAAACAGGAAGCATTCAGCATACCGAAGATTCAGACATTCTGTTTTGTGCCTTTTGTTGGATTGAAGAACTTGAAATGTAAGCCTCCTAAAGAAAAGGAGACATCTATATTTATATAGACATTGCAGTGTTTGATACTGATTTGTACTGTCTACGTTCCACACATTGAAAATACTTTTTACGTATGTTACTCACAGCATTCAAACGTCTGCATCCTTTGAGTGGTTGCTTTAGTTGTCAATATATATAGAAACACTTAAATGTTGCTTCTTTACTATATGTACATACAACAATATCGTCCTTAGCCCATGTATTAGTGGTAGTGGAAGTGAAGAGAGAATGAGATAAAACAGAACAGGATTTTTGAGTGGGTGGTTTATGGTGTTCAGTGACAGGTTCTTAAAAATGCCTTCACGTTTGCTTCCACAAATGCTATGCCCTATATTTACATAAACCAGGACTTCTTATTTACATTTCATAAATGCAGCTAACTTGACATGCATCCCAAGGTTTCACCATAATGAGGGTTATCGTATATAGATAGCTTAAAATTTCTGTAAATGTACATAAGCATGTCAAAGTTAGCTTTGATTTTTTTTCTCATTATGACCCCACAAAACTCATACACACTTTCAAAATCATTTAAAAAGAAAAATTTCAAGATTCTGTAATATGAAATACACTGTTGCCCACTCCAGAGACTGATATTGCATATTGCTTCTCACTGAGACTTTCCTTCAACCACTGGTTGAAGAGCCAAGGTAAACAAGAAGTCAGGATGGTGCAAGTAAATACATCCACTGCCTCTCCCAGAGTTGTGTTGTGGAACACATTCGATCTTTTGTGCACGGGAAGGAAGTTATCTGAACTTTGCTATCTACCACCTCCACAGGCCAGGCATGCTAGCATCTATTTCCAGATAAGTCCTTGTGCATGTACCTCACTATAACATTGACAAGTTGGTTTCTAAAAACAATTTCACCTGCTGCTGCACTGTGAGCAACGTTGAGTGACCAGTTTCCTCTCAGCAGAATCAATCACTTTTTCACAGGACAAGTGAAAAAGGTTACTTGCCTTTTGTTCTGAGCATAACCATTTAAAGTAACAGAAATTGCAAATAGCATACATCTCCCAGATTTATTATCTGGACTGAACAATAGACTATCTAGAAATGTATAGTTGATATATAAAAATAAGTAAACTTCTACAATAAACCTGGGCTTCCACAGTGAGAAATATATGAAGCTTTTGTGTCTTTGAAAAAATTCAATGATTTTAAAAAGAGAGAGGGAGAGAGAGATGAAGATTGGGTGCAAGATCACTACTGATAAATAAACACTTTCTAGAATAATATCCACCTCTTCATAGGATTTTGTACCAGGATCAGTATCTCACAATCTTAATTTTGGAAGCAGAGTAGCTGTTGAAACACAAATTTATGCACACAGATCATTTTAAAATAAAGTATAACTATCGTGTTATGTTGTAGAATAAATATTTTGTACAAAAAATATTGTGTTTGATTAAATTACTTCCATAATTTAAATGTATTTGGTTGAAATTTGCAATCCTAATTCAAATGCCATCCACTTTTCATCACACTCAGTTCTTTCTTTTCTTTTAAAATAAATTCAGAATAATTGGAAGTCATATTAAAAGTTTTAAAAACACATGATACTTCTCAGTGTGTACCTCTATTTAGCTTGAAACTGCAGAGAGAGATTCATTGTTAGTTTTAATACACAATAAAACAGTGATAAACACATTGAATCTAGAAAATAGCGATGTGGTATTGAAAAGCTTTGAAAGAGATGAATCTGTAAATTTATAGCACCTGAAATTTGATAACAACTTTTATAATGACCATAATTTATATTTTACTCATATCAGTAAAATATAGTATTAGCTATAGCTTCTGTTTTCCTGGAAATGTCCTGGTAACACTTTTATGTATGACACTTATTTCTAGTGCTTGTAGTTCAGATAGGTAGAGGAATTGAAATACTGGACTCAACTCCCTTTTATGTGAGAATTTATGTATTTACTAAAACAGACACTTGAATACTTGCAATTTCTGTAAAAACTAATTATTTCTCAGATTACTCAAAATGTTGTTTCTGATATTTGACATGTGAGATGAGCAATCTGAAGAAAACATAAATAAATAAATTAATAAATAAACAAGGAAAAAGGAAAAAAAAGAAAGGTTTATTTATACTTAAGAGAACAATAGGCTGTTTATCACAGTTACTGAATTGCATACTACAGTTGCTGTGAAAACTGCCCAAGTTATTGTGATAGTTTTGGTTCACAGATGCTACTCTGACAACACTTCTTATGCTAAATTAGCTGTTGAAGCACTGTTCAAACTCGTACCTCCAATCTATGAAACTGAAGGATTGTTCTGCATGAAATTCTATCATGAATGACAGAAATATTACACATAAACCTCAGTTAATCAGCATGAGCCAAAGACTGCTATAGCTATATTTTATGGCAAAAATATCTGTACACAGATGATAATCCACTGAAAACTATCACATCATAATTGTATTTATTACAGTTGTGCATGCTTACAAAATAATACTCTCATAAAACTCTTTTATTAAATACCTAGTTTTTAAGCCATGTTACTAAATATTATTGTATATTATTGTATTCAAATAACTCACTTGGCAAGCAAGCATACTTTTTTTTTTTTATTATTTTTTTTTCTGGAGTTGAATATATGAATGTTCCTAAAGGACATACAAATTAATTTTGATTAATGGGAGAACAAAGCTAAATCTAATTACACACACTAAAGATGGCATTATACAACAATCCAAAGCTTGCATTCATTTAATTGCCTTTAAATTATTTCTGTAACCTTATTACTATAGGGAATTATGTTTCTGATTTTAAATTAAAAAGTAATTAAAACACTTATCTAGTATCTGCATATATATTTAGTTTCAGAGAATACAAAATACAAAAGATAAAACTGAAACTGTGTAAAACTTAGAAGGAGGTTCATGCTTCAGCTCTGATGGTACACAAGCACCAAGCCAGATGCTATGTCCTAAAGAATGCTGTTATTAAAATAATTGTTATTTTCTCTCAAAGCTCTGTGGAATTTCAGTTATTGTAGGTAGCTTTTAATCTTTTCTCATTTCTGGCACTTTTGTTTAGTTAACACTACATGTTCTGTAACCATTCAAATATCAGCTTTACTAACATACTAACACGTTATTGCTGGATGAGTATCTCCCCAACATTGATTTAAATTTATGAAATCTTTTTCAGGCTTCTAACTTCTAGGATGATTTTTCCAAGAGCATAAATCTTACTTCAGTTTTTCCAGTCTCATGAGTCTGTTACTGACCTACAATGTAAAGGCATTATCAGTAACTGAATGAAGCTCTCCAGTAGAGACATACTTTAATGTGATTAAAAAAAAGAAACGAGGGCAGAATGATGGTTGTTTGTTTTGTTTTGTTTTGTTTTGTTTTGTTTTTGTTTTTGTTTGTTTGTTTTTTGTTTGTTTTTTCAGGAAGTTGATTATAATTTTGGTTGTTCACTTTTTAAATTTTGTTCACTCCCAACATGCCCGCAGTTGTAGAGCAAGCATTGCATTATAAACATGGCCTATGATACTTAAAGCTGTGTAACACAAGCAATACATTTTGCCCTTTCTTATCTCTAGGTCCGTTGCTAACACATAAGAAGAAAATAACTGCTTCCCATTTAGGCAAAGATTTTGAACTTGAGTCAGAAAATCCCCTCAAAAATTACAGTTTCAGAAGAAATATTTTGCTTTCCTATCTACTCTCTACAGGTCTGAAAAAGGGTAAATAGACTGCAGGATACCTTTATTTACCACAATCTTGCCAAACACTTTTGTTTATCTAAATTGGAATTCACTGAAAGCTAACTAATCACTCCTAAACACTGATGGTAAGATAGCAAAAGAAATCTGGACTTTTTTTTTTTTCTATATTGTAATATATACCTAACTTTACCTTTTGAACTGTAAAGTATTATTGTTCACATCAATAAAACAATTACAGTAAGTCGAATACACCCTGAAGGTAGAATTATTTAAAATGCTTCTTAATGATTCCTTTGATATTATGTTAAATTTATATACTAGCATGCTGCAGTAGGATAGTAAGTATAACAAATGAGAAGTAACATTGAAGTTTTTGATGTTTTACAGCATCTTTTCTGCCCTATCAAAGTACTGTCTTTAGAATGAAAGATGAGATCTATTTTCCACTCTGCTGGTTACTGAACATACGTGGTGGTGGTAAGTGTTCTTTATGACATTCTTGTATGTGTCTGTAGATGCAAGCTCTTGAAAGGAGAAAGCAAATAAAAGGAATTTGTTATTTGCTCTCAACTATACAATTAGGATGGCAAGAAATAATTATTTTTTCAGAAAATCCCATGCATTCAGACAGAGAAGGAATAATAAGTTTGTCTTAGTACGTCAAACTTTACATAAGCACACCTGAGACTGAAAGTTGTACTATTTCCTGCCTATGGAAAACAGTGTTGTTTCCTCTTCTTATTCCTCTTCTTCTTCGTTATTATTAGTAATCTGCCTCTGTAGCTACTAATAAAGGTGCTTTTAATCCCTACCACTTGTTTTTTAAACTTAGTATGGAGCACTTACCCTCACAAGTTATCAGAGCTGAATCTGCATTTTCATTCAAACCTCTGAAAACACCAACTGTAGAAAATATTTTGCGACCCACTAGGGCTTCTTACTCAAGATCAGTGCATTTGTCAATATAAAAATTCTTTTTAATGGATTTGAGGTATGTTTTTGAATTCTAGTGACTTTATTTACATGAAAATCTGATACCTTTTTTTTTTTTTTTTTTTTTCTTTTGAGAAATGTTCTTTTTCTGTTTTCAATCACTGCAGGGAAAAAAAAATATATTGAAAAAGTTACTGAACAGTAAAAAGGAGAGGAGAAAATGAAAACGTAGATTTCTAATTATCCATACACGAGATTTAAATCTATCTTTATAAAAGTAAAACAATTCCTTATAGCACAGTTAGAAACTGTAAAATGAATGATGCTAACGTGCCATTAGGATAAAAGGTACTAAAAATGGAATGTAATTTATTGAATTGAAAATCTTTGGGAATGAATGCTTAGCTAGCGGAATTCCAGTAACCACTGCCACACCTGAAAAGGTGCTCAGTCCTACTGGAACAAACTGTAATTGCTCCAAAGAAAAGAAATAGGACCTTATGTTACAGTCTTTGATATAGGGAGTTCAATAGTTACTAAAATAATATATCAAGGTAGACAAGAACTCATTAGCTCACCAGTTGCTGTTGTGTTATTGCTGCTATTTATGAAACGCATACATTTAACTTAACATTCAAAGTATTTGGTGAAATAAGCGTCTGGAATCAGTCATGAATGAAAAAAAAAATATTCAGGCTTCTTAAAAGAAATGTCCCTCTTATAAACAGTTCTCATTGTTTGGTAGTCATAAAGAGTACCATGATAATGTAAAGAACTAAGGTAGTTATAATGCCTTTTGAGTAATTATGTTTAATCTGGGCTTATTAATGTGATACATTGAAATCCCAAATACCATATTTTAGCTGACCAAAAAAAAAAAAAAAAAAAAAAATTGTTATTGCTATTTGAAATATAAAGTGAAGTGTGACACAGAATCTTAACAGTACACCCCAGGGAATTTCTGGTGGATGTGAAAAAGGATCCTGTTTTTCCACATACAGCAATTAATTTTTCATTTTTTTCTTTGCCTGTTCAATTATAGTTTTCCTTCATTGGCTCCATAGATTTAACCACCTGCCTAACATAGGAAGAGTACAAAAATAGTTCTCAGCATTGTTGTGTAACAAATTTTATGGCAAAATGTCACAGAATCACAGAATCACAGAATTGTGTGGGCTGGAAGGGACCTTCAGAAGTCACCGAGTCCAATGCCCCTGCAGGCTCCCTACAACAGGCTGCACAGGAAGGTGTCCAGGCTGGTCTTGAATATCTCTGCAGGAGAAGAATCCACAACCTCTCTGGGCAGCCTGTTCCAGTGTTCCATCACCTTTACCATGAAGAAGCTCTTTTGTATATAGATGGGGAACTTCCTATTCTCCAGTTTATGGCTGTTTTCCCTTGTGCTGTCCCCACAGACTACTGAAAAGAGATTAGCCATGCCTTTTTGACTCCCACACTTAAGGTTTTTATAAATATCAGTAAGAACCCCTCTGAGTCTTTTCCCAAAGCTGAACAGACTCAGGTCACTCAGCCTTTCCTCATTGGAGAGATGAACTCTCTCCAGGAGATACCTGTCTTTTTTTGAACAGGGAGCCCAGAAATGGATACTGTACTCCAGGTGAGGCCTGACCAGGGCAGAATGGAGGGGGAGGAATGCACCCCAGGATCTCACTGGCTTTCTTGGCTCCCTGGGCACACTGTAGGCTCATGGCCAACCTGTTGTCCACCAGGACTCCCAGGTTCTTCTCCGCAGAGCTCCTCTCCAGTAGGTCATGTCCCAACCTTTACTGATACTCGCAGTTATTCCTTCCCAGGTGCAAGACTCTACATTTGCTTTTATTAACCCTCATCTGGTTTCTTGCTGCCCAGCTCTCCAATCTGTTCAGGTCTCGCTGAATGGCAGCACAGCCTTCAGGTGTGTCAGCCACTCCTCTCAGCTTTGTATCATTGGTGTACTTACTGAGGGTGGACACTATGCCCTCATCAAGGTCGTCAGTGAAGATATTGAACTAGACCAGTCAACACAAATGATGTCAACACAAATGTGAGTCTTCCAGATCCTCTATAGATGAGGGTAAAATGTTTCTTTGGGTGTTGACAAGAATTTGGCTAGAAAGAACATATCACAACTTGTATGGAAGCTTTGTACTGAACAGAGAGCCTTGAAGGATACCAAATTAAATCATGAAAAAGAAATTCACCATGTACTATCAAGCTTGCTTGGTACTGAGATCTAATTAAAATAGAAGTGATTTAGCTCTTATTTCTCTTATTCTTTCAATGAAAATAAATATGGAACATATACTGACTCTAAAAAGGCATCTTAGAACCATCAGATAGTACCTTCTATCCCATTTCTGTTACATTCATCATAAAGATGCTACCTTGCAGGATAAAAAGCCTAAGTGAAGTCTGTAAGGGAAATGATTACCGAAACTAATAAACATCTGTTTTTCTAGCTTTGTTTTATCCTGATTTATCAGGAATCTATAACAAGTGTGTAGTGAAACTCTTGCTGTGGGTATTCATAATACAATTCTTGCTGATTCTTTATGTTTAATAATATGGTTGAT